>NC_086321.1:184763757-185092507 GCF_036172605.1 Pelobates fuscus | reverse complement strand
TCCAGACCCTCCAACCTCCCTCCCAGCATCCATTTTAGATTCATTCTGAAGCTGCATTCTTAGATAGAGGAGGGAAAGTGTAGCTGCTGCTCATTTAAAAGGGAAATTGATAGCTAGGCTAGGGTATTCAGTGTCCACTACAGTCCCGAAGGACTCATCTGATCTCTGCTGTAAGGACAGCACCCCAAAAAGCCCTTTTTAGGGCTAGAACATCAGTCTGCTTTTTTTTTTTCTGTGTAATGTAATTGCAGTTGCCTGCCTGCCAGCTTCTGTGTCAGGCTCACAGTGGATACTGTGCCCACTTGCCCAGTGCCACCATTCAAATCTGGTGTCACAATAGCTTAAGCTTGCATTTAAAAACAAAACATTTTTTTCACTGTAATAGATTGAATAGCAGTTAGTTGTCTGCAAGTGTCTGGGTGTCAGGCCTTCAGCGTGTACTCTGCCAACCTCTGCCAGTGTACTTTGCCACTCATATCTGGTGTCACAATAGCGTGCCTTTAAAAAGAAAAAAAGTTTTTCACTGTAAGCTAATAGCAGTTAGTTGTCTGCAAGCGTCTGGGTGTCAGGCCTTCAGAGTGTACTCTGCAAACCTCTGCGAGTGCACTTTGCCACTCATATCTGGTGTCACTATAGCGTGCCTTTAAAAAGAAAAAAAGTTTTTCACTGTAAGCTAATAGCAGTCAGTGTCCTTAAAGCGGGTGTCAGGCCTTCAGCGTGTACTCTGCCAACCTCTGCAAGTGCACTTTGCCACTTATATCTGGTGTCACTATAGCGTGCCTTTAAAAAGAAAAAACTTTTTTCACTGTAAGCTAATAGCAGTCAGTGTCCTTAAAGCGGGTGTCAGGCCTTCAGCGTGTACTCTGCCAACCTCTGCAAGTGCACATTGCCACTCATATCTGGTGTCACTATAGCGTGCATTTAAAACCAAAAAACTTTTTCCACTGTTATAGATTGAATAGCAGTTAGTTGTCTTCAAGCGGGTGTCAGGCCTACAGCGTGTACTCTGCCAACCTCTGCCAGTGCACATTGCCACTCATATCTGGTCTCACAGTAGCTTGCACGCATAGTACCACGAATCCCCCAAAAAATAACAGGCAGAGGCAGTCCACCCCGCAGGGGCCATAGTGGTCGTGGTGCTGTGATTCCCTTTTGTCCTAGAATAATGCCCAGTTTTCAGAGGCCACGTACCCTGAATTTGAAAAGTTCTGAGGACATAGTTGACTGGCTAACACAGCACACCCAATCTTCTACAGCTTCTGCTCGGAACCTTGATGCACCATCCTCCTCCAGCTTAGCTTCGGGCACCTCTCAAGATACCACTCACCCGCCTGCTGCCACCACCAACACTAGCACCACAGCCGCTTCACTTGGTATGTCAGAGGAGTTATTTACACATCCGTTTGAAGAAATGAGTGATGCGCAACCATTATTGCCAGAGGATGTAGATAACAGGGATATGTCTCAGGCAGGCAGCATTACACACATGGACGTACGGTGTGATGATGATGATGTTGTATCCGCTGCTGCTTCCTTTGCTGAGTTGTCAGATACAGGTGAAGCGGTTGATGATGACGATGCGTCCATGGATGTCACGTGGGTGCCCGCTAGGGCAGAAAGAACAGGGCGAAAGTTCAGATGGGGAGACAGAGAGGAGGAGGAGGAGGAGATGAGTTGGAAGCAGGGGGAGGTCGTCGCAAGGAGCTAGTGGCACAGTCAGACAGCATGCATCAGCACCCGGGGTCAGCCCGACAGCACGCCAATCAACAACATGCTGTGTCCGCCACCAGAATGCTGTCATTGCAGAGCTCAGCAGTGTGGCATTTTTTTGTGTGTCTGCCTCTGACAACAGCGATGCCATTTGCAACCTGTGCCAAAAGAAACTGAGTCGTGGGAAGTCCAACACCCACTTAGGTACAACTGCTTTGCGTAGGCACATGATCGCATATCACAAACGCCTGTGGGATCAACACATGAGTACAAGCAGCACACAAACTCAAAGCCGCCATCCTCCTCCTGGTCCAGCATCTTCAACCACGGCAACCACTGCTGTCCTCCTTGCCCCCTCTCAACCATCCGCCACTCCGTCTCTCGCCTTGAGCAGTTCCCGCTCATCTGCCCACAGTCAGGTGTCTGTCAAGGACATGTTCGAGCGTAAGAAGCCAATGTCAGAAAGTCACCCCCTTCCCAGTGTCTGACAGCTGGCTTGTCTGAACTATTAGCCCGCCAGCTTTTACCATACAAGCTGGTGGAGTCTGAGGCATTCAAAAATGTTGTGGCTATTGGGATACCGCAGTGGAAATTTCTTTGCACAAAAGGCAATCCCCAACCTGTACTCGATTGTGCAAAAGGAAGTAATGGCATGTCTGGCACACAGTGTTGGGGCAAGGGTCCATCTGACCACTGATACCTGGTCTGCAAAGCATGGTCAGGGCAGGTATATCACCTACACTGCGCATTGGGTAAACCTGCTGACGGCTGCCAAGCATGGAATGCGTGGCTCTGCAGAGGAGTTGGTGACACTGACACGACTTGCAGGCAGGCCTGCTGCCCCTCCTCTACTCCTCCTACTCCATCCTCTTCAATAACCTCCTCGGCTGAGTCCTCTTCTGCTGCTGCATCTTGCTCCACATCAACGGCACCCCCCAGCTCCCCAGGTACTATTCCACATCCCGGATACGGGATCAGGGATCATTAGGATAGGTGTCAATCCATATCTGCCAAGTGACCCTATGTAGGGGGAACAGTCCCTATTCTGCTCTGTGTCAGTGTGTATCAGGGATCATTAGGATAGGTGTCAATCCATATCTGCCAAGTGACCCTACGTAGGGGGAACAGTCCAGATTCTGATCTGTGTCAGTGTGTATCAGGGATCATTAGGATAGGTGTCAATCCATATCTGCCAAGTGATCCTATGTAGGGGGAACAGTCCCTATTCTGCTCTGTGTCAGTGTGTATCAGGGATCATTAGGATAGGTGTCAATCCATATCTGCCAAGTGACCCTATGTAGGGGGAACAGTCCCTATTCTGCTCTGTGTCAGTGTGTATCAGGGATCATTATGATAGGTGTCAATCCATATCTGCCAAGTGACCCTATGTAGGGGGAATAGTCCCTATTCTGCTCTGTGTCAGTGTGTGTCAGGGTTCATTATGATAGATGTCAATCCATATCTGCCAAGTGACCCTATGTAGGGGGAACAGTCCCTATTCTGCTGTGTGTCAGTGTGTATCAGGGATCATTAGGATAGGTGTCAATCCATATCTGCCAAGTGACCCTATGTAGGGGGAACAGTCCCTATTCTGCTCTGTGTCAGTGTGTATCAGGCATCATTAGGATAGGTGTCAATCCATATCTGCCAAGTGAGCCGATGTAGGGGTAACAGTCTCTATTCTCCTCTGTGTCAGTGTGTATCATGGTCTCTGAGGACAGGTGTAAATCCATACCTGCCAAGTGACCCTATGTAGGGGGAACAGTCTCTATTCTGCTCTCTGTCAGTGTGTATCAGGGATCATTAGGATAGGTTTCAATCCATATCTGCCAAGTGACCCTATGTAGGGGGAACAGTCCCTATTCTGCTCTCTGTCAGTGTGTATCAGGGATCATTAGGATAGGTGTCAATCCATATCTGCCAAGTGACCCTATGTAGGGGGAACAGTCCCTATTCTGCTCTTTGTCAGTGTGTATCAGGGATCATTAGGATAGGTGTCAATCCATATCTGCCAAGTGACCCGATGTAGGGGTAACAGTCTCTATTCTCCTCTGTGTCAGTGTGTATCATGGTCTCTGAGGACAGGTGTCAATCAATACCTGCCAAGTGACCCTATGTAGGGGGAACAGTCTCTATTCTGCTCTCTGTCAGTGTGTATCAGGGATCATTAGGATAGGTTTCAATCCATATCTGCCAAGTGACCCTATGTAGGGGGAACAGTCCCTATTCTGCTCTCTGTCAGTGTGTATCAGGGATCATTAGGATAGGTGTCAATCCATATCTGCCAAGTGACCCTATGTAGGGGGAACAGTCCCTATTCTGCTCTGTGTCAGTGTGTATCAGGGATCATTAGGATAGGTGTCAATCCATATCTGCCAAGTGACCCGATGTAGGGGTAACAGTCTCTATTCTCCTCTGTGTCAGTGTGTATCATGGTCTCTGAGGACAGGTGTCAATCCATACCTGCCAAGTGACCCTATGTAGGGGGAACAGTCTCTATTCTGCTCTCTGCCAGTGTGTATCAGGGATCATTAGGATAGGTTTCAATCCATATCTGCCAAGTGACCCTATGTAGGGGGAACAGTCCCTATTCTGCTCTCTGTCAGTGTGTATCAGGGATCATTAGGATAGGTGTCAATCCATATCTGCCAAGTGACCCTATTGTCAGGATCGGGACAGGGATCCAACACGCAGAGTACAAACAGGTACAGGGTACGTATACCGGACCTTAGAATGGCCGGACTAACGTAAGTAGTAAGTAAAGAATGGTCTAGAGACAAGCCGAGGTCGAGGGAACGAGAGAGCAGGTAAGCGAGAGACAAGCCGAGTCAAAGGGTAATAGAGGTAAACAAGGTAGAACAGACAAGCCGGGTCAAAACCAAAGAAACTAACAGAATACAAGAGCACTGAGTGACTAGACAAGCTAGAACCACGACAGGGCAATGAACAAATGTAGAAAGCCCTATTTTATACCCTGGTTCCAAACAGGTAATCACACCCCGGACGAATCCTCATTCGTGCTTGGGGCTTGATTGACAGATCGGGTTGGGTTGTCGTCATGACGTCGGCTACTGAACGCCGCGTCATAAAAGGAAGTGGATCCCTCGCGGCCGGCGTGTAAACGACCGAGGGAACCGCGAGGAACGAGTGATTCAACCCTTTTGCGAGGAAGAACGTCCAAGTGTCTCACATCCACAGAGGTAGAGACAACAGGTACCCTGACAGTACCCCCCCCCCCCCCTCAGAAACGCCCACCGGGCGGAAGGAACCGGGACGAGATGGAAAACGGGAGTGAAAAGCCCTGCAGAGGCGAGGCGCATGCACATCCTCCTGAGGTATCCAAGACCTCTCCTCAGGACCATATCCCTTCCAATCAACCAGATATTGTAACTTCCCCCGGGAGATACGAGAATCGATGATGGAATTGATTTCATACTCCTCTCGTCCCTCAACCTGAACAGAGCGAGGAGAGGATGCAGTGGAGGAAAACTTGTTACATATTAGGGGTTTTAACAAGGAAACATGAAAGGAGTTAGGAATGCGTAAGGCAGATGGAAGAGCCAGACGATACGCAACTGGGTTAATTCGAGTCAGGACCTTGTAAGGTCCAATGTAACGAGGAGCGAATTTCATAGAAGGAACCTTCAAGCGAATGTTTTTGGTACTCAACCATACCCTGTCCCCTGGAACAAAGACTGGAGCCGCCCTTCTATGTTTATCAGCGTGTTTCTTGAACAACATGGAATTATGCAGAAGAATTTGTCGAGTCTGATCCCACAACTTCCTCAAATTGGCAACATGAACATCAACCGACGGTACTCCTTGGGAAGGAGAAACCGAGGGAAGAATGGAGGGATGAAAGCCATAATTGATGAAAAAGGGGCAAGAACGAGTAGAATCACAAACGAGATTGTTGTGTGCGAACTCTGCCCAAGGAATCAGACCAACCCAATCGTCCTGGTGTTCGGAAACGAAACAACGCAAATATTGTTCGATCTTTTGATTAGTGCGTTCAGCAGCTCCGTTAGACTGGGGATGATAGGCAGAAGAGAAATTCAATTTGATACCCATTTGAGAGCAGAATGACTTCCAAAAACGGGAAACAAATTGGGAACCTCTATCAGAAACAATTTCGGAAGGTATCCCATGTAAACGAAATATCTCTTTAGCAAATATCTCAGCCAATTCAGGAGAAGATGGAAGTTTAGGTAAGGGCACGAAATGAGCCATCTTAGTAAACCTGTCAACCACCGTGAGAATCACAGTCTGTTTTTTAGAAACAGGTAAATCGACAATGAAGTCCATAGCTAAACAGGTCCATGGTTTCTCAGGAATTTCCAAGGGATGCAAAAGCCCACATGGAAGCGTCTGAGGTCGTTTAGTCTTCATACAGACCTCACATGCTTCGACGAAATCCCTAATATCTTTACGTAAGGAGGGCCACCAGAAATCTTTGGCTATTAAGGAGCATGTCTTACGAATGCCAGGATGCCCAGCCACCTTACTATTGTGAAAGCATTGTAGCAGTTCTAGTTGGAGTTCAGCAGGAACAAAATACCGTGACTCAGGACTCTGTCTAGGAGCCAGATGTTGTAGCTTCATAATCTCGGCAAGCAACGGAGAATGAATCCTGAGGCTAGTGTTGGCGATAATATTGCACTTCGGAACTATAGAAGACAAAACCGTCTCAGATATAGTAGAAGGTTCATGTTGGCGAGACAAAGCATCGGCCTTAGAGTTCTTAGAACCAGGTCTATAAGTGAGCACGTAATTGAAATGGGTGAGGAACAAGGACCAACGAGCTTGTCTGGCGGATAAGCGCTTGGCCTCCCCAATATAAGACAAGTTCTTGTGATCCGTCAGAATAGTAACAGGATGCAAGGTCCCCTCCAATAAATGTCTCCACTCCTTTAAAGCCATGATAACAGCTAGTAGTTCCCTGTCACCAATATCATATCTGCTTTCAGTCCCAGATAGTTTCTTGGAAAAAAAACACATGGATGTAATGGTTTATCTACGCCTAACCTTTGAGACAAGATGGCACCTATACCTGTCTCTGAGGCGTCTACCTCGAGTAGGAAAGGTAAAGTTGTATCGGGGTGAACTAAAATTGGTGCAGAAGCAAAAAGTTCCTTAAGTGTCTTGAAGGCAACGAGAGCTTCAGTAGACCAAGTCTTAGTGTCAGCCCCCTGTCTGGTCATATTGGTAATAGGAGCAATAATGGAAGAGTATCCTTTAATGAAGCGCCTATAATAATTGGAGAATCCAATAAACCTCTGAATGGCCTTGAGACCCCTGGGTAATGGCCAATCTAAAATAGACTGGAGTTTATCCGGATCCATTTTAAAGCCTTCCCCAGAAATCACGTAACCAAGAACGTTTATCTGAGATTGGTAAAAACTACATTTCTCCAATTTGCAGTACAACCCATGTTGTAGGAGTTTGCGCAATACCCTTCTGACTTGTCTGTGGTGGGTCTCAATTTCTCTAGAGTGTATTAGTATATCATCCAAATATACAATAACACAATCTGTTGAAATTCCCTAAGAACTTCATTGATCAGATCCTGAAATACTGCCGGTGCATTACAGAGCCCAAAAGGCATTACCGTGTACTCATAGTGCCCATATCGAGTATTGAACGCTGTTTTCCACTCGTCTCCCTGCTGAATTCTCACCAAGTTATACGCCCCTCTGAGATCTAACTTGGTGAAAATCTTGGAACCCTTTAAACGATCAAAGAGCTCAGTAATCAAAGGGATTGGGTATGCATTTCTGATAGTTATTTTATTCAAACCTCGGTAATCAATGCAAGGCCTTAACGTGCCATCCTTCTTATTCACAAAAAAAAAAACGGCCCCGGCAGGCGAGGATGATCTCCTAATGAATCCCTTGTCTAGATTCTCACGGATATACTCCTCTAAGACTAAGTTCTCCTTAGTGGATAAAGGATATACATTGCCCCTCGGAGGCATAGTACCAGGTAGGAGATTAATCTTGCAATCAAAGGACCTGTGTGGAGGTAAAGTATCAGCATTCTTCTTGTCAAAGACTGCCTTTAAATCTATATACCGAGACGGTATTTGTAAGTCTGTAGACTGGGTGGGGTTAACCGGTGTATTACCTACGCAAAGTGGTGAAACTTTCTGTAAACACCTGTCCTGGCAACCCTGACCCCATGAAGTTATCTCCCCTAGCTCCCAATCAATAATAGGGTTATGTTTCTTTAACCATGGATACCCCAGAACTATAGGAACAGAAGGGGACGAGATAAGCATAAGGGTATACCTTCCTCGTGTAAGATACCAACAGTCAAAATAACAGGTATAGTCTCATGAGAAATCACAGGTTCAGATAATGGTCTACCATCTATGGCCTCAACGGCCAAGGGGGTGTCTCTTAGCTGAGATGGGATAGTGTGTTTAGAAACAAAAACTTGGTCAATAAAGCTCTCAGCAGCTCCGGAGTCTATCAATGCCATAGTCTTTATTACTCCCTTCTCCTATGCTAAAGAAACAGGTAGCAGAAGCCTGTGATCTTTATAATTGTGTATAGAGGACAAAATAGAAACACCCAAGGCCTGTCCTCTAGAGAAACTTAGGTGCGAGCGTTTCCCGGACGATTAGGACAATTTAGGCGAAGGTGCCCTCTTACTCCACAATACATACACAACCCCTCCTCTCTCCTGTACTGTCTCTCTTCTTCTGAGAGGCGAGTATTGCCTATCTGCATAGGTTCAGAAAAAACTGGGATAGTGGTTTGAGGACTTTGAAATAAAGGAGCTAGTTTAAAGGAAGGTCTACGAATATTATCTCGAGTGTTCTGTCTCTCTCTTAAACGTTCGTCAATACGAGAAATAAAAGAAATTAAATCCTCCAAATTTTCAGGAAGCTCTCTAGTAGCCACCTCGTCTAGAATTACATCAGATAATCCGTTTACAAATACGTCTATATAGGCCTGTTCATTCCACTTAACTTCTGCCGCCAAAGACCTGAACTCTAGTGCATAATCCACAAGGGTTTGGTTATCTTGTCTAAGGCGCAATAGTAATCTAGCTGCATTGACCTTTCTACCTGGAGGGTCAAAAGTTCTTCTAAAAGCAGCGACAAAGGCATTATAATTATAGACTAATGGGTTATCATTCTCCCACAGAGGATTGGCCCATCTCAGAGCCTTATCAATGAGGAGTGTGATAATGAATCCAACCTTTGCCCTATCTGTAGGGTAAGAGCGAGGTTGTAATTCAAAATGAATACCAATTTGGTTTAAGAAACCACGGCACTTCTCCGGAGAACCACCATAACGTAAAGGAGGTGTAATACGGGAAGAAGCACCTACAGTGGCTACTTCTAGACCTGAACTTACAGAGGAGATGGACGTGGCTCGCATCTCTTCCGGTGGATTACTAGATCGAGATAATAAAGCTTGCAGCGCTAGAGCCATCTGGTCCATTCTGTGATCCATGGCATCAAATCTAGAATCGGAAGGACCAACCTGAGTGTTTGTACCTGCAGGATCCATTGGCCCTGTCGTAATATCAGGATCGGGACAGGGATCCAACACGCAGAGTACAAACAGGTACAGGGTACGTATACCGGACCTTAGAATGGCCGGACTAACGTAAGTAGTAAGTGAAGAATGGTCTAGAGACAAGCCGAGGTCGAGGGAACGAGAGAGCAGGTAAGCGAGAGACAAGCCGAGTCAAAGGGTAATAGAGGTAAACAAGGTAGAACAGACAAGCCGGGTCAAAACCAAAGAAACTAACAGAATACAAGAGCACTGAGTGACTAGACAAGCTAGAACCACGACAGGGCAATGAACAAATGTAGAAAGCCCTATTTTATACCCTGGTTCCAAACAGGTAATCACGCCCCCGACGAATCCTCATTCGTGCTTGGGGCTTGATTGACAGATCGGGTTGGGTTGTCGTCATGACGTCGGCTACTGAACGCCGCGTCATAAAAGGAAGTGGATCCCTCGCGGCTGGCGTGTAAACGACCGAGGGAACCGCGAGGAACGAGTGATTCAACCCTTTTGCGAGGAAGAACGTCCAAGTGTCTCACCTCCACAGAGGTAGAGACAACAGGTACCCTGACACCTATGTAGGGGGAACAGTCCCTATTCTGCTCTGTGTCAGTATGTATCAGGGATCATTAAGACAGGTGTCAATCCATATCTGCCAAGTGACCCTATGTAGGGGGAACAATCCCTATTCTGCTCTGTGTCAGTGTGTGTCATGGTCTCTGAGGACAGATGTCAATCCATATCTGCCAAGTGACCCTATGTAGGGGGAACCCTTTTGCGAGGAAGAACGTCCAAGTGTCTCACCTCCACAGAGGTAGAGACAACAGGTACCCTGACACCTATGTAGGGGGAACAGTCTCTATTCTGCTCTGTGTCAGTGTGTATCAGGGATCATTAGGATAGGTGTCAATTCATATCTGCCAAGTGACCCAATGTAGGGGGAACAGTCCCTATACTGCTCTGTGTCAGTGTGTATCAGGGTCCCTGAGGACAGGTGTCAATCCATATCTGCCAAGTGACCCAAGTCCCTGTGGGTTTTAAAATTCGCCTGCCCATTGAAGTGAATGGCAGTTCGACCGGTTCGCAAACGTTTGCGGAAGTTCGCGTCCGCCGTTCGCGATCCGAAAATTTTGTGTTCGCGACATCACTACTTATCCACTCTTCTTCTTCTTCTATATGTATTTGTAGTTCTTTTTCCCATTTGTTAATCAGTTCTATCGGTTTATCGTGTCTCCATCTGTACATAATTTTGGCATTAAGTTTCTATAGTTATTTAATACAAATAGATGTTAAAGAATTATAATTTTCTCTCCCTCATTTTGGAGGAGATATTTTGCTAAAAAACCCTTAATTCGCAAATAGTTAAAAGTGTCTTTGGGGGAGCGTGGCTAACCGCCAAGCAAGGTGGACGTCTAGAAATCTGCTCCGGCACAAGGGCTCCACCAAATTCAATTTAAAATCGAGCTGAAACCCCATAATCATCCAAACAAACCATGGCTGCATCCAAAACTAAGAAAGCGACCACAAAAGTGGAAAAAATGCATTTCTTTGGACACAAACCTTCTTCCACGACGGAGACCGTGCGGGCGGTCAGACAAGATGGCGCAGTAGATGCTTTACCCAGTCCTTCACTGGCGACGCCAGAGGAATCCCAGCCTGTAGACTGCCTAACACGGAGTCACTTTGAACAGGCCATGGAGGCGATGGCAGCGAAACTGATACTCACATGACAAATGACCGCTGACCAAATTAAAAAGGAGGTGAGTGACCTATCAGCCAGAACTTCTGCAGTGGAGCAACGCTGTCAGGAGTTATCAACCATGCGAACAACCATCAGAGGACACCTACAAGCTCTACAACGTAAGATGGAGAGCCTAGAGGGGCGCATGGCGGACCACGAGAGCACGTTAGAGCACGTAAAAATAATCTACGGGGGGCGGGGTTTGACTGCAGAGTGGAGTGGTCGCATGTCGCGGCTGCTCCCGCTTCTAAAAGCGCTTACCGGCGATTATAGACGTGCTGAGGCCTCGAACCGACTCCTAGTGACACCCAAGCGACAGAGGTTACCGAGACCTACGGACCGACACCAAGCAGGTAGATGTCCGCTCCGGTTTCGACCTTCCCGAAGTTGCGGCCTGCAAGCATGGCGGCGGTGGGGGAGACGGCCGCTCTCCCGCCGCGGAATCACTCAGCAACGTGCAGATTGGACCTCCGTTCCCCCCCCTTTGGACCGGTGGGGGTTATCCCGGTCCCCACCGACTGGACACACGCGACAACATGGGCTGCAGTTTCCCGCTCAGGACCGAGCTCCGGAAGCTCCGGGCCTGGCCTAACCAATCGGACTCACAGTGCCCCTGAAACTGATGCCGTGGTAACTGCCACGCCACTCAGGGAGAGCACAAAGGGCCCAAGAGACTACCACGCAGAACAAGCTGCACAAACTGCAAGACTAGCAGCGATATTTGAGGCGTTCTGGACCAAACTGGAGCGGCGCATGCAGCAACATGCCAAGCAAACATATGGCGCCCGCTCACCAAAGCACCCACGAAGAGAGCACAAAATGGCCGCAGCGAGACGACCTCAGCGCCCAAGGGGCTTACTCACTCGTCCAATATCCCACAAACAAAAAGCGACTACCATTCCTCACCGTAACCACAGACGGAGAGCCGCAGGAGTGAGCTCCACGGAGCACAGAGTACACCCACGGAGGGAGACACCACAGGGCACTGCGAACACTACACCGCATCGGCGCACTAATATGGGCGATACACGCAACCGGACAAGCATGAACCGTGTTCCCACTCAAGCCTGGAGCAGACGGAATCTCAAGTTGGGGACAACAGGGACTTTCACCAGCCAAGGCGGACAGAAACCGAGACTAGGGATCGGGTGAACTTTCAATCACTCAGCATATCAGTTGCTGCATTATTCTAGCTCTAGCAACATTCATTTTCTGTTTTATTATAGCCTCTTTTCCTGTTTTGTTTCTCCCTCTTGTTTCCTCGACTAAGATGTATAACCTTATTTAGCAGGTAACCCAGCAATTGAGTAATGCCCAAGCAGTCCACCCATACTTAATCTGTACCAGACTTACCCATATTATGTCTCAAGCATGTTCCTTATAATATAAAATGGTGCAGGAAAAACAGATAAGCCAGCGACTAGACTGAATGGGATTTATCGGTGTGATGCTGATGCTGACACTTACCTCTCAGGACACTGCCCCAGTCCCTGCCTCGAAGGAATATTGCACACCACACCAACGGATTGGCATTGTAGGCATAGACTGAACCCAGACAGCAAAGCAGACTTTCCCACACTGTAATACTACAGTGCCGGGGACGGTTCCTGTATCACTACTTGTTAAGTTTACACTGTTAACTGTTTAGAACAATTGCCTTTTAACCTACGTCTTAAACCTGCTTTGAGACAGTTACTTTGATTTGTTTCAATTGTAAAAGTTTGCAATGTGAGGTGGTAGATGTTCTAAGCTCTCTGCCTATTCTAACTAAGCTATCTGGGCATACAAATATGCCTGGCGTTCTGCTGCCCCCTGGTGGATAACCTTAATAGAGCTTACAGTAACCTAATATTGATAATAAACCTAATCTAAGTTTGACCGTTAAAATACAGCTAACTATTTTGTATTACACATGTATACCTAACACCATTGACGTTTTAGCCCTGTTGCACGACAGTCATCTTGCTACATTTTATTTGCCTTCACGCTAACGACAACTGTTTTAACCAAGCTTGTTATAATTATAAAAATGTGCAGTCTCTCATGCCACTGTTATACCAATGTATATCTTACAAGACGCTGTTGTGGCGTTTGTTGATTCCTTGTACTCACCTGCACAACAAAAATAAAGAATTTAAAAAAAAAAAAAAAAAAAAAAAAAAAAATAATCTACAACTCCGTGGGGTCCCAGAAACGGTCTATGTGAGAGGCCTTCTGCGAGCATACACCCCAGACATCCCCGCAGACATGCTCCTGGTAGACAGAGTACACCAAGTGGCGAAGCCAAAGAATCTACCAGACTCCATACCACGCGATGTTCTGCTCAGGGCCCACTACTACTACATTAAAGAGCTGGTCCTCCGATCCCACCGCAGCAAAGCAGACCCGCACGAAGATTACCCATCTGTGCGCATCATGGCGGACATTTCGACGGCTACCCTCTGACGCAGAAGGGATTACAACCGAATCACCACAGAACTCCGCAACCACGGAATTCGCTACAGGTAGGGGCTTACCCACAAAGTTAATTCTCACCAAAAACGGAAAAACGACCTTCATCTCATCCCCAGAGGAAGAACTGACAACACTTGAGAATTGGGGCCTAATGAAAGAGCCTCAGGCAGAGGCACAGCCTAAATCCCATCGACCAGGCCGCAACACAGACATGAATTAAAATGGCAACCTGAAAGAGAAAGGCATGCTTGACGCAAGTATCATGACACAGCTATATCTGCTTAGCTAGTTTAATGGTTAAGACGTTATGTGTTTATATATGCAAGCTACCTAAGTGTCACCCTTGATGGATTCTTTACCTCTCTATGTGCTTTTTAACTGCCTAACGCTACCATAGGCCTATATGTGTACACCCAGTGATGAAACCATGAGACAATATAGGGCGCCTTCAAAACTGGGCATATGGGGCAATAGAGAGTGCATAGTCTTTTTGGGCTCAACCTCACTCACTTACCTGAACCCAGCTCCACCCCATTTGGCATTACACTATTACAGGGGAGCAGGAATAAGTCACACTGGGGACACAAGATCTGGGGGACCAGTGAAGGCCACATACCCAAACAAGTGACGCAAGGATTAGAACACCCCAATAAACATAGGAAAAGACACTTTAGCCACCATAGTAGCGAAGCAACCAATATGGTCAAATTAATAGCATCAACTTGCCTCTCCAGAAACAATGTTAAATGTTGTGTTATAATGTTATACCGTTTGCCCGCCTGTCACATATGGTTTCAGCTCTACCTCAGTACCCAACTGGAGCCCAACTAGCCATGCATTTGGAAGCTCCAGCTCCTCAGCCCCACAGTGCAACTAGTGTACCAGACCATACGGTCCATGCATATACCACCCAAACCACTGACGGACCCCATCCCCATACCTCCCCAACATGGCTCCCTACCCTACTCCACCAACAAAGTTAACACATAGACAAGCCAGCTTACATAGATAAGAAACCCAACAGTTCCCCCACACATTACAGCACGCACCAACAAACATGACTATCTACTCACACAATACTTAAGGCCTCAATACGCCACATGAAAGACGTATGCTACTAGATGACATAAAACGCACCAAAGCAGACATAGTCTGCATACAAGAAACACACTTTGTAACCAACAGAGTGCCTACCTTTGCCAACAGAGAATATCCCACAAAATACCATGCAACACACACCTCCAAATCCAGAGGAGTCTCCATACTACTACACAGCTCCCTAACTGTAGAAACTCTCCGGGTCAAAAAAGATAGCCAAGGACGATATCTAATTCTACAATGCAGAATCAACAATAACCCAATCATTCTAGTGTGCCTCTACAGCCCAAATGACCAACAGCACAACTTCCTACATAAAGTCCTCAGGAAATTGCCAAAAGACTCAAATGACCCCAAGATCCTCTGTGGAGACTATAATCATACTATGGACTCACGTATAGACTTGATCGCCCCAAGCACATCAGCCAGACATCTCAAACTGGGCCCAAACAATAATGCATTCACGAAACGTATCCATGAAAATAGCCTATATGATGTCTGGAGGACGAGACACCCTTCCGAAAGGGAATATATGTTTTTCTCACAAGTACACAAAACCTATTCAAGAATAGACCACATCCTTGCCTCAGGTACACTACTCCCACAAATAGAGGATTGTTCCACAGGCAACATAGTGTGGTCTGATCATGCCCCGCTAACACTGACTTTACACTCCAACTACCAGCACCGAGGCAAACCACCATGGCGCCTCAATGATTCGCTCCTATATGACAAAACATTCACAGCAAAATTGGCAAAGAGCCTGCAAAGCTATTTCCTAACCAATGACAACGCAGAGGCCTCCGTCTTCTCCATCTGGCAGGCCCATAAAACAGTCTTAAGGGGCCAGCTGATCAGCCAAGCATCATACCTTAAACATCAATGAGAAAAAGAATACACAGACCTTCTTTGAAGGCTGAGAGACACCACAACAGCACATCTGAACCCATCTGACACTTATGCAGAGAAGATAAGAGACATCACCAAACAAATCAACGCACTAACATTTGAAAAAACATCCTTACCAAATTGAAATTAGGAACATACACTCAGGGCAACAGAGCAGGGAAACACTTGGCCACCCTACTTAAACAACAACAGACCAACTCTAAAATCCCACACCTGATCACCACCACGGGTGAAAAAATCCATAATCTGCAAGACATCAACGACAATATGGCCGACTACTACCACTCCCTCTATAATCTTAGAACAGACCCTACATTACATCAACCAACCACACGAGAAATAGATGACTTTCTTAAAACTGTGAAACTTACCACACTCTCAATTGCACCAAAAAACACTATACAGCATCAGATCACCACGCAAGAAATCATAGACACCATTAACTCCCTACCACCTGGGAAATCACCGGGCAAACTATACCAAGCTACTCACTGAAATTAAAGCTTTACTACAAAGCTGGAAAGGGAAATATATATCCTGGTCGGGCCGGATAGCATCGGTAAAAATGGTGATCTTACCAAAAATCCAATATCTATTCCGTACGCTCCCACTCAAACTCTCCAAAAGATACTTAATAGAACTGCAAAACATTGTAAATGAATATGTATGGGACTACAAAAAAAACCAAGAGTGGCAAAAACTACGATGTACAGACCGCATGCCCAGGGAGGGATGGGCCTACCAGAGGTGAAGGGGTATTACAGAGCAGCTCACATTGCTCCACTTATTGCTGCATCACACCGTCAAAACCCCATGGCATGGGTCGAACTGGAGAGATGCCACGCTCGGGGACTCTCCCTCCACACTCTGGCATGGCTACCGAAAAACCACAGACCAAAAGTATCAGAAATGCTGCCAACTACTACACTAACCCTCTCCATATGGGACAACTATCGCAAGAGGAGGGGAGCAACAGCACCAATCTCGCCTGCAAACCCACTGGAGGCACTCCGACAGCTTATCCCAGACTTCATTCTGGCAGAGGCATGGTATAACTACAATATCGCAAGTAATGCAGGGAGACTGCCTCAAACAACTCCCAGATCTATGCATGGAATTCAAGCTACCCAGTACAGCAACTTTCTCTTACATCCAACTGCAATCATGGATAAATCTCCAAAAAACACAACAAACCGTAAAACCACCTGACCCACACTGGCTTAAATTAATAAAGATATGTACAAAAGCCAAACCAGCAACAAAACTCATCTCAATAATCTACGTATCGGAACATACGGCTACTCAAACAAACCTGGCTTCCTTCAAATCGGCATGGGAACAAGATATAGGACACACACTCCACAAGCGACCAATGGCAAGACATATTTCAAGCTAATAAAAAACTAACCCTCTGTACGACCCACATAGAACTCTCAAGCAAACTACTTTACAGATGGTATCTGGTCCCCACGAGACTCAAACATAGCTACCCAAACACATCGGACGTATGATGGAGGTGCCAAGAGAATCGATGCACCTTACTACACATATGGTGGCAATGCCCGCTACTGCACCAATACTGGTCACAAGTCCTAGACCTAGTGACACAATGCCCCAAAGTGCACATCTCCCCTCTGCCGGAAACATTCCTGCTACTCTTACTCCCACAAATGCCACACATGCACATTAAATATTTACTATACCACATCTGTATAGCGGCCCTCACTGTCATAAGCAGAAAATGGAAACAGACAACCGCTCCAACGATCAACCAGTGCATTACGGCTATAGAGTCAACCAAAACTTACGAAACTATGACAAGGAAACAAGGCAGAAAAATTCCTACTGGACCGAAGCATGGGAACTATGGGGCCAAAACACACCGCACTGCATCGGCATAAAAGGACATTCCTTAGGCTGGACGACGAACCTCCACGTTCGGAGGCACCAAACCGCACACACGCTGGCTCACACCAACACCACACCCGACCACAACAGAACTCACCTGTACACCATCTCGCCCTCCATCCCTCCCTACCCCCTCTCCATACGAAACAACACTAACAATACAGGCAGTACCAGATCCCACACTCAAGTCAGGCTCAGTCCGAAATGACGAACACCGCCCACAAACAAATCCCTAGAGTTAAAGGTACTATTGTGAACAAAGGTGTAACTAATGTGCTGTATTACCTTTACGAGCTATTGTATTTAAACTGTGACAATTTATGTGATGTTACCCCACCCTTTTTGCCTTCTGTACCCCCAACCTTTTAAACAACAAAATAAAAATTATCAAATAAAAAAAAAAGTGTCTTTGGGGGGAATTTTGAATTTGGTTGAAGGTTTTGATTTTATGTTCCGTTATTATGTTTTTAAATGTCCTTATTTCCCCAGTCTTCCAAGCATCTACTTTTATGTTGTCCAACATATCTGAGATACTAGAAAAAGGAGGTGCATCTATTATTCTGTTTCTGAGTTCTATATTGTTTGTGTATTTTTCCCACCAACTCGTTAATTCGTTGAGTATCTGGAATTTAGTTTGTGCCTCTTTGATTATTTTTTTATTTACATCTAGTTCTCAAAATAGTGATGTTAGATTTCCTACCCCAGTTTTAGCTTTTTCCATTTTGTACCATGTTTCTTGGATTGCAGCAATATTTTGATATAGTAAAATATGAAAAAGTATACTAGACTGATAACATTGTGTTATTTCCGGACAACCCAAGCCTCCATCCTGCCTTGATCTAGCCAAAACTTTCATTTTAACGCTTGCTTTCTTGCCACCCCATACAAATGTATTAAAGGATGCGTGTAATAAAGATAGACAGTTTTCTGGGAAATTAAGTGGGATCATTCTCCATAAATACAGCCATTTTGGTCAAATATATGCCTTTAGAATATTGATCCTATCCGACCAAGAAAATCCCATGCCTTTCCAGTCCCTTAAATTTTTGTTAGTTTGAATTAGTAAAGGTAGAAAGTTGGCTTCTACTAGATCTTTTAATTCTGAGGTTTATGTTACACCTAAATATATTAGTCTGTCCTTGTTATCTGGTAGCCCAAGATTTTGTACAAGAAAGTTGATTAACCTTTTATTCAGATGTTTTGCTATAAATATTGAATTCTCAATATTCATTTTGTATCCTGACACTGCAGAGTATTTATTTGTCGCCTTCAGTAGATCTGGGACCAAGTTTTTTGGTTCTTCTAAAGTTAGTAGGATCTGCATAAATATCTAGTTTACTTTGTCCTATGGAATTCGTAAATCCTTTAATTTTTTTATTTTGTCTTATTAGAATCGCCAGAGGCTCTAACACCATTGCGTACAATAAAGTGGAAAGAGGGCACCCTTGTCTAGTCCCTTTTTTAACTCTACAATTTTGTGATGTGAATCCTGACCCTGTTATTTTGGCTGATGGAAAACTGTAGAGGACGAATATAGCTTGTAGTATTGGTCCTGTTATTCCATATTGTTTTAAAGTAGCTAACATAAAAAACCTTACCCAACCCTGTCAAGCGCTTTCTTTGCGTCTATTTACAGTAATATAAGAGGGGTTCCTTTAATCTTTGTTTCTTCTAATATGTTTATTATTTTTCTAATATTGTTGATTGAAGACCTATTGAAGAATATTTTTAATCTATCTGCAAGGATGGAAGATAATATTTTACTATCTGTATTAATTAACGATATAGGTCTATAATTACCGATCAATTCTGGGTCTTTATCTGATTTTGGAATTGGAACAATGTTCGCTCTCAGCAGTTCTCCAGGACAGCTTCCTGTTTCCATTATATAGTTGAAAATATTGGTAAGTTCCCCTTTTAGATGATCTTTCATTAGTTTATAGAATGTATTTGTGAAACTGTCTGGACCTGGGGCAGTCTTGATTTTGAGCTTATCTATGGATTTACTGACCTCTGCTTCTGTAATAGGCTGGTTTATCCGCTTTAGTTGGTCGAGTAGTATTTTTGGCATGGGTACGTTTTTAAAGAACTCCTCAATCTCTTTGTCCCCCCCAAATGTTTTTTTCTGGTAAATTATATAGACTCTGGTAAAATCTCTGGAATGCTCTACCTATTTTTTCTGGGGCCCTTAGATACATTTCTTTGTCTTTTATTTTAGATATTACTCTTTTATGTTTCTCTTTTTTCAATTTGTTGGACATTAGTGTTTCTGGCTTATTGCCCTTTAGATACCACTTGGAATGTAGTGCTTTTAACTGATTGGTTGCTTTATTCATTAGTTGGATATTAATCTGTTTTTCTGTTTCTATAATCTTCCTTGCTATTTGTGTGGAAGGTGTTATTTTATTCTGCCTCTTATATTCTCTTAGTGTTATGTACAGGTTATGGAGAGGTGGTAATCCTTTCTTATTTGCCGTTGCTGACATTTTTATTAAGTAGCCTCTAGCTACACTTTTATATGCACACCAGACCATGATATCTGATGTACCTTTATTTTCATTGTCTAAAAAGAAAAGATTTGTTATAGTCTTAATTTCCTCAACATTGTTTTTTTAAATGTAATATAAAACCTTTTATACGCCACTCTTCACGGAATATATCAAAGTCATCTTTGTATTCCAACATAATGGGACTGTGATCTGACCATGCTATATCCTGTATCTCTATTCTTTTAACAAGTATAGCATGGTCCCATTACCCAGCATAAGGTCAATTATGGAATTTGAATTAAATGTTCTAGAATAGCATGTGTAGTCTAAGTCGGAGGGGTGAAATGTTTTCCATATGTCTCTTAAATTATGGTTATTTAGTCAATTTTACAATCTGTTTTCAATTTTTTTCCTGCTTTTCCTATCATTCTGGTTCTTTCTGTCTTTCAAATGGTCCACTATGCAATTAAAGTCCCCCATAACTAAAACCAACCCTTGTTTAATCTGTTTTATTCATTTAAGCACTTTTGTGATAAATTGTATTGTAGATTTGTTTGGTGCATAAATGTTAACTTATGTGAATAGTTTATTATTTATTTTGCAGATTAAAATAATATAACGTCCTTCTGGGTCTAATTCTTGATGTTTAATGATTAGGGAGACATTCTTTGCAAACAAATACTACGCCTCTTTTTTTTGTTTTGTTTTCTAGAGCCATGCTTATGAAAGTGGGGTAACTTGATGAATTAATTGTATTTTTCTTGGATCTTGTCCAGTGGGTTTCTTGTAACACATTTGTATTCGATTTTTACATGGTGTGCTGATCTCCTGGGCATTTATTGAAATCAGCTTAAATCATATTTTCTTATCAGTTCTCGTGGCTCTCTCTCTCCAAAAGTTTCCAAAGTTTTGTGAAAAAGTGTAAAATCAACTTTATTTGTAATTACATAAAAATATGACGGGCTGATCCCAAACAATGGTATCAACCTAAGACAAATGTGATGTATGGCAAAAAAAAAACAGCCATACAGTATCTCGAGACAAGACAGAAGAAGGTTGCGGCAAAGCTGACTATAATACAGCTAAAATGAACAAAGTCCAAAGTGTAAGTGGTGCCTGTCAGGATCGGGACAGGGATCCAACACGCAGAGTACAAAGAGTAGCAGATACGTATACCGGACCTTAGAATGGCCGGACTTAACGTAATACTACGTATAGAATGGTCAGGGACAAGCCGAGGTCGAGGGAACGAGAAGACAGGTAAGCGAGAGACAAGCCGGGTCAAGGATAACAGAGAAGACAGGTAAGTAATAACAAAGCCGGGTCAGAACCAAAAGACAGGAGAATACAAGAGCACTGTGTGACTAGGCTGGCTAGAACCACGACAGGGCAATGAGCAAATGCTGAGAGCTCCCTTAAATACCCTGGTTCTAGAGACTAATCACGCCTCCGCCGAGACCTGATTCGTGTCCGGGATTTGACTGACAGGTCGGGCTAGAATAGCGTCATGACGTCGACTATTGAGCGTCACGTTACAAAAAGGCATAGTTCTCTCGCGGCCGGCGTTTACATGCGCGAGGGGACCGCGAGGAACGGGAGAATCATGCCGTCTGGATGGAAAAACGTCTAAGTCTCTACCCGTCTCAGGGGTAGAGACTACAGGTACCCTGACAGTACCCCCCCTCTCAGAAACACCCACCGGGCGGAAGGAACCGGGACGAGATGGAAAGCGGGAATGAAAAGCCCTGCGAAGACGAGGAGCATGGACATCCTCCTGTGGTACCCAGGTCCTCTCTTCTGGACCATATCCCTTCCAGTCAACCAGGTATTGAATTTTCCCCCGGGAGATTCGAGAATCGATGATGGAGTTGATTTCGTACTCCTCCTGACCCTCAACCTGAACAGAGTGAGGAGAGGAGACCTTGGAGGAGAATCTGTTACAGATCAGGGGTTTTAGCAAGGAAACATGAAAGGAATTAGGAATACGTAAGGCAGAGGGGAGCGCTAGGCGATACGCAACAGGATTAATTCGATTCAGGATCCTATAGGGTCCAATGTAGCAAGGAGCGAATTTCATAGACGGTACTTTCAAACGAATGTTTCTAGTACTCAACCATACCCTATCACCAGGGACAAAACTAGGAGCCGGCCTTCTGCGTTTGTCAGCGTGTTTTTATACAGTATAGAATTATGTAGGAGAATTTGTCGAGTCTGATCCCACAACTTCTTCAGATTGGCAACATGAGTATCAACCGACGGTACCCCCTGGGAAGAAGGAACCGACGGAAGAATGGAAGGATGAAAACCATAATTCATGAAAAAGGGGCTAGAGCGAGTTGAATCGCAAACAAGATTATTGTGTGCGAACTCTGCCCAAGGAATCAGACCGACCCAATCGTCCTGGTGTTCAGAAACAAAACAACGCAGATATTGTTCAATCTTTTGATTGGTACGTTCAGCGGCTCCGTTAGACTGAGGGTGATAAGCAGAAGAAAATTCAATTTAATGCCTAGTTGAGAACAGAATGATCTCCAGAAACGTGAAACAAACTGGGAACCTCTATCAGAAGTAATCTCGGAAGGTATCCCATGTAAGCGAAAGATCTCTTTAGCAAAAATCTCCGCTAATTCAGGTGAAGTCGGAAGTTTAGGTAAAGGCACGAAATGAGCCATCTTGGTAAACCTATCCACCACTGTGAGAATAACAGTGTGCTTTTTCGAAACAGGCAAATCCACAATAAAATCCATCGCCAAACAGGACCAAGGTTTTTCTGGAACTTCCAGGGGATGTAAGAGACCACAGGGAAGCGAATGAGGTAGTTTAGTCTTAGTACAGACCTCACAGGCTCCGATAAAATCCTTAATATCCCTCCGTAAAGAAGGCCACCAGAAATCCTTAGAGATCAAGGAATATGTTTTGCGAACGCCCGGATGACCAGCCACCTTACTCTCGTGAAGACACTGTAAGAGCTCCAGTTGGAGTTCAGGAGGAACGAAGTGTCTAGACGCAGGAGTCAGTCTAGGTGCCAGATGCTGCAAGCTCCTGATCTGATCCAGAAGCGGAGAATGGATTTTGAGAGTTGTGTTAGCGATGATGTTACACTTAGGTACTATAGAGGATAAAACCGGCTCAGATATGGCAGAAGGTTCATGTTGGCGAGACAAGGCATCAGCTTTAGAATTCTTAGAACCAGGCCTATATGTGAGTATGTAATTGAAGTGAGTGAGGAATATAGACCAACGGGCCTGTCTCGATGATAATCGTTTAGCCTCCCCAATATAGGATAAGTTTTTATGATCCGTCAAAATGGTAACAGGATGCAAAGTCCCCTCCAATAGATGTCTCCACTCCTTTAAAGCCATGATAACCGCTAGGAGTTCCCTGTCACCAATGTCATATCTGCTCTCAGTACCCGATAATTTTTTGGAGAAATACCCACATGGATGTAATGGTTTATCCACACCCAACCTTTGGGACAGGATGGCACCTATACCCGTCTCAGAAGCGTCAACTTCGAGTAGGAAAGGCAGAGTAGTATCAGGGTGCACTAAAATTGGTGCGGAAGCAAAGAGCTCCTTGAGAGTCTTAAAGGCCAGAAGTGCTTCAGTAGACCAATTCTTAGTATCAGCCCCTTGTCTGGTCATATTGGTGATAGGAGCAATAATAGAGGAGTAACCCTTAATGAAACGTCTGTAGTAATTAGAGAAACCAATAAATCTCTGAATGGCCTTGAGACCCTGAGGTAAAGGCCAATCTAAAATGGATTGGCGTTTCTCCGGATCCATTTCAAACCCCTCTCCAGAAATCACGTAACCAAGAAAGGTAGTCTGGGATTGGTCAAAGCTACATTTCTCTAATTTGCAGTACAAGCCATGTTGAAGAAGTTTGTGCAAAACCCTTCTGACCTGTCCGTGGTGAGTCTCAATCTCCCTGGAATGTGTAAGTATATCATCGAGGTATACAATAACACAGTCATGTTGAAACTCCCTAAGAACTTCATTAATAAGATCCTGAAATACCGCCGGGGCATTACAGAGACCAAAAGGCATTACAGTATACTCATAATGCCCATAACGAGTATTGAACGCAGTCTTCCACTCGTGTCCCTGCTGAATTCTCACCAAGTTATAAGCACCTCTGAGGTCTAACTTAGTGAAAATCTTGGAACCCTTTAATCGATCAAAAAGCTCGGTGATAAAGGGGATCGGATAGGCATTTCTAATGGTTATCTTGTTCAAACCTCGGTAGTCAATGCAAGGTCTTAAAGAACCATCCTTCTTTTTAACAAAAAAAAATCCAGCCCCAGCAGGGGAGGAGGATCTCCTAATGAACCCTTTGTCTAGGTTTTCACGAATATACTCCTCTAAGACTAAGTTCTCATTCGTAGACAAAGGGTATACATGGCCCCTGGGAGGCATAGTATCAGGAAGTAAATTAATTTTGCAATCAAAAGGCCTGTGTGGGATTGCTTCCCTGTGGTTCCCTGTGGTTCGGTGGTGCAGCAGACACTGTTGGACTTTCTGTGCCCTCTGGCCTGGCTTCCTTCTCACTCTGAGAGGCAGTGATCTGACATCACTTCCTGCCAGGGCTGCTTTGCAGGAAAGAAATGAGGACTGTCTATACAGCTCTTGAAGATGCTGTTTCCACTTCAAATCCTGATTGCGATCCAGCTAGGAGAGATAAATATATCTCCCTAGCCAGACCCCAGCCAAAACACAGCCGTACTCCATAACAGAGTACTGGCTGTCAAACCTTGACTGCGGCCCTGACTTTGAGAGACAGATATATGCAAAAAATGCAGTTACATTTGCAGGAGTGGGGGAGGATGGGAACAGTAATAGAAGCATGGACAACTTGGATGAGTGAAGTGACAGTTTAGTTAGAAAGTAAACAGGGGGGAAAGTGAAACAAGGAGACATGAACTGTATGGCGTAGGGAATAGATAGAGCAAGTGAAATGCAGATGGGGGAGGAAGTGGAAGAAGCAACAGGGAGTTAGTGACAGGAGAAAAACACAAGCTAGTAACAGGAGTAGGAAGATGATAAGTGATTTGTCCGGGGGAGAAGACAAGTTGCATTGGAAGTCCATAGTTTGAAGTGGAAGAAGCATCTGATTGCGTAAATGGTCATGTTTTCTGAGTGACAGTAACAGCTGACTTTCAAGATAAATTGGAAAAAGTTTGAGTCTCAGTGAGGATAGAAACACGCTTAAGGTGAATTAAATGATTGTCAGTGTGAATGGGGAGGTACACAGAGTCTAAAATATGTCTTTGGGAAAATCATGCACTTACTGAGTCTCAGAGTGAGTGGTCCAGACAGGCTTAATCAAAGCTGTAAATTATCAGGGTTAATGGGAAGAACATTCTCAAAACGAATGGGCAGATTCTCCTTAGGCATTGTTCAGTTACAAACAAAATGGCAAAAAAGTAAAGACTAAATGCCATTCTACAACAGTTTAAAACACCAACATTCCTGTTTAACATGTAGATAATTCGAAAAGGTTTGGCATTCACATCTGGGGCTTTTGTTTTTGGGTATATTTATCAAAGCAATATACCAGAAAAAAAAATCCCATTTTATATAATTTTACAATAGTTCACCCAAAGCAGCAATGTAACTTGTGGGGTAGTGGATGCATGGAATAGCCTTCCAGCTGAAGTGGTAGAGGTTAACACAGTGAAAAAGTTTAAGCATGCATGGGATAGACATAAGGCTAACCTAGACTTAAGATAAGGCCAGGGATTAATGAAAGTATTTAGAAAATTGGGCAGACTAGATGGGCCAAACGGTTCTTAAGTGCTGTCACATTCTTTGTTTCAATGTTACCCAGGTGGGAAAGTATGCAGAGAGATATATCTACCCGATGTTCTCCTGATCAGTGTTGCAATGTTTGCCTCCACCTTATTTCTTCAACTTGTGGTAGTTTGACCTATTTACTAATGGAGGTGACTTTCCTTACAATTTCTCACTCATGATCATTAAGATATTTTTGGCATCTGCTGCATATCACCAAGAAGAAGCACATTTACAGAAACAATATAAGCAACAATCACACGTGTAGTTGTCAAAATCAAAAGATGTGGTGTTTCTGTAAACTGCCACTTTTTGCCCACAATCAGGGCGTACATCAGACATTATATATATATATATATATATATATATATATATATATATATATATATATATATATATTTTGATTGATTGATTGCAGTGGTATTTCACAGAAAATATCTTGATTTAATTATTTTGGATAAACTTTTCAAATAATCACAATCTGTTAGAAAAAATGTTTCAAATGATTTATCTAAAAAAAAAAAAAAATTAAAGATGGCTTCTGTAAAGTAATTTGAAAACTTTTTCTAGCTATTGTAATAATTTAAAAAGCTTATAATTAAATTGAGACCATACCCACTGTAACACAGAGCATTACAGATTCAACAGCTTTTCCAACTGCCCCTTTTGAAATGAAGTCAACCAGGTCCAAAATTAATATCTATATATAATGCATGTATTATTTTCTAACCTGAGAATTTATCTCTGTGTGGATAAAGATATGCATTTGATAGAATGCAATGTTTTTGTTTGCTTGTTTTCAGGTAGATAAAGTACACATTGCAAATCTCAGTTCATGCAAAAAATGAGATTTTGTGTGACAAATTAGATTGACGTATTCTCCAAACTTCAAAATATCCATGAGGAATCCTACCATGATTTTTATCAAGTAAATGTGTCTTACTACTTAAACAAAAGCTGAACAAAGTGCATATAAGTCATTCAAGCACTTTTCACCATAATATAAATCGAGCAAACCTATTTGATAATATCTATATCTCAGATTCACTATACTCTTGCTCTTTTATTGTTGTAAAATCTAAAGGCTTTTGATGATGTTTTTCATCTCAGCACATCTACTATGCAGAAACCACCACCCTCATCGTGAACGACACTAAAGGACCACAATAGGCACCCAGACCACTTCAGCTCAATGAAGTGGTCTGGGTGCCAGGTTCATCTAGGATTAACCCTGCAGCTGTAAACATAGCAGTTTCAAAGAAACTGCTATGTTTACATTAGGGTTAATCCAGCCTCTAGTGGCTCTCTCATTGACAGCCACTAGAGGCGCTTCCGCTGGAGAAAGGTAAACGTTTAACCCCTTTCACCCCCTAGAGCCCGGCGGGAGGGGGGCCATGAGGGTGGAGGGGACCTATTAACACTATAGTGCCAGGAAAACAGTTTGTTTTCATGGCACTATAGTGGTCCTTTAAGGATAGGCTCAGTGTCCACCTGTACATTTACATTGGCAAAGCTGCTCTACTTGCTGCATTTCTGCTGTGAGCAAAATCCATTTCTCACTTAAAAGACATTTTGAACTAAAAGGTCTAAAACTGCTCATAGAAGAACCATAACAAGCAACCATATACATATTTCTGCCCCTGCACTGCTGACGCATCCTTTGAGAAAAGAGAGTGAAAAAGACATTCTGTTTGAAGACTCAGATACTGACTAGATCGTCGGAGGCAGCGAGATTGGGTACCAGCTTCAATTAAACTAGCACTGTGGACTTCCTCGCACCATCATAACTTCATTGTGATGAAGATTAGATGGAGCCGTGAGTGTCCCTTCAAGGTACACATAATACACTGCTCAAGAAAATAATTATATATCACATATATCTACACAAGTAATTTATTTGCAAGCCTAAATAGCTAACAATATTTGTGAATTTAAATACAGTGTAGAATTTAAATATCATACAAATGCACATCACTTGAAAATAAATCTAAAACAGGTGGTTTTTAAACCATGACTATATTTGCCTTTTCTAGTTATATACACGAAAATTCAGTAATGATATATCAGAATGAACTGATTAAAATCCTATTATAATTTCCAGTTATCGTTGTAGACCACATTTATGATACCATGGAAAGAATATCTATTATTGCAACCTAGCAAAATAGAAATGCGCTAATTTGTTTTATTTTTCCCCATTTTGATTGAGGTGAATATTGTCTTCTAGCTGGTAGCATATAAAAAGTCCTAAATGTCCTAAATGTTTTTGTGGCTATAGGAATTTTGGTAACAACAAGATGTGTTATTATAATGCTATAGTATATCACTTGACTGTAATAAATAAAATGTGACATGACAAAACAATACTATCTACACATACATGAACGCAAATATAACTAGGCTGGATAAGCAACATCATTTATTAAGGTGGTTGACAATCAGAATAATCTTTTTTCCAATCATAAACATTTCTGAGCATTATCCACTTCTTTCCTTGATGTCCGGATATGTAAATGTCTTTCCTTTTTGATTGTCTACCGCGTATCTAGTCTCTATCATGCGTCTAAGAGCATTTTTAAAAGATTTGTTCCTGAAACTATAGATCAATGGATTAAGAAGTGGGGTCAAGATGCTGTTAACAAGTGCAACAATTTTGGTGGAATCTATTTTGGAGTTCTTGGATGGACGTACACACATGAAGATACAGCTACCGTAGACAATAAACACAACCGTAAGGTGCGCAGCACAGGTGGAAAAGGTTTTCTTTCGTCCAGCAGATGAAGACATTTTTACAATAGCTGAGATGATGCATCCATATGAAACTAAGGAGAAGAACAATGATCCCAAAACCAGAGATGAAGCCAGTATAACGTCAAGCATCCCTATGGTATATGTGTCTGCACTTGCCAGCTTCAGCAAAGGAGCTACATCACAAAAGTAGTGGTTAATGACATTCGAGCCACAAAATGGTAGGCGGAACGTAAGGACAGTTTGTGCAATTGTGTCCAAGAAGCCACCAAGCCAGGAAAACACAATCAGCAGCAGGCAAAGCTTTGGACTCATTATTGTCCCATAACGTAAGGGATGACATATAGCCACGTACCGGTCAAAAGACATGATAGCCAGGAGCAGGAACTCTGTGGTTCCCAAGAGAAAATACACATAAGACTGTGCAAGGCATCCATGATATGATATTGTTTTACTTCCGCTGATTAGGTTGAAAAGAACTTTGGGGATAATAGCAGTGGTAAAGCTGATATCAAGCAAGGCTAGGTTGCTGAGAAAGAAATACATGGGGGTATGAAGCTGTCCATCAGCCAAACAAACCACAACTATTGTTGTATTTCCAACTAAGCTTACCACATAAGACAAAGCAAGGACAACAAAGAGAACTGTCTGAATTTGATAGGACAGAGGTATTCCCAAGAGCATGAATTCTGTCACTGATGTATTATTTTCACAGTCCATTATTGAGGAATAACCTAAAGAAAACATAAAAATATTATAATATGTGTTATTATTTTATTCTATCTTGAACTGTTCAATTATATTTTTTCTTGGCTCGTCTTCAATTTAGTTTTAAATCTGTATCTGGAAGGGTTTAAATAAATCTGTATAACAGTCCCAAAGACAGCAATAAACATGCCAGGCATTGCTCTTGGTATAAATTAATAGAGAAATTGATAGGAATTGGATTTATACCTTGTTTAATGCATAAATCATACACATTGAGTTTATGTATTTTAAAAATGGGGTGCCTTGTGCTAAGCTCCAATCTTTCTTGAGCCCCCTCTACTGCTTCCATTCTCAACAACACACACTGCACACCCATACTATTTACATGCACACACATATTACACTGCAAAAATACCTACCAACACATACAATCACACAACAGCCACTCCCCTACAACCCTACAAACATTATTCTCTCCAAACCCGCAACCACACAAGCAGCCTACCCGATATACACAACCACACAAGCAGTCTACACCCAGATACACAACCCCACAAGCTGCATTTCCACATATGCACACAATCCCACAAGCAGGATCTCCAGGATTCACGGATTTATAAATTTTTACAAAAATGAAAAAACAACAACTAAGACTAAACCACAAACGGCATCCAAATAATTTTGACAGTTGCTATAATAAGGTCTTTCCTTCCTTCAAAACTGAATCCTCTCAAAAAATAACCACTAATTGCAAATTACACTTGTTACCACTTATTTGTTCAAATACATAAGTGCAAAATATATACATAAATAAAACAGATTTATTTTATAATTTACCTCATTTGATAAACATTTTAAAAAAAAAAAAGTTAAGTTTCCATGTTATGAATATAACATTGCAACAGACATTGTTTGAACTGGCATCTCAAAGTATACATTTCATTCTTTGTTTACAATCCATTAGCAGAGCTGTGCTGTTTTATTGTCTTAGTCTGTCACTTGTTCAAAGAAATTTCTATCCCAATTAAATTATTATAAGTGTATCTTCTTACATTAATCAATGCTACACATTTGCATATTTCCACTACTCTCCCCTAGATGTTTATGTACTCTTTATAATGGATCGGTGTTTTCACTTATAAAGTGCTGTCCAGTACAGTTATAAACAAGCTAACACATTATAAAATTATAGATCCCAAGAGCTCTGATCCCAGTACTAGAGCTTATAATGCACTATTGATAGTGGATTTTGTGCATATATATATCATCTAAGCTTGTATCCCTTTTGTAGAAAACAATCAACGGAATACCATTTTATATAGGGTTATTCACAAAAGTATCAAGAAATCAAAGTGAATCCAAAGTGAATTTAAAATTTAAGGCCAAAATAGCCCGTACTGCAAAAATTCTCCAAGTCAGCTATCCTTCTGGTTTAGTTATTTTGTCCTTAAATTTGTATTCCTAGCAAATATCACTTTAGTCAATAACCCTGCTAGAAAACACATTTGGTAAAAGGTCCTTAACATTACTGTTAATTACTAAGACCTTTTCTAAGAATCATAATGTAGTAAATGTGTTTTATGTGTTGCTTTGAGTTTTACATAATTAGCAATGGCATCTAGTAAAATTAGCAATAACATCCACAAAGATTCATCTTGTCTCCCATGCTATTCACAATTTACTTGCTACCACTGGGGGACATCATTAGGCGACATGGCCTAAGGTATCATTGTTACACTGATGACACACAACATGCCGCATCAACAGTTGCTTAGCAGACCTAATAGATTGGATTAATGCTAGTTGTCTTAAAGTGAACCCAGACAAAACAGAGTTACTATTGGTGAGGGGACCCTGAGCAACAAAAATATCCCATTATCACCCAACTGACCTGGACCTTGGAGGCTCTGAACTCATTAGTTCATCAAAGGTACAAAACCTTGGAGTGTTGATTGACTCTGGACTATCATTTAAACAGCAGATTTCCTCCGTGATAAAATCTGCCTACTTTTATCTGAAAAACATAGCCAGGATACAACACTTAATTCAACCGGATGAGATGCCAACATTAATCCATGCAGTTATATCCTTTTGACTAGATTACTGCAACGTACTTTACTTGGGCCTCCCAGAAAAAGAACTCCATCGCCTTCAGACTGTACAAAATGCAGCAGCCAGACTACTGACTACTAAAATTGGCCTGCTAACCTTCAAAACCTTAAACAACCAAGGCCCACAGTACCTGAAAGAGCACCTGACAGCCTACATTCCATCCCGTTCACTTCGGTCAGCCAGCAAATCCCTCCTGTCAGTGCCAAGAATAAAGACAGACCCAGGTTCCAGGGCATTTAGTCACGCTGCGCCTACCTTCTGGAACTCTTTACCGAGCGCAATCAGAGAAGCACTGTCCTTACAGACTTTTTATTAAAAAGCTAAAGACCCACCTCTTCCATCAGGCATTCAGTCTGCTCATCTGACCATCAGAAACTCCTAACTTTTATGTCTTTATGTTTGTATATTTGTAAAGTGATTTGAGTCTCACAGGGAGAAAAGCGCTATACAAATCGCAAATTATTATTATTATTTTTATTATTATTATTATTATTATTATTATTATTATATGATGTTTCATAAACATCATTTTAATACAACAAAGTTTTTTTGGGTAGTGGCTTATAGTTTGTACTTTAAAGTAGGGTTAAGAATATAACGGTTCAGAGTTTGTTATTGGTTAGTCCAGAAATGGAAAAGATTGTAGAGATGTCTAAATATGGTATATTATAGATTATAGTTTGAAAGATGATTTTTTTTTTTTTTTAGATTTAATAATGAGAATTTAAAATTATATTTTAATTGTAAAGTATATATGAAGCATTGGAGACAATCCATTTATTTAAATTTGACTGTTTATTTCAATTTTAAAGTTGATATTGCTTGTAGAGGCTAATATGAAAAGAAAAGTTACTTCCGCTTAATGGCACCAGGAGTGAAGTTAAAATGATATGCAAAAAATCCAGAATTACTATTTTATATATATATATTTTTTTATTTTTTTATAATTCTTTATTTTTGCTGTGCATGCGATTACATACAGACTTGCGATACCACGACAGTATTAACAAGCAATTCAAGTAACAGAGAAGGTATAATTTTGACATGGTATATGAAGTAACTGCACACATTTTACAAGTAAAATCAAGCTACAATATCACATCACTATTTTTATGGTGTAATAGATTCAGACTAGGTATCTGTGTCTAAAACATTGGCTGAAACTAGGCGGCTAGACACAAGAGGCCAGAATTATTATATTTTGCATGGCTAATACATCTTCTATTTAACTTAAACTTTAAATAGCATTCCTTTAGGATCAAGTGAAAACAACTCAAAAGTATTTTTCAATTACATTTTAAAAAAAGCACATTTGAAAGACTCAGTATAAAAAACAAGTACGCTCTCAACATTATAACAGTAATGAGGCAAAAACAACAAATTACTTTTAACTGTAACATTTCATCGCTGTCAAAAAGACCAACAGGGATGAAAGAGCAAAAGGCATTATGTGGATATCACAACATGAAGATTTACATATTTCGGTTTGTTCTGCTGTATTTACTATGTGAATAGCACATTTTATCTGTTCCCTACTTGTAAGCTTTTCTACTATTGACTTGCTTGGTGAATATGTGAGATATGGCACAACTTGTCATTCATCACAAGACCCCATAACCAGAGAACATGGGAAACTTTCCTTTGTATGGCACCAATTTGTGTGGCACTAATAATATAAACGTTTTAATTTTCATGTGTTTTGCAGTGTAAAATCTAACCCATAAAGCCTCATTCACCCTCATGTATACTCTAGTTATGATTACCAGCCTGTCGAGGAACATATATCTCTGCCAGAAGTCACTAGACACTGATATAATGAATTTAAAGTTGGTGAAAATGTCAGCTCACCCCCTGCTTTTAATTAGTACAGGAAGTGTCACTGGGTGATACCACTGTTACGGTCATGGACGGGGAGGAGTAAATGCACTGTACAAATTACCTGTCAACATTACATTAGCAGTCCAGAGATTGATAAAGATTGTTATTTTTTCGATACCTTTATTTTAGAAATATATGATATAACTGTATTTACATGCATTAACATAGAAACATAGCATGTGACGGCAGATAAGAACCATTTGGCCCATCTAGTCTGCCCAATATGCTCCCATGCAGACATTGGTTTTGCATTTTGTTGCCATTTTAATGTCTACTGTTAATAATGCCTTCAGTTTTCTTACAAATACCTATAAGCAAGGTTTTTTACCAGTTTTATATACATTTTTGTCACACTTACTGTAAGTGAGAAAAATAGCATTTTTTGCTTTTTTGGTAACATTTCAGACTCACTTTCACTGTGTGAAATATTGTAAGATAAAGGACACCGTAGACTGTCTAAAGCTTTTCATTTCCCAATTTATTTTATAAATAATGAATGAATAATAAAATATAACAATTGCGTAATTGTACATATTTAACATTTTTAAGTTTGTCTGCAAAGCAATCTATACACAAAATTGTTATGTTGTGATATGTTATAGGTTAGCTGTGCATCCCTTGCTTCAAATAAATGTTATGCTTATATTTATTTCAATTGAAAAGTGCTTGGCAGGGAAGGGGTTAAAATACAAACTAACAAGTGGTGCATTATTCCTAAACACCACTCAAAAGATTATTTCTTGTATATTTACAATTGTAGGTATTTTACTCAAAAGATTATTTCTTGCATATTTACAATTGTAGGGATTTTATTTATTCTATTTTTTTAATTTATATTGAAAAAAAAAATGTCCCATTCAACTAAATCAATAGAGGATATGGTCGCAGGCTATTTAAAAGTAAAATCTGAATCTAAAAGAAGCTGTCAATTTTCTCTTATTTATAGCTTGAGAATTTTTCAATGATTCCTGTTTGTGACAAACAAAATAATGTTATTACTGTCACCATTTCTAGATATTGGCTTTACTTTGATGTTTTTGGATAAGCTTTTTTTTTTTTTTTCCAAACTATTGATAATTCAATATATCAAATATATATCAAACTATGAAAAATATATCAATATATCAAAATATTGAATATTAAAATATTTTCAAATTATTATATAATTTGCAAAGCTTACTCAAAAATTTTAGATCAAGGTCATTGTTAACTTAATATAATATAGTACTCACAGCTTTGTAGGGCTTCACGTATCCTAAGAGTATTGATCACAATTACAAAGTGAGATAAGTCTCTTTCATTCAGCTAATGTGCGCCTTCCATGGCTAAAAGTGATAAGTCAGTGTTTCCATGCTGAATGCAGGGCAGTAGTGGTATATTGTATTGCTTTGGACATCCACACCTATAATCAGTGGATCATGCCCTTTTTGCATCTCACATTCTGGTCATTATATAAGGTATGGGGATGTGTTATATGACATCTCATGGGTAATTACTATAAAAAAAAAAATAATGTTCCTCTATGCTTAACATGGTTGATGATATTAATACCCAAAATTCCCCCTTCTTCCCCTCCCCCAACCCCGCAATGGGAAAAGGTACATATCAAAATGATTTACACTAGACAAAGTGCTTGCATCTTGGAAGTGTCCTCTAGTCTTGGTATCCAACGTGAGTCTGGACAATGGTCTTTGTGTTTTATAGTGAAATGGCACTCCAGTTATTTTTTTCAGATATATATTTTTTTTATTTACTCTGAAATGTAGGAATGTAGAAGACAATTTAATTGATGTAATAGAACAAAACTTAGAACCCTTTAATCAAGAAGCCCAAATGATTACATCATCTCTTTTAGCAAACTCATAGTCCCAGCAGAAAAACTTCTCAACTTTTAATGAGGCTTAGAAGAGGAAAGGTTTGTCCTAAGGAAACTAATAGAGCTAAATTGATTTAATCTAAAGCATTGTTTTTAGTGAAACTGATAACTTGTTTAAAGTTGTATCAACTTTTTTCAACATGAGACGGCACTAAACAGAATGGGTAAAATTATATCAAGCTACAAATCACATGACAAGCAGTAAATTATTATCAGTCCTATAGGTTTCACATGCTATGAATTATATATATATATACACTTCCAAGTGTCCTGCACTCACTGTTTATGCCTCAGTGCAATCTCCGGCCCTTGTATACAATGTCTTGATGGAGAGCACTCGCAGGACTCCAGAATATTTCAAAGGTGCTTTTTATTGCAGCAATCAATGTTCAAATACAAAGTGTAAATGTTGACACTTTGTATTTGAACATTGATTGTGTTGACACTTTGTATTTGAACATTGATTTCTGAAATAAAAAGCACTTTTGAAATATTCTGGAGTCCTGTGAGTGCTCTCCATCAAGACATTGTGTTTATATATATATATATATTCCAAAATGAGGAAACATATGAATTAGGATTCATTATAGGCTTTAACTTTAGAAAAGCACCATAGCTGTCCCTGGGGTCATAGGTGTGGTCACAAGTCAAATTATTAACAAGCTCCACTTAAACCCCATTTTGGTGCCCCTATGTCTGAATTACAGCCTTTATTTTGAACTCCTCCTACATCCTTGCATCTAAACTCTTCCCCGTTCATCTTGTATCAGATCATCTTGTTTAACAGACTTTTAATTTGTTGTCCCTCTAACCCTGAACCAGTTCTGAACACTATCATCTTCTGTCATTTTTGTACTAGACCAGGCTTCCCCAAACTCCAGCCCTACAGATGTTGCTGAACTACAACTCCCATGATTCTTAGCCTATCTATTTCATTTATAGAATAATAGGAGTTGTACTTCAGCAACGTTTGGAGGGCCGAAATTTGGGGAAGCCTGGGCTAGACTCTTCAGGTCAGTTCCTGACCCCTATATATTTTTTTTTTTTTTCAGTTTTCTTTTTACTCAGCTGTTTGCATCTGGGATCCCAATTACCTGGGATAATTACCCGTGGTTTTCTCAACAATATGCATCTACCACCTGAGTTCCAGAATATTAACTATCAGGTCCCAAGCCATAATATTATCTGAACCTATATGGAACCATATTGGAAGGCATAGTCCATTGTGGTTGTAACATTGCAACTGGTTTCCTTAATTCAAACTATTGAACGTTCTATTTGGCCAAGCACATCTTTTTTAAAAAAAATTCACACTACTGTAAGATACTACCATTCTAGACTTATGCACTCAGATTCAAACTAATTACAAATCATTAGAATTTTCTGCAATCGGCGAGCAAACAAATTCCGTAACTCAAAAACGCTGTATGGATTTATCACAAAACAAATCTTGGACAATGGATAAGCCATATTTTTTTATTCAGAGTTATATCTGTGGTGCCAAAAAAAGGGGATGGAATGGAGAAAAGGTGATTTTTTTTTTTTTGGAGTGGGGAGGGGAGGGGGAGGAATAAACAGCTTTGTTTGCCATGATGGACAAGAAGTTTACGTAATGATATGGGCTATATCTCCCATTTAATCAAGAGTGGGATAAAAAAAATGATTGATGGCTAGGGGACCTCCAATAAATGTTTATTTAATTCATAGATCAAGGGGACCTCCAATAAATGTTTATTTAATTCATAGATCACACCAGCTCCCTGACCCAAATTGCCCCAAGCCCAGAAGAAGGCCCCCAAAACAAACTTCAACTCGAAAGTAGACAAACACACTATCTTCTGCACGCTCACCCAGCGTTATGTTCCCACGGAAACCAGTAGCCCGGCACGACCCATGCACAACCCTTCACATGCCCAGCTATCCCTGACGTACATGACAACTGTCCCACACTACTTCCTAATCGTTCCGTTCAAACCTCAATGCCAAACCGCCTTGTTCCTGTCCGTTGCCGATGTGGCTAACGTTGAACTTACCAGCGGCTCTGGAACTACCGCAAGGTAACCCTTCTCCCCACCTTTGACTGGGACCCACCAGTGACAACCAACCGCCACATCTCATAGACCAAGCCTTCCCAAGGCAACCCCGTACCCGGTGCCATAGGATACAGTACCGACCCTCCGAGCCTGGCTTCCCAATCTGCCACATTGCCTCCCAACCGGCCTGCCCTTCCTCCCGCGCCCCCGGAGGCCGCCCTTCGCAGCTATTCACTTGTACACAAACCCAGGAGTCAGCCCCTACCTTCCACCAACCAGGCATGTGGTGCCCGCAACCGATAGCAAAACGACCTGCACAGTGATATAAAGTGCCGCAATCATCGTACCTCCAGACCCAGGACTCAGCTCGATGGTTCACCGCATGACCTCCCGTATTGTCTGTGCAGTACGACTTTTCACCCTTCACACTTTCCTCAATAACTCAAAAATTGCCAGCTTCAAATGGTATGACTTACCTTCCCTGCATCCCACTACCACACCTCGCACAATCGCACAATCTGTCGTCCAGGTATGCCCGAAACACATGTTCCCCAGTGATAACCGTGACCAACTCAATGCCTCCCGTAAAGGCTCCACAAGTGCGACGGCAAAAAAACCCACCCCGTAACTAACCCACATGTGGATTTGAGCCTGCCTTATGCGCCTCCACAATTCCTCAGCATGACCTCCTGGAACCTGTGAACCTTCGCCTTGCCTCTCGTAGCGCCTCCAACCGCCCTTAGGCAATCAACACTCCCTTACCACCAAAACAGTTACTCACCCCGCAAGGATGTGCAGTAGGACTCCCGTGACCGTAATGTAAGTCCACCATGGCCCGGCCCAGCACAGCAAGCCAGCTCCCGGACACTGTACTAATGAACCCTCTCCAGAATCCTCTTTTACCCCCCCATGCCCAACGGAAACCACTTCCAACCTAGGAACCTGACATGGAACCTCCCCTTGGCAAGTAGAGTTCACCAATAGGCACCTGTACATATGCAACCCAAAAGATGGAAGGGTCGCCAATACCAAAACGCGTCCCGCTCCTCCGAACCAACTCGACAGCAAGGCCGAATGATGCTTGAGGTACAGAACCGGTCCGCGTCCATGCCTGCTTCCCCCATGCCCCTTTCGGGTGCGATAAGATGTGTAGCAACAGAATATGCCCGCCCCCAACAAACCCATCCAACAAATTAGTGCCTATCTAATTAGTGCCGTAGCCAGCAGCATCGACGTCCTGACACCAGTCACCGGCGTTGCTCTGATCCGCAAACGCGGGGCTGAAGCCCCAGCGAGTACTCTACATGCCTTAGGTGTTCTTTTCTTGACGCTCCCAATGACACCCTGACTCTCCCATTTCCGGAACACTCTTCACTTCCTGAGGAATCGGTCACCATTCCAAATATATCTTACCCCTATCTTCAATTGACACCCCCCAAAGGCCCCGCGCAGGACACGCGCACGTTTTGCCGCGCCACATCATTAAACTCGCCGCCCACTAGTGACTGCCCCTTGACCCATCCGCCGTCTCCGTTACTGGTGTAACTTCCTCCGGTTCATCCGCCCCTTCCCTGCATGTTGTCGCCCCCTCTGGCCCGTTCTCTATCTCCCTTCCACCCGATGGGAACAATACCCTTCGGAACCACTGTGATGAAACCCCTTCTCCTGCCATGGCTTTAAAATTGATGTTAATCAACCCGGTGAATCCCCAGTGTGTGATACAATTCTTGACTTGCCGCTGGGTCCCCCAGCCTCAGAAGGCCATGGAGTGCTGTTTTTCCGTCCACCTTGTCAGTCTCCGGAGACTCCCGTCGACACCACTCCAGTCCGCCTGGCCCCGCCTCGCGGCCGCAGCTGAAACACTTCTCCTGCCAGGAGAAGATAACCTGGTTAGTCACTTGGTGCCTTACCCGCCCTTCATCTCCTCAGCGCTCCTAGGTCGGCTCCTCTCTGCTTCTCCAGCCCACCACAGACTTCCTTGGATGCTGCACCTGTCGCTTTCACTGCACTGCTCACTCCTCTCTTCCCGCCACCTGTCATTGCTCCAAACCTGCAGACCCTGGAAGCGCCCCCCAGGGGGCTCCCGCTCTCCTTTGTCTCCATGCCCTGCTCTCCCTCCATGGTCCCTGGTAGCTGCTCCCTGCCCATTGTCCTCATCCTCATACTATCCGCCTAGATTTCCCCTGAGACACTCCATCCCTCCTGGGGGGGTTTGGATCACCTCTCCCGCCTTTCTGCTAGGCCTGGAAAAACCCTGCACCTGCAGCGCCATCATTCCTCTCCATGCTTCTGCTCTGGGCCTATTGCCCTCCAGGGGCAGACCCCTCCTTGTCCTGCCGTCCGGAACCCCCCCTGCCATTGGAGGGGGTCGCTTGCCCGAGCAGCTTCCCGGTATTCCACCCCCTTGCCCCTCAGTATCGCCACCAGGGGCGGACTCACCGGGACGCCAGGTCAGCTGCTGCTCCACCTTCCTGCCCGGCCCCCGTCCTGCCAAGCCGCACGCAGCCGCTCTCTGCGCCTTCCCGCCCGCGGCCATGTGGCGGGGCACATTCTTTGTGTTGGGCCTCTGCGCCCGACCGGCGCCGGCCGCGCTCCCGCCTCCAAGGCCCGTCCGTCTGCCTTTGGGTTGGTATTGGGGGGTTCTACACTCGGTTGTCGAAACTTTAGTCGGTTAAGGTATGGATTCGGTGGGTTGTACAGGAACAGATGTACTGGCAAAGGAGGTTTGGGGCAGCTATATTCTTTGCCGGGGCACGGGTATGCCCGTTTTTTGCAAATGCATCACGAGTTTGATTCCGGCAGGGGTTTTGTTCGAAGGGGTCTGGCGACGTTGGGTTTTGAATCCCGAGCACTTTGGGGCCCATTCCTATCGGATGATGGCGGCGACAGAGGCGTCCTGCCTGGGTTTTTTAAGGGAGGATCAAGGGAATCGTTCAGGCAGGTGGGAGTCAGTGCGGTTAAGTCCTGTTTACGGCCGGTCTACGTGGTTAAAGGTTGGGACACAAGAGGTTGTGTGCTAAGTTTGATAGCTAATTACTTTAGTTCTGGTGGCATGGTAGATGTACCACTCACTCATCTGAAGGGCGCTGAAGAAAGCTGTGGCACAGGTCAGGGGGTGCAACGGGGCTGCCCTCTGAAAGTGGTGGAGCTGGAGTGGTGGGTTTTTCTTGGGGGTTTGTGAGTGGCATGACATTAGTTGAAGAAATCTTGGGAAAGGGATGTGGGGTACGGTGCATGGCATTCGGATATTCCACGAGGGCGGGACGGATAAGGGCATGGTCCCGACGAGGAATTGGTAAGGTGGAGGCAGGGGGTGGTGGACCGGCTACGGAAACTGGCCACAGGTGTGGTGGTAGTATGGCCCGAGATGGTTCTTCGGTACATTGGAGACATACAAGGGTCCTGGTCGTGGTGGCTCGTTGTCGCAGACAGATCCGTAACAATTGATGGCGGTATTTATTGGAAGTGGGGGGCGGTGTAACGGGGAGACACATCGGATGGTGAAGCAAGCTCCCTGGGTACTCCAAGGTGGATGGGTTACGTTCCGGTTGTAAAGGGCGGTCTGTTTAGAGTGGGCCTTTCGGAAGGCATTCAACAGGCCTTCTTCTGGTGGTGGGGGTCGCTCAGGAGCTTAAGGTGTCAAGTCCTGAGCTGTGGCGGGGAATGGCCTGGTTAAATCGGAGGGCAGATGGAGGAGAAAGTGGGCATCCTGTGGTTTTCGTGTGGATTGGACAGTGTTGCACGTGGTTGGTAGGTTCGAGCTCGTCGGTGGCTCCGAACCTGGGGGTGTGGTGGTGTCTTGGTACACCCCTACAATGGATATGGTGGGTAACGGTGTCTTGGTACACCCCTACAATTGATATGGTGGGTAGCGGTGTCTTGGTACACCCGTACAAGTGATATGGTGTCTTGGTACACCCCTACAATCGATATGTTGGGTAGCGGTGTCTCGGTACACCCCTACAATTTAAACGGGTGGAAACGTGGCCATATTGGGCGGCCAGTTTCTGTATTAACATGTTATTTGGATTGTTATATATTGTTATTATTGGGGGGTCATTGCCAGGGGAATGTTATGTACATGGGGGATGTTAACTTTAATAAGGTCTGTTGGCAATGACCCCATTTGTTATTCCTTAATTATTTTATTTATTATTTAATAAAGCTGTGGACTAATACTTCCAACAATATAACCTGTGTCCGTGTCTTTATGGGGGTTGGGTAAGGTGAGCGCAAATGCCGGCAAATCCGACTGTGCACCTGTCAAGTGTGTGCTCTGCAAGTGTACTTGTAGCCCATGGAGCAACGCAGTTAGGGGAATGGGCCTTGAAAGGGCCAGAAAGTAGGCATGTTTTATTAATGTTTGGGGGCAGGCTTTGAGACATGTGGTTATGGGGGCAGGATCTATGGGAATATAGCATGGCCATCTTAGAGAGTGGCCATTTATGTACGGAGGGGGACTGTATTAAAGTATCATTATTATATAGCAATGACCCCAATGTGTTAATTTATGTTTTAATTAAATAAAGCTGTGGACTACGTATTTCCAACAGAAAAGATGGTGTCTGTGTCTTATTAAAGGTCTGTGTGGGGTTTATAGCACATGCCGAATGACTGTGCACATGTCAAGCACTGTGTAGTGAACTGTGCTGTGTGCAGTGTAGTGTTTCTTAACCTCTTAAGGACCAAACTTGTGGAATAAAAGGGAATCATGACATGTCACACATGTCATGTGTCCTTAAGGGGTTAAATTCTAAAACAGGCCTGCACAGCTTGGCAGTACGTAGCGGACACATTTAAGATAAGTTAAACTTCTTTGAGCTTCAGAAAGGATTTTAGTGCCTCACTTTCCAAGTAAAAGCATAATTAATGAATAAATCTTTTATATTATACATATTAATTTGTTAAGCAGAACAAGTCTGAATGTATTTTTCAGGTTTTCTGATCATTAATGGGACATGTTACACCTCTTGTCAGCAATCAGTTTATTGCATGCCATTTTCATGCTAATCAATTATTTTATCCAAGTGTTCATCTAAGTTGTCCTTGTCCCTTATCTGGTCACCTTGGTCTGTGTTTATTTGCAAGGGTGAGCGTATATCTCTGCATACTGGACTCCACATCAGGTAAGATTCCTGACACTTCCCACCTAGCCATAGATGTTGATATCTCAGAATGCAGTCTCTTGCCCAGGGTGAACTGCCTGTTCTGTAAAACTGTAGTAAGTGGAGAGGGATTGTTGGCGAGATTATACTTAATATTTAAATAATCCCTGATATGTAATGAGTTTAAAATTGAGAGGCATGACATTCTTCGTGATACTCTAGATGGTTTATCAAGCCGCATATAACATTATAGTGAGTCGTGAGTCATTAAATAAGTTTCAATCTTGACCCAACGATGATCTAATGGATTTGAGTGCCGCATCACTACTTGAGACAATTGTGCAGCATAATAGTATAAAAGCAAATTTGGAAGGCCTAAGCCTCCTCTATTCCTTGGTCTATATAAAAGATTCCTGGATAATCTATGATGCTTATTTTGCCCTATAAACGCATCTCTAGTTTTCTGCAGGCCATCTAAATCACACTTAGTGATTTTTAATGGCAACGCCTGAAATAAAAACAGGATTCTAGGCAATAGACCTACTTCATTGGCTTGGAGGACATGGAAGAGATACCTATCTATATCTATACAACAGAGGGATTGGTGCTTCTCTTTGATGAAGTTAAAAAAAAATATATTCACTGTCTAAAGTTATTTATAGATGGTATTTGGTTCCAACAAGGATTTCCAAGATGTCTTGACCCAACGATGATCTAATGGATTAGAGTGCCACATTACTACTTGAGACAATTGTAGAGCATTATTGGATAAATACAAATTGGGAAGACCTAAGCCTCCTTTATTCCTGGGTCTATATAAAAGATTCCTGAATAAGCTATGACGCTTATTTTGCCTGATATACGCATCTATAGTTTTCTGCACGTCATCTAAATCACACTTAGTGATCTTGAGAGGCAATGCCTAAACTAAAAATAAGATTCTAGGCAAAATATTCATTTTGATCCAATGGATTTTGCAAATCCACGAAATGGGTTTATGATCCGTCCTTCCAAGTCTTTCTTTAATCTGTTAATGAGAGGCCTGTAATTGTCTAAAAACAGATTTGCATAAGAAGAGCCAATCTTAACACCCAATTATTGAAAAGATGAGCCGAAAATCTGATCAAATTTTGATCGTAGCAGATATATCTCAGCTTGTGATATATGGAAGGGCACAGCACAGGATTTAGAGTAATTTATTTTGTAGCCGGTTAGTGTTCCAAAGTAATCTAATAATTGAAATAAAGAAGTGACTCGACAGGGTTAGCAGAGTTAGGGAAAGTAAAACATTGTCAACATAAGGCGCAACCTTAAACATCTTTAAGCCTATTGTAACACCCTGGATAGTTCTATCTACTCTCATACTATGAAGAAGAGGTTCCAATGAGAGCGCAAGTGAAATTGGGGAGAGAGTGCCTTGACGAGAGAGTGCCTTGACGAGTCCAAAAAGGAACTGCCTGTGATCCAGGAGGTTGTATCTGTGCCCTTAGATTAGAATATAGAGTGTGGATCCTAGTGATCAAAGAGACTGGATACCCCCAGAAAATGAGTAGTCGAAAAAGATAGGGCCATATAACCCTTTAAAATGCCTTTTTGACATCCAGTGATAAGAGAACCAAAGGTATTTTCTCTGTTTCAACTAACCATATCAGGTCTACAACTCGTCTAGTGTTCTCGTATAGTTGTCTCTTTGAGATGAAACCAACCTGATCTAAGTAGGGAGAAGTGGAGAGAGGCGCGTTGCTAAAACTTTTGCTAGGATCTTTGTGTCTACATTTATTTAACATATAGGTCTATAATTCTCAACATGAGATGGATCTTTATCTTTTTGGAGGATTAAAATAATGTTTGTCAAAGTCAAATCTGCTACCAGTCTGATGGGTTAGATTAAAGACCTCTTGCATATAGGGCAAAAGAAGTTTCAAAAAAGCCTTAATAATAACAATGGAACTAAATCCGTCAGAACCCAGTGCTTTCCCTACTTTAACTGAAAATATAGCTATTTTAATATCCTCTAAAGAATCCACAAAATGGGAAGGGATTTTAGGAAGGTTCCAAGAACCCAAAAAATCCTCCATCATTGCATCTCTCTCCACTTTCTCGTCGCCGTGATCAGGAGTGTGATTATATAATTTAGAAAAATATTTCCAGAACTCTTTATAGATTTTATCTGAGGAGGAGACCAAAGAGCCCGAGGATGTTCTAATGGCTGTTATTGGTTTGGTATGTAATCTTGGCTTCAGGCATTTAGCTCATGGTGCGTCAATTCTATTTGCCCTCCCACAGAAATATCTCCGGGATTGCGTCTGCCATACAATATGATCTGGATGTAATTCTCGGATCTGTAGCCGGAGATCTTTAAGTTCAGTTAGATTTTTTTGTCAGAGTGAGAAGATTTGTGTGACTGTTCTAATTTGCGTAAGGATTTTTGGAGTGTAAAAAGAGCTTGATATTTTTGTTTTCTTATAAGATGCAATTTTTATCAGCTCTCCTCTAGTAACGGCTTTATGCACAGCCCATAATGTAATTTTATCTACCTCTATCCTATAGTTGTCTGAAAAATAATTTGAGAGAGCTTTAGCTATTTCTTTTCTGATATTAAACCTATGAAGCAGAGATGTATTAAGACGCCAAGATCCAAAACAGCCAGCAGACAGACCCCTAACATAAACTGTAATGTCTGAAGACGAGTTCAAGAGGTTCAATGGTGTAGCCGAGTTCAAGAGGCATTCATCATCCAGTGTTCCTTCTGACCCCTTCCCCCTCATTCAACTACCTCAAGAAAACTGCTAAGGCACAAAACAAAATCAGGACAAGAGGGAAAAGGGGGAATCATTTGAATTAAGAGACTACAGGGTCCCTTCTATTTGCTTCAAATGAGAGCATGTGCCAAATTTTTTTTTTATATTTTACTAATAGAGTGTCTGGCCAATCTTTTTTCCTTTCTTTTCTCTTTTTCTTTCTCTTTTTTTCCCTTCCCTTTTCACTCCCTCCTTCCCCTTTTCTCCTTCTTTTCCTCCTTTCCCCCCTTACAAAAATGCTACTTTTTACTTGAGCATTATCTGTGTGAGCAGGGTCTATAAAGGAAGTGAAGGGGGTGTAATCTCATATCCCCGGTGTCCACATAGTTCCTCTCACTCAGACTATGCCACATGAGTCACATCTCCAAAGTTTTGCCACCAATGCATGAGGCTGCACTGCAAGCAGCTGACTGACTAGTGGTAGAACCACTAATATACTTGACATTGATATAATTGATGTCAGACATAACAATGAAGTGAACAGTATGAGTAAGGCTATAGTAAGCCACATACTAAAACAACATGAAAATACAATTTATCTATTCAGATTCTAATTGACCCAGGACATACTTGAAAACAAGAGAAATCTCAATGTATCTTTCCTGGTAAAATATTTTATAAATAAATTGTACTTCATGCTTCATTGCCATTATAAAATTGTAATTTTTATACACAAATTAAATAAATTTTAATTTTGTCTAACAAATTCCTTTCTAATCAGAGTCCATTGGAGACACCTGGAAGGCAAATAGTTCATAAATAGAATAAAGCAAACTAATTTTGTCATCTCGTTCAGTGGAGCTCAAAGCCTAGATATTAATTTGCTGGGTTCTCACATCCTCTTTGTTCATTTTCGTCAAGTCATTTCATGTTCCCCGGGGCCTCATTAAAAGTTAGCAAAAGCAGGTCATGTAATCTTTGCTTGAAAAAAGATGATGTAATTTATCAGTTTCCTTGCTTCACTGGCTATTGCTAAATCTAGTTTTGACCTGTTGCAATTTTTGCAACTGTGAGATTTTCAACATTATGTAATCCAGAACATTTATACGTGATTAACAGTATGTTTTTGTGTTACAAAGACTTTTTATTTGTCATACACGTCTACATTTTCTTGTAGTGTATATATATATATTTTTGTAATATTTTTTAATATAATTTTTTGGAGTATTTTATCCATCTTGTCCCTTTGTCCCAATCTATTGTCCTGTTTGATTTTCCTCTAGTAACCTTTTTTCTACAAGTCTACATTTTCTAACCCAGAACCCACAGGCAGGGTTACAAATCCCAGTTAGTACAGAGGTGCTTGTATTCAAAGGGGCAATATTTTTAAAAAAAAACTTATTAGGCATTAGGTATGGAAGTTATGAACGTTGCTTGGATTTTAGATACCTACTAGATACCTACTACTTTGATAGATTGTGAGACTAATTTAGTATTACTTATGAGTTTCTGTCAACCCTGCTTGGAAATGTGTGGAGGTGCTAAGGTTTTCAGGTCTGTCTCCAGTAAAATAATATAATGAGGAGATGATGGATGACTGGAAAACTACTATTACGTTAGTGAGTTAGTACTTTACAATGCTTTGAGCAGTTTATGGTCTTCTTTTCAGCAAGACGTAGAAGCATAGAGATCACTTCAGTTTACCCACTACTACCTTATGCCTTGCTCTGTAGACATGTTAACTTATACAATCTATATATATATAATATATATACATATTATATATATGTAACATCATACAAAGTGTGTTTTAATATTAATATAAGTATATATATTAATATTAAAATACACTTAGAATGACGTTACATATATATAATATGTATATATATTATATATATAATAGATGTACATATATATATATTATATATAAATACGTATAATTTAAATAATACATAAATAAAATAATAAAATAAATAATTAAAATATTGAAACAAAATTTAATATAAATTATATATGCATATGTAATTTCATTCTAACTGTATTTTGTTATTAATATATATATATATCGGTAACAAAATACACTTAGAATGACATTCTATGTATACCTATCTATATATAAAATACAAATAACCGCAAATATATATATATATATATAGATAAATACATATAATTATATAAAAGATTACATTAGTATACACGTAGAATTTAAATACCTATAAATGCATATATATTAAAATTATAGTTGTATATTTAAATAATCGTTTAACGTAATTATGTAATTTGATTAATTAAAATTTGATTGACATGCCTGACAACACAGGGAGAAAGTGCAGATAATTTAATTCGCAAGCACTATATTTGACCCTGTAACTCTCCAAGACACGATAAAACCTGTACATAGGGGGTACTGTTTTACTCGGGAGACTTCGCTGAACTCAAATATTAGTGTTTCAAACTGGTAAATTGCATTACAACGATGATATTTTAAGTAAAAGTGACGTTTTTCACATTTTTTACAAGCGAACACCACTTTTATGGTCTATATTATTGTTGTAATATGTTTTACTGTTTTAAAACACTAATATTTGTGTTTAGTGAAGTCTCCCGAGAATAACAGTACCCCCCATGTACATGTTTTATGGTGTTTTGGAAAGTTCGAGAGTCACATATAAGGCTTGCATTTCATTTTTTTCACATTGAAATTTGCCAGATTAGTTATGTTGCCTTTGAGAGCGTATGGTAGCCCAGGAATGAGAATTACCCCCATGATGGCATACCATTTTCAAAAGTAGACAACCCGATGTATTGCAAGTGGGGTATGTCCAGTCTTTCTTAGTAGCCACTTAGTCACAAACACTGGCCAAATATTCGTTTTTTGCTTTTTTCACACAAAAACAAATATGAACGCTAACTTTGGCCAGTGTTTGTGACTAAGTGGCTACTAAAAAAGACTAAACATATCCCACTTTCAATACCTTGGCTTGTCTACTTTTTCAAATGCTATGCCATTATGGGGGTAATTCTCATTCCTGGCTACCACACCGTCTCAAAGGTAACATTACTAGTCTGGAAAATTTCAATTTGAAAATGGAATGTTCTATATTTGACCCTGTAACTTTCCAAAACAACATAAAACCTGTTAATGGGGGGTACTGTTGTACTCGTGACACATCGCTGATTACAAATATGTGCATTTTTTTGCAGTAAAACCTAACAGTATTATGACATTCACAGTTAAAATGTCAGACGGAAATGCAAATTTAAAAAAAAATCTTATTTTCTCACATTTTTAAAAATTTTTATTAATAATAAATTATGTTCCATATATGAATAGTTAATGATAAATTGAAGCCCTGTTTCTCCTGAACAAAATAATATATAATAAGTGTGGGTGCATATAATTTGAAAGAGGGGAACTACGGGTGAACAGACATATAGCGCAAATTCTAGATTTTGTTTACGTTTTGTTTTGATCATAACGTGCACTATTGACTCCGTCCTGAAGGTGTTAACCTGCTAAAAAAAAGTCCCCCTCATGCTACCAAAACAGCTATGAAGCATCAAGGCATGGACTCACTCCACAAGACCTCTAAATGTGTCCTGTGGTATCTGGCACCAAGACATTAGCAGCAGATCCTTAAAGCCCTGCAAGTTATGAGGCAACACCGTGAACTCTTTGTCATGTTCCTCAAACCATTCCAGAATAATATTTTCAGTGTGGTAGGGTGCATTAACCTGATGAAAGAGACCATTGCCACCAGGTAGCACCATTGCCATGAAGGGGTGTATATGGTCTGCAGCAACCTTTAGGTAGTGGATATGTGTCAAAGTAACTTCCACATGAATGCCAGTACCCAGATTTCCCAGCAGAACATTGCCCAGAGCATAACACTTCCTTTTACTCAGTGAGCACTTCCTGTCAGTCCGCCGGCGGCCGGGTACAGGAAACAGAAGTTTCTGTACCGCGGTCCGTGCCACCCGGCCATGCTACTATGAGTGACCGGCAGGAGGGAGCGCTGTGCGCTTCCCTCCTACGGTCACTGAAATCTGTCGCCCCCCCCCCCGGGCTGGTGTGCCCTAGACAACTGCCTAAGTTGCCTAAAGGTGCAATTGCTGCTAAAGAAGCTTCAGCTAAGCACTGAGTTAGTCTGGATACATATGTCAATGTGATATTTTAGTTTTTTTTTGTTTTATATATTTGTGTTCAATGTAATTTTTTTCCTTTTCTGTGATTATGGGATATTGACTTAAAACAAAGGAATTTAAACAATTATAGCATATGGCTGCAGCATTAAGAAAGTTTGCATACTCTTAAAGAATTGGTAGTATATGTACCATTTTAAAGCAAATATGAGTGAACAGGCAAAGCACATTTCTTTTTTTTCTTATGGGATTCATATTCAACTGTAGGTTATAACAGAACGGTACAATCCTAAAACAAAACATGGCAACAAAGAAAAAAGTGAAATGACTCCTGTTCAAAAGTCTGCATACCCTTAGTTCTTTATACTGTGTAATGCCCCCTTTAGCATCAATGACAGCATGGAGTCTTTTGTAATTGTTGTCTATAAGGCGCCAAATTCTTGAATAGCTGCCCATTCGTCTTGGCAAAATGCCTCCATGTCATGCAAAGTCATTGGTCATCTTGCATGAACCACATGTTTGAGATCTCCCCAGGGTGGCTCAATGATATTAAGGTGTGTAGACTGTAATGGCCCTTCAGAACCTTCACCTTTTTCTGTTGTAACCACTTGAGGGTCAACTTGGCCTTGGTCTTATCACTCCAAATTAGAGTGTACCAGAAGCTGTGAGGCGTGTCAAGGTGTTGTCAGGCATATTGTAACCAGGCTTTTTTGTGGCATTTGCACAGTAAAGGCTTCTTTCTGGCAACTCGACCATTTAGCTCATTTTTGTTCAAGTATCGTCGTATTGTGCTTCATGAAACAACCACACCATATTTTTCAAGAGCAATCTGTATTTTTCCTGAGGTTACAGGTGGGTTTTTCTTTGTATCCCAAACAAATCTTCTGGCAGTTGTGGCTGAAATCTTTCTTAGTCTACCTGACCTTGGCTTGGTATCAAGAGATCCCTGAATTTTCCACTTCTTAATAAGTGATTGAAAAGTACTGACTGGCATTTTCAAGGCTTTGGATATATTTTTATATCCTTTTCCATCTTTATAAAGTTCCATTATCTGGTTACGCAGGTCTTTTGGCAGTTTTTTTCTGCTCCTCATGGCCCACTAACTAGCCTGCATCCACGTGAGAGCTAACAAACTCATTGACTATTTATACACAGACATTAATTGCAATTTAAAAAGCCACATGTGTGGGAAATACACATTTAATTGTCAATTTAACCTGTGTATGTCACCTTGTGTCTAACAGGGCAAAACATTCAAGGGTATGTACAATTTTAATCTGGGCCATTTGGGTGATTTTAGTTATTATGATTTTTTTGATTTTTTTTTTTAATTTGCATGATCAGTCATATTTTCAAAATCAATGCCAAAATTTCACAAGTTCTGCCAGGGTATGCAAATGTTTGAGCATAACACTGTGTGTTAAACCCTGATCCCAGGTCAAGGTACCAAGGGAACAAAGTTCCCCAGTTTGTCCCAGTGTTTGTGATATAGATAGATATATATGTATATATATATATATATATATATATATATATATATATATATGTGTGCATGTATATATGTATGTATGTATTAGGGCAGTTTAGCCTGTAATTGTGGGAGAGGTTTATTATTATACACTTACCTATATAAGGAACACCCCTTACCTGGCTCTATACCGTTTGAGGTCAGCGTTTGCATGAGATCCACTTCCGGGTTCACACTGATGCCATTTTGGGAATACCTTTGCTCCACAAGGTCTCCTACTCTAGCTGTGTCCAGGAATCCAGCCGCAGGGTTTCCCGTTCGACCAGCTTTTCTTTAGTCAGTGTTCAGTGACTCACAAAACCGTAAGTCGACCTTCCCGTCGCGCCAGGCATTAGTCCCAACGGCGTCCTCACGGGTCGGGTCCTCACTTTATGGTTTTTCTTTCACATGTTTCAAGTTGCTGATACTTAGCTTTACTATGTTCATTCAAACCATTCGTTTAAACTACATGATCTAACGTATTTCACTTGCTCTTTCGTTGATTACCAAACTCCGGAACGAGAACACTGTTTTGTGTACATTTGCCTGTCATACCAGGCTATTACGTTCGTGCACATAATCTCCTGAATGGGAACACTGTTTTGTTACATTTGCCTGTCATACCAGGCTATTACGTTCAGGCACAAAATCTCACGAACAGCGGGTCACAGCACGCTTACACTGACCCCTACAGGTCACTCCTAATATCTCAGGATAACACACCATTTGATTTGTGGGATTTTTTGCCGAACACTCATGGTTACAACCTCTGAGTGCGGTCATATACTCCCGAACGGGACATAATCTACCATAATCATACAACACATTGATTCACCTATTTACAGCACAAACTCATAAGGGCAACATTTTGTGAGTAAACACACAAAATAAAGCATTTCGTCTATATACTGACCCCTACCGGTCAATAGCCATGCAGCGTGTTTCACATATAATTATAAGGAAATTTCTGCTACCAGCTTTATATTTGAATTTTCACATATTCTGTCTTGACTGCTGCCAGTCAAGTTTTATTACTTTATGTATACCCAGTACATAGTTTAATTCTATACAACACATAACATATATAGCACTCGGCTTATAATAATAATTAGCCTCCCTATGAGAAAGGGGAAATAAAGCATACAAGTAACTTTGACTTTGCTCTTTAACTTGTACATGCTGCACATATTAGTATATGCTTGGTATATGTCTATATCCAATATTTCATACGTTGTTTTAGCCGTTCAGGTTACAGGTACTACTAAAACCTATACGGATTATCAGTTCACAAACCATACTACCAGGTACGTACGTCTACTCATGTGGTATATGCATATTATATTTTTCACAGGAATAGATAATAGCATACTGGCAATTAGGGATTTTAGGGTCCAATAGGTATTTTCCTTTTCTCTGCATTTATCCCTTTCGGTTAGTGGTCCCGCGAGGCCAACACCCCATCTCACATTCGGAGGCATACACCCATCGGGTCACTCGTGGGATAGCCGCCTCACATAGTAACATAGCGAGGGCCTCACCTGTCACTCCCTTTCCTATTTTCTGGTTACAGTTACCGAGAGATCGACATCCCACCACTACGTTTGGTGGCCACAAAAAATCCCCTTGTGCCAAAGCATAGATAGAACCTCTCAAGCCACTTGGCAACTAGCAGGGCCTAACCAGTCACCAAAACCAAGCAATAATTTTTTCACCATACAGCTTTAGCTAGCAAGCCAGTACAGACCCCTGTTGTTCAAGTAATAATGGCAATCTTCATGTTATTTAGTATGTCTCAAGAAGGTGGCGAGGAATTATCTCTTCCTAGCTCTCTGGCTAGATCCGGCACACATTCACGTAGAGGAGATGTTGCTAGTCCTGCATCAATTAGATCCTGGACAATCCCACGCATTACCACCGAGCTGAGAAGGCGACAAATCCCATACCCAGCCACAGCAACTATTTAACATAGAGGCGGGGGAATGCACCAGCAATACCAACTCGGGTGACCTACACGCTATGTTATCATCACTCATGAATTCCATGAGCAGAGTGAATGACAGGCTGGAAAATCTCGAGTTATGCTCAGGGTCATCAGTCCGTTGTTACTCAGACAACCAAGCCAAATGCCATATCATCAACAAGGACTGCTCATCATCGCTAACAATCGTGATATTTCTAAGGAAACTCACTTGGTTGGCCGCATGTCACAATTTCTTTTTGGTTTGCTTTCATGTACCAGGCATTTGTAACATAGCCGCTGACAATTTGTCTCGATTTAAATTCCAGGCATTTCATCAAGCACTTCCTACAGCCGCTCCAGCAGCCACATCCACTCCTTAGTTCCAGCATCTAATCATGGATTAGACATACTCATGCAACATAGCAGGGAACTGTCCCAATTAGCACTTTCATCCAATACTCGTAGGCCATACAAGGCCTTCACCTTGTTTAAAAGATTCCTATTGGAACACGACATATCCCAACCATTTGTCATGACATCTATCCTAGGATTTGCTTCTTTTTGCCATCTTAAACTACAACTATCTTACAACACTATTAAATTATATTTGACAGGCATTCAACACCATATGCTAACCCTATGGCCAAACAACCATAGCTTCATGTCATCATACCAGATAAAGAACATACTCAGAGGTATTCAGAAATCAGTTCCCCCACGTACCTTTCAGAGATTACCAATAAACAACCAACTTTTCCAATCCTTATCTGACCTATTAGATTTACAACCATATAATTCTACTACCAACACAGTAATTAAAGTGGCCATGTACATAGCCTTCTATGGCTTTCTCAGGCCAAGAGAGTTTACTACCATCACCACCACTCAGACAGATAGATGTCTTCAACAATCCCACCTACGTAAACACATGGATCCCTACATATTGGCTCTACCACATTCCAAAATGAGCCAACATGCACCACCAGTAGAGATAACATATTATCCTACCCACAATAAATGGTGCCCAGTTGCAGTCCTAGATTCATACCTTCAAAACCCTACATCATAACCATCACAACCATTATTTGTATTACAAGGCTCAGTGCTTACTACCGCAACATTCATGAGATATGTCAGATCTCTGTTAACCCCGCTAGGCCGCAACCCTTCTACCTACTCAGGTCACTCCTTCCGTATAGGGGCAGCCTCCACCACCTCCAGCGCCAACATACCAGCGCACATTATGAAATCACTGGGGCGATGGAAATCTTCTGCTTATACACGGTACATACCCAAACCAGTACAAGAAATATGAAATGCATTCAAGGAAATGTCTGGTTAATTTGTATGTATTTGTTGACTGAATTAAATCTTTGATTATTCACTTTTGCCCACTTTATTTACAGGCCTACCGTATCGTCGGTCCCGGCACACCACAACCGACTTGCTCTTTTTACTATCCTACGCTTATACTGGAACTTTACTCCTTATATGTCTATGTGCCCCTAACACAAGTATTAAGGCCATTTAGCCTGTAATTGAGGGAGGAGCTTATTATTATACACTTACCTATTTAAGGAACACCCCTTACCTGGCTCCATACCGTTCGAGGTCAGTGTTTGCATGAAGCTCCCACCACTCCACATTCTCAACACTTTTGTCTTTTTCTTTTTCCTTTCTTTTCTTACCCCTTTGTGGGCCCTCTTTATTTACAGGCCTACTGTATCGTCGGTCCCGGCACACCACAACCGACTTGCTCTTTTATACTATCCTACGCTTATACTGGAACTTTACTCCTTATATGTCTATGTGCCCCTAACACAAGTATTAAGGCCATTTAGCCTGTAATTGTGGGAGGGGCTTATTATTATACACTTACCTATTTAAGGAACACCCCTTACCTGGCTCCATACCGTTCGAGGTCAGCATTTGCATGAACCTCCCACCACTCCACATTCTCAACACTTTTTTCTTTTTCTTTTTCCTTTCTTTTCTTACCCCTTGGTGGGCCCTCTTTATTTACAGGCCTACTGTATCGTCGGTCCCGGCACACCGCAACCGACTTGCTCTTTTATACTATCCTACGCTTATACTGGAACTTTACTCCTTATACGGCTATGTGCCCTTAACAAAAAATATATATAGAAAATATATATATTGAAGAGATGAGAGCACTCAATGCATTTTGGTCAAAGATTCGTGTTGTGATAAAAAAGATCAATGCTTTGATCTTTTATTCACAACTCGGATCTTTGATTGAACAAAATCCATTGAGTGCTCTCCTTTCTTCATTGTACATATCCACACTGTGCGGCACCTTGGTCCGCTTTGATATCACCACGTTAAGGTAGAGTGACAGATTTTTTTTTTTATTATATAAATATATATGCCAAAATACCAGAATATTGCAGTATGTAGTGATACTTTCTTTTTTTTTGGACTTTTTAAAAAGACAAGCTATAAAGAGTTTTCATCTCTTCCTCAGGTCTGAAACAATATACACAAAACTGGTGGTCCTTGCACGCTGGCCAAATCTCCAAAACAATGCCGGGTGCATACCGAGGCTTAACGTATTCAAATAGAAAATATTGTCAGTAGCACTCCATATTGATCCTGATGAAAGTCCTGGAAAAGGACTGAAACGTTGATCCTTATTAATATTACCGAATAAAGACTGGATTTTGTGGAAGACTGTGAGTGCTACTGACAATATTTTTATATAAATTAAGCACCAGGCATCCTATAAGTAGCTCACATCTACTTGGATTATATATATCCTGGTAAAATAGTTTATAAATACATAAAATCATATATATATATATATGTGTATATATATATATTCCATGTAGATGTGTGCTACTTATATGATTCTTAATCCGGAAATCAGATTTACAAAACCCTAAAGATGGATCGCAATGTCCCATATTTTGTGAAAATATGTGATGTTAACATTTAGATTTGCCCTGATGAAAGTTTTATGGGAAAACTAAAACACTGAGAATAAAATTTGATTTGTAATCATTATAAGAAGTCCCGCGGGTGCTATCCATCTGTGAAGTTCTATGCAGCTCTGGAAATGTGACCACTGCAAAATTATACATTGCTCTGCTTTTACTATTTATAGGTATGTGTTTGAGTAAAATTAACATTTATATTTCATTTTATAAACTACTGACAATATTTCCAATTTTCTAATTTTATGTGATTTTGAGCATTGACTTTTAAATGACAACTGGTCAAAATAACAAAGAACATGCATTATTTTCAAACCTCCTATACGTAATACAAAGAAAACAAACAAATACATATACCGTATATACTCGAGTATAAGCCGAGTTTTTCAGCACATTTTTTGTGCTGAAAAACCCCAACTCGGCTTATACTCGAGTCAGAGTCTGTATTATGGCAATTTGCATTGCCATAATACAGACTGAGTGAGAGGGGGCTGGCAGAGCTGTACTTACCTTTCCTGCAGCTCCTGTCAGCCGCGGCTCTCGCGAGACTTACACTGGGAGCTGACAGAGGGAGCTGCACAGACCGCGCGGAGGAGGAGAGAGCTGACAGGAGCTGCAGGAAAGGTAAGTACAGCTCTGCCAGCACCCCTCTCCCCCCACTGAACTACCAATGACACTGGACCACCAGGGAAGGAGCCCCCCTCCCTGGCCAGCTAGCAAGCAGGGAGGGGGGACGAAAAAAAAAAGATAATTAAAAAAATAATAATAATAATAATTAAATAATAAATAATAATAAAAAAAATAATAATATAAAAAATAAAAAAATAATAATTAATAATATATCAAATGCCCACCCCCACCAACACATACACAAACACACAATGCATCACACACTGCATCACACACTCACACTTCATTCATATACACACACTGCACTCTCACACACTGCATTCACACACACACACACTGCACTCATACACACACTGCACTCACACACACACTGCACTCACACACACACTGCACTCACACACACTGCACTCACACACACACACTGCACTCATACACACACACTGCACTCATACACACTGCACTCATACACACACACTGCATTCATTATATACACACACTGGAAATAAATATTCAATTAATATATACGCACACACACTGCACTCATACACACACACACTGCACTCACACTGCACTCATACACACACACACACACACTGCACTCATACACACACACTGCACTCACGCACTGCACTCATACACACTGCACTCATACGCATACTGCACTCATACGCGCACTGCACTCATACACGCACTGCACTCATACACGCACTGCACTCATACACGCACTGCACTCATCCGCACACTGCACTCATACGCACACTGCATTCATACGCACACACTGCATTCATACGCACACACTGCATTCATTATATACACACACTGTAAATAAATATTCAATTAATATAATTTTTTTAGGATCTAATTTTATTTAGAAATTTACCAGTAGCTGCTGCATTTCCCACCCTAGTCTTATACTCGAGTCAATAAGTTTTCCCAGTTTTTTGGGGTAAAATTAGGGGCCTCGGCTTATATTCGGGTCGGCTTATACTCGAGTATATACGGTAATATGCTTTTGTCTGAATGAACAAAAAAATAAACGGGCAAATACAAATTCATAATAACCAACACCATTTGATTAAAATCAGAAAAGCCATAATTGCAAAAATAACACCACAAAAAATCTAAACTGCGCTGCAATAAAAAATAATCCACCTTGCGGCCGAATGAGATTCGATAGTGGGTCCAGGTCCCATATGGTCCAACCATTATGGTCTTTTGCAAACCTCAGTCTGGCTTTTCCTTGCTTCTCATCGATCTCATCGATTTTTCTAAAAAAAAAAAAATCCCCTGCCCCTAGGAGTCTGTTTTGAACCTCCTCACAATGCACTTTACCCCAGCTGCAATTTCGCATTCTTTTTGAAGATCACTTGATGTCATTCTGCAATTGTCGAGTGACATTTGAATGAGTTGGCGGTCTTCCTCGTCTCTGGAGAGTGTTTTTTGTCCTCTGTCTGTCTGTAGCTTTGTTGTCCTCAATTAATAAAAGCAATAGGATATTCAGGGCTTGTCTAGTACTGGTACAGTCCAAAGGGCAGCTAGGTCATCAAATCCGGGGTCTCTCTTGTCCTGTAGAGAAGCAGGTAAAAACAAAGAGGGAGGTGCAGCACCTGGAATGTCATTGGAATGTGTATATATAAATATGAAAAAGAGGAGAAATCAGAAACTGATAGTGAAGTACGTAAAAAATACAGTTAGGTAAGAGTAAATAAAATTATATGCACTCACACTTTATAGGAGCTTAGGTGAAGCTCCAACTTAAATGCTTGGGCGTAATAATCCCTGCCTGAGGATATGGTGGAGTACAGACTCTATAGGAGGTTCTTGTGGATGTAGGAGAAATCAGAGATGTATAGTGAAATATGTGCACTCACCTGTTCTGGAGCCTAGAGAGTGGCTCCATAGGTATAGCATGACGTGGTATGATTCCCACTCTGGGATATATGTGCTTGTGGTTTCTCTCCGATTATATAAGTAAAAGAGAAAATAAAACCACAATAGTATAGACAGTAAAAAGTGATAACTAAATTAAATAGATAAAAACTGCACACATTTGATAGAGCAAATAGGGATTTCTCTGTCCAATAGACTTAGGTGGTATGGTATTATCCCCACCTATCCCTGAGTATATGGAGTACAGGAATCCAGCTGCAAATAGGTCCAATAAAAAAGTACTTTTATTGATAAAAAAACAAGAAATGAAAAGAAAATAGGATAAAAGAACTATATAAAACAATATTTAAATACACTTAACACATTTCACCATTCAATGGCTTCACAGAGTGATTTAACCCCTAAATGGCAGAGAGTTTCATTAAGCTAAAGCTGTTTTGGTAACTATTGTGTCCCTTTAATGGTTGTGGGTCTCCTCCAGCATTATTGCTATATCAGAAACCAGGAATTTCAGCTTTATGCTTTAATGCTCCATCTGATAGCAAATACTGTATTGTCTACATTCGGTATTATTGAGGACTTCCCTGACAAAGCACTAGCGTATCAGATGTATCCCAGATATTGAGAGAAAGCAATAGCTCCTACATGATAGATCACCTTTTTAAGTTGAAAGCAGGTCTGGTCAGGGTAGTTAGACACCAGTATCCTGAAACCCAGCAAACTAAATATTTCATAGCAAGAGTATATAAGGTCAAAATAATTTGGTGGAATAACAATAAATTACAAAATAAATCAAGTACACTAATTGTGTAATAATCCAGGGCTAATATAAAATCTTATATCTCATCTTAGCGTCTTGTTCTAATATATTAAAGAACAGTAATTTTAAGATATGATTGTTAATGCAAACATTGTTATTCCACGTTCTGCATTGTTCTGTTCATCTACCTTGAAAATCCAACATCCTCCATATCTTGTGTATGTTTAAATGTGGGTATTCAGGGGAATACATCAAACATCTAACACTTGTTTAAGTAACAACTCACAATGAATCTGCCTCTGTCCAAAATAACCACAGACTTAAAATGATGTAATGGGGTTTATGTAACTGCCCTGCCTGTTGTTCAGCAAAATATAGTGGTGTTTAATAAATAGAATAATCATAATACTATCTTTGAATAAGGGATAGACAGGTATTTCATTCTGTTTTCTTTCATTTTTGTCAGGTTTAGTGAAATACGTTACGGAGCTTCCTGTACCCCAGTTGGGTACCTCTGCCGTCGGATGCTCCTAGTGCTTCCCGAGGGCTCCATCACTCCACTAGACACCATAACCACCGCAGACCCCACGAACTGCCGCAGCTTGGTAGCAATCCCCAGAGTGCAGGTAGTTCTCTAATCCCCCAAACATGAACCAAGGCTCCATGAAGGGTAGAACAAGTCTGTTTAATGCAAGCCAGCATTCACAATTTATACAATTCCTCAGGCTAGAGGCACACCCCCTGGACCTGATGGAACACAGGTACAAAAAGGACAGAAACCAATCAGAACAATACAACAATGTCCGACACTCCCACATACAGCACACAAGCCCTCCCCTCTGCCTGGGATATAATTTAAGCAGCTAATACAATAACCTAATTATCCACAGGCAGAAAAACACACATTTTCCCCAAAGGCTATAAAACACCCCAAAACATAACGCATCCTTTTGGGGTTCAAAAGTTTTATGGAAGTCGATTTTGACCAACCACATGCATGATTTCATGCCCAAAACGCGGCCGGTCTATTGCTAAGTTTACTTCGAATGCACAAACGGATGCTGTTCGTGCACAAAGCCCATGTTGAAGTGCCGTTCGAATTGTCGAACGGCGTTCGACTCCAGTCGAAGAGTTGAAGTCCAGAAAGGTAAAGTTTCAGCAGTGTTCGTGCCATCGCGTGTCCGATTTAGGTTCCATGAACTTGACGACAAAACATCGCTGAACACTTTCGACTGAAAAAAATGGCCGCCGCCACCTGTTCGAATGCCAGCTGGCGGCCAATTCGACTACTTCAACACTTCGGCTGTATCCGAAGTGTCATTTCGAAGGTGTAAAACTGTTCCAATATAATTTAAAGGGGCAGAAACAGTGCCTTAAAACCCAATATGCCCAAATAGCATTTTTAAAGGGCAATACATCCCAGGGGCAATAGTCACAGGGCAAGAGGCTGACAAGCAGGCCTCTCCAAATCCCAGTGATGAAGGTGTGTTCGTCACAACGTAGTTATGAAATTTTGCCACTAGAGACCATTGTGAAGCTAGGGAAATATTTCTATATAATTTCTGGATGATGCATACAGTTGTCAGACAGGGCAAGCCGTGTTTCATCAAAGTTTAATTTGACTTAAGTTTATTTTTTTAGATATTAGATTAGTCGACCGATGATGTGTTTAATGAAAAGTATGGGTACTTGCCTGATAATAATTTGTTTCTAGCAGTTTCCCACAAAAAATGGACTAAAGTGAAGAAGACCAAATTAGGCAGTTGCAGTGCATGCGCCCAGCGAGACCCAGGTAAGTTGCAAAACCATGCGAAAGCAGTTTGACAACTTGCCAATGGATTGCATCACAGCACCCTGGTACCATAACCACTATAGCATAGTGTAAGGAGTTAAAAGCACATTCAATGTGATTTTTTTTTAATTTTAGGCATAAGAAGCTGACGATGAAACAGTTGAATTTGTATCCATTTTTTAAACTTTTGCCTAAAATATGAAATTCTATTTGAATTCACGTTGAACTCCTACCACTTCAAATGTCAGGGATTAAACTGCTGTATTAAAGAGATGCACTTTAGTAAGTTATATTAGCTCAGACTAACCAAGCATTCTAGTAGCATGGAATTTTGCTAATTGAAATGTATGCCCTGTAATTAAAATTGTTTTTCTAAGCTGAATCTATGACATAAGCACATGAGGAGATGAGATAATTTATGATGTAAAAACACATGCACACAACATATTTTATAGGGAATATGCAGTTTTTCAATAACATGAAAGATGGCAGTGTTGCATTATAAATACCATATTCTAAAGCGGAAGCTCACGTAGAAATAATTTTGAATGAGTACTAATTAGTATATATATTTATATATCTATATTAATATAAATGGCATAAACAAATTGATGCCACACTGGGTCATGTATTTCATTTATACTTATAATTGAATGCAATGCTAAATTTTAGAATTAGAAGATAATGAGAGAGAGTAGAGTTACACTAAAGGGAAAAACTGACACTCATGATCCAGATCTATTGACTTATTTAATGAACTAAAAAGTTGATAGAATATAAATGCAGCTATAACAAGAGCTTGTATCTTCCATTCCACATGCATACATAATAGTCAATATTGTGTATTTCCTAGAAAGCATAAAGGACACACATTTGAACTTTTACAAATATTCTTCTTTACGTAAGCTGAGTTTCTGTTTTAGCAGTCCTGTCTCTTTAATTAAAAGTACATGGTCTGCCATAAAGACATTGTTTTACTCAGGTAGTGAATAGTCATGCATTTATTTATGGATTCGTAGTATTGTGCTGGAATGTAGAATGTTCAAAAATGTGTCAAATTACTTTAAACTGACTTCAAAGTTTAAAGAAAATAAATTTTACATTTTGTCACAGATCTTCAACATTAACGAGAATACATGCTTGACCGAGCTAGCAAAGCAGCTACCTAGCCACGGAACATGTGGTAATGAGATCCCATCTACCGCCTGCTCTATGTGCCTTTCAAGATAAAAGCTGCAAATTTATTATTCTCTTTCTAATAACCTATGATGAGACCAGCATCATTATCATATGGGGTAGATGGGCAGAAAGAGAGCAGAAGAGCAATGACAGATAGATAGATGAATACAATATATACAATTTTACCACATGACAGGAGGAAGAAGAGTAATGAAAACTGAGAACCAACTCAATCACTTCCTTTCTTTGCTGCTCCATCACAAGTTAAGTACAGAGTTTTGGTCCTCCTCTCTGCCTTTACTTTGTTTTTCCGGGACCCTTCCCCAGCCCAGTCCTCATGGACCACCAACAGGTCAGGTTTTGTCAGTATCTCCACTGGACTAAAACAGGGAAATACATTAATCTTGGACAGTTGGTGGTCCACGAGGACTGGGTTGGGGAATACTGCCCTACCCTGAGTATTAATTTTTGCTCCCTTCATCTGTGGGGGACTTTTGGGGGTTTCTTCCCTTTTCCTCTAGGGTGCTTATTCCTGCCTTTGGGGTCCCTCTGCTCTCCCCGCACCTGCTTAACCCCACTACCATTTTGTGTTTTTTCACCGGGGATCGACGCCAGCACACGGGGCAATTGGATCTCATTCGGCATCTGATTTTATCTTGCAAATGTTTGCGTGCCGATTGCCTTACTCGCACATGTACGCTTGATAAACAAATGCTCGTCTGCAGGCATTTGTCTCTTTTCCTGCGAATGTTCAAGGAAATCTTGGGTTACAAGCGTTCATGAGCAAGCGTTCGAATGTTTGTTGTTTGGTATGTCCGCACGCCTTTTGGATGAAACTCCTCCCGAATGACTGGGAGGTCCTCTGGTTCCCACAATTTGCCGTGGGTGGGCATACCAGCGGCCATTTTTGGTTCATACAGTTTTCACTAATATTACTACTGTGGATCAATTTTTGCTCCTGCTATATCAACTTATATTGCTCCTTGCTGTGGGATATCCTTTGAGACCAGGCAACAGGTTAGTGCTCTGCACAGGGGGGTCGGTTGATCCAGTGGGTTTATCCCTTATCCTGGTTGGGGTGAGCCCCATTTTTTGTGCTGCCGAACAAAACCTTTCCATGCAGGCTCCTGGTTGCCTGGGTCAGCCCCAGTCAGTGCTTTCAATCGGACACTGCTGCTGATTCAGACTACGCTACGACTACCAACATACCACCCACCTGGTCCCTAAGCCTCCACTACCCTCAGTGGCAATTCCACTCTGCCCTCTAATGAGCCCCATATTGAGCCCATTTATCAACATGGAAGTGTCACAGATCCCAACTGACTTACAGGCCATGAGTGCCGCTGCAGTCGCAGCATCTATGGAGAAGGCATTCTCTCAAACTTTCACTAGCCAACATGTATCTAAGCCTACATCCAAGAGGGCACATTATGTGTATTCGGAAGATTCGGGCTCCGCCAGGAAATGCTCGCGCTCCCATAAACGCCATTGGAAGTGCAAAAGCTCTAAGGCAATAAAGTCCATAGGCAAGGCACCCGCCAAGCACAGGGAGCCTTCTCAATGCATGGTACCCAAGTGGGCACAACTCTCCTCTGATGATGAGGAATGAGACTATCCACATGCACTCTCAGTGCTGGATGAGTGGCAAACTGAACCGTCCGAAGCAGATGACAACGCTCCAGTCTCCAGATGTTCGACCCTAGGAACATCCAACACCCTCTGAGGAATGGACACCCCCGGACCATCTGGCAAAGTTAATGCATTTCTGGCTCTGAAAACCCTTGGATAAGGAGGTGCAGAAACGATGGATAAAGTGGCCTTCATCCCTGACTTCGATCAGCTTATGCTGACCTTCATGGCACGCGGGGGGGCACAGGACAAACTGCTCTATGCCATTTGGCCCCTGGTAAGGGTTATGGACTTGGCCGATGACGCATATGCTCGGGCTGACACCTTTGACTTCGATATGTTGCGTGAATGGGCATGTGATATAAGGGAGTGGGTACAATGATGCTTTTGCTTCCTTGGTAATACCAATGTGATCCTCTCATCTGAGAGGCACTGTACAGCACTGTTCCGAATAGATGAGAAACTGGTGGAATTGGGGGACAAAGAGCTTGGGCCTTCTTAAAGAAGCTCAACAAAAGAGTGAATATATTTACATCACTTAATAAGGTGCCATCGTCTATGTGGAAAGTCTTCTGTGGATCTCACAGCAGAGGTGTTATTGGCAGGGCTAGTCGGCAAAGGGGTCGTGCCGCCAGCCGATTATGGCCATCAGGCCCCTATACAACACGGATGCAAACCTTTCTACCTGGAGATGGGATAACCGCAAACATTTCCACTACTCCAGAGACTCGGACCGTGGCCGTGGAGGCAGAGGATGCTCCAGGGCAAGATTCGCCTCTGGTAAGTTCACAGTTTACTTTTAACTAACTCCTGTTCAGATCGCAGGCCATATTTCTCATTTTTTCCACAGCTGGGCAGACCTCTCCACGGACGTCTGGATTCCTCAGATGGTACACAGCTAGATTTCTGGGACATCCCCGTTCAATCTCGTCCGCCGCACCAGTTCAGATTGACTCAGAACTACATGATCTACGGTCCAAAGGTGCCTTTCAGCTGGCCTCGGATTCCGGTGGATTCTTCAGCAACATCTTCTTGATCTGGAAGAATGGAGAATTCCGTCTGGTTATAAATCTAAGACAGCTAAAAACCTGCGTCATATACAGACACTTCAAGATGGAAGGCAAACTTCAGGACGGAGACTGGTTTACGCAGCTGGACTTGAAAGATGTTCACCTTACAATCCCAATTCATGATCAAAGTTGTCCTTACCTGCGCTTCCTCTAGCACGGGACCGCATGGCAGCTTACTTGTCTTCCCTTGGGACTCGGCTTGGCACCTTGCTGCTTCAGGAAGCTGCTGAAACCCGTGGTGGCACACCTTCTGGCCCGTGGAGTACGCTGTATCATATACTTGGACGACATCTTCATCTTCAACAGGGACAGACGAGCGCTACGAAGACATGCCACCTACACGGTTCAGTTGATACAAATTGCTTGGCTTCATGGTGAACCGTATCAGCGCAGGACCCCTCACAAATGGTCCAATTCCTGGGATTCGAGATAGACACCAGATCTTGTACGCTTCATCTCCCAGCTGCAAAGGTAGCCTCCATCTGCAAGGATCTCTGCATGCCATCTTTACCACTTTGCCTGCTTGCACGTATAGTAGGCCTTCTATCCTCCTCCATACAGGCGATATTCCCGGGTCCCCTCCACTACCGAGCTATGCAGCTTCTCAAGACACGATTCCTACACCGGAAACCGACATACGACCAACCTGGAACGGTGGAGCTATATTTGGGAACAAGCCAGACTTTGTATTGGAATTGGACGTCTGCCGAATGGGCTGGGGATTTCACAATCGCCACGGGAGGTGTCTGGACCTCTGAAGAACTTCTGGACCTCTGAAGCACATCAACTGTGGCAGGGTCATTCACACTCCGCAGTCTGATAAAAGGGAAATCCAACTGCTGCCTCCTACTTCGGATGGACAACGTCTCAGCAGTGAGATATATCAATCTTCAATTACTGTCTGCCCCGCAATTTCACGCTAATGGCAGACAGGGCCGCCACCAGAAATTTTGGGGCCCCTAACTCAGCTCAGGGTCTGGGCCCCCTGGGGCCCGCCTCCAAATACCGCCCACTGGGTCCACACACAGACACAAACGCACACACTGATACAAAAGGACACAGATACATATTAACAGACACACATACTGAAACAGACATACACGCATACATACTGACACACACATACTGAGACATACACACAGGCATACATAGTGACAGACAGACACATAATAACATACATACAGACACACATTCATACAGACACCGACATACATACATACATACACACACACACACACACACACACACATTCATACATACAGACACTGACATCCATACACACATACATTCATAATGGCATACAGACATACAGACTGACATACATGCATATATACAGACATACTGACAGACATACATGCATACAGACATCCATACACACATACACACAGACCTACGTTCATAATAATATGCAGACATACATTCATACTGACATACAGACATACATATATAATGACATACAGACATACATATATACATACATAGACATACATACATACAGACATACATGCATACAGGCATACATGTATGCATACAGACATACACAAACATACATAGACAGACATACATACGTAGACATACATGCATGCAGTCAGACAGACATAGACATACACACAGACATAGACATACACACAGACATGCATCCAGACATACATACATACACACAGACATACATACAGACATACACACATAGACATACGGACAGACATACATGCATGCAGATAGACATACATACACAGACAGCCATACATACACATACATGCATCCAGACACACAGACATACATGCATACAAACAGACATACACGCATACAGACAGATAGACATAGACATACACACAGACATGCATTCATCCAGACAGACATACATGCATACAGACATACACATACAGACAGACAGACATACATGCATACACATACATGCATACAGACATACATACAGACAGACATGCATACAGACACACACACACACAGACATACATACAGACATACACATACATACATCCAGACACACAGACATACATGCATACAGACAGACATACACGCATACAGACAGACAGACATAGACATACAGACAGACATGCATGCATCCAGACAGACATACATACATAGACATACATGCATACAGACATACACAGACAGACAGACAGACATACATGCATACACATACATGCATACAGACATACATACATACAGACATACACATACATGCATACAGACACACAGACATACATACATAGACACACAGACATACATACAGACAGACATACATACACATACATGCATACAGACACACAGACATACATACAGACAGACACACATACATACACATACATGCATACAGACAGACAGGCAGACACAGACAGACATACATACACATACATGCATACAGACATACATACAGACAGACATACATGCATACACATACATGCATACAGACATACATACAGACAGACATGCATACAGACACAGACATACATACAGACATACACATACATGCATACAGACAGACATACATGCAGACAGACATACATGCATACAGACATACATACAGACATGCATACAGGCATACATGTATGCATACAGACATACACAAACATACATAGACAGACATACATACGTAGACATACATGCATGCAGTCAGACAGACATAGACATACACACAGACATAGACATACACACAGACATGCATCCAGACATACATACATACACACAGACATACATACAGACATACACACATAGACATACGGACAGACATACATGCATGCAGATAGACATACATACACAGACAGACATACATACACATACATGCATCCAGACACACAGACATACATGCATACAAACAGACATACACGCATACAGACAGATAGACATAGACATACACACAGACATGCATTCATCCAGACAGACATACATACATAGACATACATGCATACAGACATACACATACAGACAGACAGACATACATGCATACACATACATGCATACAGACATACATACAGACAGACATGCATACAGACACACACACACACAGACATACATACAGACATACACATACATACATCCAGACACACAGACATACATGCATACAGACAGACATACACGCATACAGACAGACAGACATAGACATACAGACAGACATGCATGCATCCAGACAGACATACATACATAGACATACATGCATACAGACATACACAGACAGACAGACAGACATACATGCATACACATACATGCATACAGACATACATACATACAGACATACACATACATGCATACAGACACACAGACATACATACATAGACACACAGACATACATACAGACAGACATACATACACATACATGCATACAGACACACAGACATACATACAGACAGACACACATACATACACATACATGCATACAGACAGACAGGCAGACACAGACAGACATACATACACATACATGCATACAGACATACATACAGACAGACATACATGCATACACATACATGCATACAGACATACATACAGACAGACATGCATACAGACACAGACATACATACAGACATACACATACATGCATACAGACAGACATACATGCAGACAGACATACATGCATACAGACATACATACAGACATGCATACAGACACAGACATACATACAGACATACACATACATGCATACAGACACACAGACATACATACAGACACACACACATACATACACATACATGCATACAGACAGACAGACAGACACAGACATACATACATACATACATATATGCACACACACAGCTCATTTTCCAGCCACCCTCCTGTCTCTTACCTTTGCAGGATGGTGGCTGGGGATGATGGGAGTCGGCGCTGCTCCCTCTTCATTGCCTGGCTCTCCCTCTTCACGGCTGGGCGGGCGGGCAGCGCGCTCCTCCCGCGCGGAGTGAGCTGGGAGGAAGTGAGCACTTCCTCCCAGCAGCACTTGCGGCTGCTTTTTTTTTTTTTTAAAGGGGCCCCGTCGCGCTATACAACGGCCACAGCGCTGACCCGGCCCCTGAAGGAGGGGGCTCATCGGGTAGCCCTAAGTGTGTGGGCCACCCGATGGGCCCCACACGTGGGGCCCGGGCGGCCGGGCACCCCAGGGCCGCCGGGCCCGTGACAACTGTTATGGTTGTCACCCCCTGATGGCGGCCCTGATGGCAGAACACCTACCCGGAGAATCAAACCTCACAGTGGATTGGTTTTCGTGCCACTGGCGAGACGGCAGCGACTGGCTACTAGAACCGAGGATCTTTGCTTTATTAGATTAACTGAGGGGCCTGTTTTACCTTGACCTATTTGCTTCACGCATCAACCGCCAGACACAGGACTTTTTCAGTTGGCTGCCGGACCCGGAAAGACGCGGCTAAGACACGGGGCCTATGCCTTTCCACCCTTCAAATGATTGCGCGGGTTTTCCACCAAGTCTGCCTACAGAGGGTGGTAGTGACACTCCTGAAACAAAGCCTGGCAATCTTGGTCCGATTGGTGTGTTGGACGGGACTATTCCCGCTATTCTGAATTTCTTTTCCTCCCTTTTCTCCTCAAGGAAATCATATTGTTTGATCAACATGGTGCAAACTGCCATTTTGGTGGCTTATGTCCCCCTAAAATGGACTCCTGTGGGTCAAGATCCACTCGTTTGCCATCTTCTTTGTAGCATGCGACTACGGCGCCCCCCGGGACCCAAATATGCACGGTTATGGGGCATCGGTATCGTCCTCTCATTTTTACAAGATTGGCCCCCTAGTGACAGGCTATCTCTGCGCCAGCTTACGGACAAATTTACCTTTCTCCTCTGCTTAGTTTCCTTTCGACGGGTTTCCGACTTTTGGGTATTCGAAGCGGATGCGTTCGCGCTTTGCCAGAAGAGTGTGATCTTCCAGGTTTCAAGGTGTACCAAATCAGACTCCTTTGTTTTTTACCCATTTTTCCCTTCGGACCCACATCTTTGTGTGGTCTCGACTCTACGCTGTTCCTTGACGTCTACCGCAATTTTGCAGTCTCTTTCATCTTGTCAACTTCTTGTTTCATCCGTTCAACCTCATAACCCAGTTTCAGTCACGACACGGCCAGGTGGATTCGTTGGCTACTAGCTCTAGCGGGTATAGATCGAATTTTGGAGCACATTCATTATGCAGAGCTTGTGTTTGATTTGTTCTCAGTTTTCATTACTTTCCTTTGCTGCTATATGGAGTTAGTAAAGAAAGATTAAGCAAAATATTCGCCTCCTGTCATTATTCAAATTTAGATTATTAGTACACTAAAGCTAGCATAATCTTCAATTATATTAAGTCAAGAAAGTGAGATTCACCCATGAAGAGAATGTGTCACTGGTGAGAACTGGCACGATTCTTTGGAGGAGATACCCTGGCCAGAAACATACTTCACTTGGCATTCAGAGTGTATATATATGTTGGCATTCCCCCTCAGGAGGAATTACAGATGATCAGTAATATCTGCAAGTAATGCACAGGAATCTTATATTTATTAACAACCACAGGGCGACTGAAGATAAAACAAATGCATCCTGCAGGATGCACATTTGTAAAATATAATTTACTTGCTTTTTGCAAGTAAATGATCATTTAAAAACCTATTTGTCTGCTATTAGTTCAAAAAAAAAAAACCTTGGTGGTGCAAGGGTTAATTATGTGGTGCCTAGGATAGCACTATAATGGAGGTTTTAAACCTTCATATGCCCATATCTGCCATGCAGCAGTTGGATTTAAAACTAGTGACTGGGCAACCATTGCTGTCCAGTCCCTAGAAAAGGTCTGTGATATTGAGCCACCCCCGAGTCCCCACCTATGGGCAATTGGTGGGGGTTAACTGAAAAAAAAAATAAGGATATTCACACTTATGTTATTCTGATATTAATGTGGGAGGACCTAGTGTCTCCCCTTGCCCCACCAACTGAACCCATGGGGACCCAAGTCCCAATCCTATTCACATCCTGCTTCATTCTCTTAACTAATAGCCATTGTGGGATAAGCCCAAGGTCGTTACCGCCTGCATGCAGCACAAGCACATCTGGCCGCCTACCCCCAGCTACCATACTAAGGACCTCATTACATAAGTCCCGCCAACCATAACCCCTATAACCGAACCATTGCAACTTAATCCGGTCCTCAGGAAATCCCAGCTGTTGACCCTGGAAATGAGCTGCAGCCCTCCTCTTGGCCCAACAAATAAAGGAATGGCCCACGATCCAAGCCACTTGTCCTAGGGAAGCGAAAGAAAATTGTCAACCACAGCTCCCACAATGGAACCCCCCTAAAGATACTGCTCACACCAGTTTCTCCAATCAAACGTATGACCGGAACCTCCCTGATTCCCACCACCCAATCTTCTTGACCAGCTCATCCCTGAAGCCTAACCGAGTCACCTCAGGGACTGCCCCTCTACGGAATGAGTGCATTCTGAACTGAGTCGGCTGCAACCCCAACTTGCCAAGCCCACCCCCAAAGACCAGGAAGAATTGGAAACGGGAGAGCGATGAGCCATCTTCATGCATCAGAAGGGAACCCAGCCCTAGCGGGCGCCGCCCTATATGTTGAGCAACACTAGCCACCGGGCATAAAGGGGGCCCCGGGAAAGCATACAGCACGACATATGTACCTCTACCCCGTACATCCGTTTTGGACCGGCAGAGATGTACCACAACCCTATCTGCCGCCCACCAAACATCCGAAAGCTGAACACACCCACAACCAACCCGATTGGAGCTGACCAGTAGCCCAATCTGAAATGCCCCAAATAAAGACAAGAGGAATGCCGCTTCAAACAAACGCGCCTGATAACCATAGAAACAAGGCCCCAGAAGACCGCGCACAAGGCTCTCAAGTAAGTCCAGCGAGACTGGCCTCCGCGTGCGGCCCTTCCGGAAACCCTTCAAGGCCTGCCGAATGCTAACATTTTTTGTATAGTCCTCCCACCCGAAACTTAAACCAAAACGCGAGCGCAGACATATGCTGATCCACAACCGCAGGGGATGATCCCTTGGCCAAAAGTCAGAAGTTATACAAGAGCAGCGTGTCCAACCTGGAACCCTGGACTACCGCCATATCCAACCCTGCAATAGACTGCTCCTAAGCATCCCAAACCTTACAATAGGCCGTACATGTACGGGGGGGCCAATGATGACCTCACGGGTCTCCCAAGCAAGCCGTTCCGAGACTCCACATCTCCTCTGGGCATTCCTGGCCATCCGCCATTGCCTCCGGTGCCTCCTTACCAAATCGCGACCACTACGAAAAAGACAGAGCATCAGCCACCTCATTCAAATACCCTGACACATGACGTGCGCAGCACTCCAAGTTAAGCGGCATACAGAGCAACACGAAGCAACACAATGGGCGCACTACTGGGGCCAAAGAAGCAGATAAATTATTAACCGCGTGCACCACGGACACATTGTCCATGTAGAAAGCCACCTTCTGATCCATGAAGAGATCATCCCAGAGAGAGAGAGACACCTACAGAGGAAAGAGCTCCAGGAAGGGCAAGTTTCGCATCAGCGGGCTACCCGCCCAGTCCTCCGGCCAAGTCGCAGCACACCACCGCCCCCTGAAATAAGCCACAAAACCTACCCTGCCCGAGGTGTATGTGTACAGCTCAAGGTCCGCCGCCGACTCCGCTGCCTTGCAAAAGAACACCGTCCCATTAAAGTACTCCAAGAAGGTGTCCCAGACATCAAAGTCCGCCTGCATGGACTTGGATATCCAAATAAAATGATGCGGGGGGCGCAACCCCACCGTCGCTCGTGAGAGCCTGCGACTGAAAATCCACCCCATCGGGATCACCCATCAAGCAAAGTTTAGTTTCCCTATCAGACTGCAATTGCATTAATGTGACCTTCCGAGACCAACGGACTCCTGTCACCACCTCCTGCAGCCCTAGGAATTTGTCCTGAGGAAGCCGACATTCCCCTCCGCAGGCAGTCGATTTCCAGCCCTAGGAAACTGAGACATTCTGTCAGGCCTTCAGTCTTGCATGCCGTAGGTGGCACCCCAAACATGCCTGCCACCAGTTCGATTGTCTGCAGCAGATAGTGGCACACCGTAGAATCATGAAACAAATCATGTTCAGCCATTGAATGGCTCGGTTGGTTTATGATTCAGGTACATTTTTGCTCTGAGTTTTGGAATTCAATTACTTACCTAATCGGACCAAATTTGAACACATTGCTGTTTAGATCGAAAAAGATTATGCAAGTCTACTTTATTTACAATGCATGTATATAACAATTAGTCTTTGTGAATAAGATCCATTATTCTTGTTCTAAATCATAATTCAGTTACATAAATTATTAGTAAGTTAACTAAAATTTCTCAAAACATCCCTGGTCACACCCTAAGTCACACCTAAAGTGTCATTCTTTGTCCATTTCAAATGTTGAAAAATATGGTGGCAGCTGGTATAGATAAGATATTACATATGAATGGAATGTCAGCTGACATGAGAGGAAGGAAGATACCCAACATAAATTAGAGCGGAAAATAACATATATATTAAGTGTAGTGATGATATGAATAGTAGGAGAAAGACGGCATGAAGTAAAGGAAAAACTGATACAAATGACCTATAGGGCCTACAATGAAGCAAGCAGGAGATCTATAATGAAGTGGGAACTCTAAAAAAGAGGTGGTCTGACATGAAGTTAAGAAAAAGTGTAGCGTAGGTTAGCGCTAATAATATACAAAGGAGGCAGCAACCTTACAGAGGGTCACCCTCTAACCCTCTGGGATAAGGATGTACAGGAAAAAAGGGGAGAAAAGGCTGCGCCAAGAGATACAATAAAATAAGTCCCAATAAAAATATAAAAAGGATATATATAAATATATATTTTGAAATACATAATCGGGACCCCAAACTTCTTAATTGCATGGGTATAAAAAAATGTAAAATTCCCTGGAGAGGGGGAAATCTTAAAAATATCTTAGGCAGAAACGAGATGGAATGGGTATTCAACCTACAGACCCTAGCCCCCAAAGGTTTAAATGCAGACTTTGATTTATTTAACTTTTTATAATTTTAAAATGGTTTAAAAATCTTTTAATAAATATGTGGTTTAATTCTTCTATTGTGGTCATTTGGGGGCTATCCTAGTCATAGTTGTCACCTACGGCATTATGGTCTGGGATACCCCCAATATGACCACCAAGCAGAATAGATATTCTTATCGATATTTTTATTTTCATTTTATTATTCAATTTCTACTTGTCTGTATATATATATATGCTTCTACATATGGTTTTAAGCAAGTGTTGCCCTCTAAGACATTTTATATTTATCTTATTTCCTATAATGGAACATTATGCTGCTAGTTCACCTTGCACTAATGTGATGAATACCACCCATGCTGCTATAGTACACATATCTAATACTAATAAGATTATCACCATATATACTGTCTATGCCTGTTAATACCAAGTTAATTCTTATATGTTATTCTTTTACTAACTTTATATATGGCTATTTATTGCTATCCAGCATTTTTACATGCATACTAATTTGTCTGCTGATATTATATATACCTAAGCTAGCTTTTTCTATATATATATCATTTATGCCTGTTAATACCAAGTTAATTTTTATATGTTACCCTTGTATTAATTTTAAATTTGGCTATCTGTTGCCATGCATCCTCTTGCCGACATTACATATTCCTAAGCTAGCTATTTCTATTTAAAAACCCATTTCGGGTTCTCTAACTACATCTCCCAAGCTCCCCAGCGGCGATCACATGACTCCTGCATCACACTGTCTTTGTGTGATGCGGACCATGTGACGCGCGCAAGCCCCGCCCAGGATGCTCATTGGATCTGAACTGACACGTGGCCAGCGGACTACATCTCCCACAACCCCACGCGCTAGAGTGTAAATACAATCTAATATTATACAAGCTATATAGCTTCGTTTTCCATTTTTCTTCTGCCTATTATGTCTGGCACACACCAAACTTTTAGAATATACCTATTCTTAATAGTATTATAAGCTGTATCCTTCATATGTATTATGCCTAACTGTGATTGGCTAATGTTAATTGATGCTATGTTTGGCGCCGTTTTTAAAGTAACAGTGCACCTATATATATTTTATTCTTGCCAGGTTTTAAATGTTATTCCATTTTGATAAAACCCTTGAGGTGAAACGCGTTAATGGATTTTATTGTATACTTTTAATAATAAATTACGTTTGGCTTTATCTCTGTGCCATTCATATTTTTATTATATATATTTTTATCACTCCAATTTTATATTATCCTTTCCTGGCATTTTATATATCCTAAGGTGGGGATTATACCACCCACGCCATATCTCAAGTGCAGTGTCATCTGCACTGTATACTGTGAGTATATTTATTTTGTTTTGTATATACCACATCTTATCTTCAGAGAGCACTATCTGTTATATATTTTTCTCCCTTCTCCTGAGAATTGGACAGCACCAGTGGCTCAGAATTTCCTGATATCCTACTAGCAGGGATTATACTGCAGAACGCCCATTCCACCTGAGCTGGTTATAGCTCATACAAATGTGAGTTTATTACATCTTTATTCTTCATTTTCCACGTACCCCACAATCTGCACCATTGGTCCTTTTCCCTTTTATATTTTACATATCACGGGAGGATCCAAAGCATCATAAGAAGAGAGAACACCAGCGCAACATAGACATTTATCCTCCTTTTTATATTGACTTTTATATATATTTATATATATCCTTTTTATATTTTTATTGGGACTTATTTTATTGTATCTCTTGGCGCAGCCTTTTCTCCCCTTTTTTCCTGACATGAAGTTAAAACTGACAAAATGGAGAGCAACAATTCATAACAGGATACACTATTAGGAAGCAATCTAAAATAAAGGGATGGGAGAGAGAATCGAAGTCAAAGACATGAATACACTGAAGAACAGAAAAACTATCCAGAGAGGTTTACAGGTATTTCATTTGTGCCTGCCACTGATCATTGTATTAACCCATCTGTAGAACAAAAAAAAGGCAGTAATCTGATTGACCCCAACACCTTAAAATTAGATTGTAATTATTGTAAACTCCCACAGACAAACAGTCTAGACTGGCAAAGCATATATTGAGGTTAATGCTTCCTGAAATGTATGTGTCTAATTAAAGCATTGTATAATGTAAATTATTATTTGTTTTGGTCACACCAGCATAAGCATCTAAGGGATTTATTAAAGGATCACTATAGGGTCAGGAACACAAACATGTATTCCTGAGCCTATAGTGTTAAAACCACCATCTAGCCCCCCTGGGCCCCCCATGCCTCTATAAATATAGCAACATCTTACTGTATTCAAGCCAGAAGCTGTAAATCTGCATGCTGCTTGCCTAAAAAAAAAAAACAAGCAGTCTGCTGACATCATCAGAAGTGGTGGCCTGATCCAATCACAATGCTTACCCATAGGATTGGCTGAGACTGACAAAGAGGCAGATCAGGGGCAGAGCCAGCACAATTCAAACACAGCCCTGGCCAATCAGCATCTCCTCATAGAGATTAATTGAATCAATTAATCTCTATCAGGAAAGTTCAGTGTCTGCATGCAGAGGGAGGAGACTCGTTTGGATGCATTTTAGGCAGCCATGATCCAGGAAGCATCTCTAACAGCTATTGGTTGTAATGCAGTACATGTTCTAATGTAAACACTGAATTTTCTCTGAAAAGACAGTGTTTACAGCAAAAAGCCTGAAGGTAACGATTCTACTCACCAGAACAAATTCAATAAGCTGTAGTTGTTCTGGTGACTATAGTATCCCTTTAAATATGTTTAATGTTGGACATTATATAAATGGCAATTCCTAAAAAGACAGAAATCAGCAGAAAAAAAATTCTTACTATATAACTTTTTTCTTTCACATTTTAAATATAAAGGAATAGTGTTGCCGAAATTGTTTTTAGTTGTACCTTACTAAATTTGGCCCAAAATGCTCTGGTGGCATAGTGTAAATCCTGACAATCAAAATCATGAAACAATTTGCAATTCACTGATGCCCTGTAAATCTGGGCAACGTACCAAGATTAATTTGCAGAGTAGCAATACGTTTGGCAATTCTAAGTACAATATTCATATTTTATGAAAACTTGTTACATCTACTACATTTTATATTACACTGAGGCCATATCTAATGTTTAGATGACAAACACACATTTGCTAATTTAAATAACTAATTCTGTAAGGGATGCTTAGCACAAAATGTGCTCTAAAATGGGTTTCTCCCTTAAGGAAAGAAATATTTTTTTTTCAAAGCACAGCAAGTTTCTCTAGAGATGAAAGGGAATATATGAAAAGATTATGTGCAGCTGGAATGTGTTCAACATCCTCAAGACATCAATTTAATCAGCACAAACTATATATACATCAAGAACAGGCAGAGTGAGGTCATTTATAATTTACAGGCCAGCTCGTAACAGGAAGAAAAGGTGGGAGACAGCACTGTGCGGATTAAAATTCCTTCCTCTACATAAAATAGTAAGCGGGTCTCTGAAACACGTCTCAATCCGTAAAAGTGAAGAAAAAGGAAATGCAATAAATAAATAATTAATACAAGCAACTAATTATACTCTCAATCTGACAGAAAAGCACAGGACTAGTCTTAACAGTGAATATTTTCTACATTATTTGTTTTTTGAAAGGAATGGAAATACCGTATTTTTAATCAATGTTTATAAGTGTTATTTAGAAAAGTGAGAATTCAAAGTAAATTCAAAAGAAAATTTCTAATTTAAGGTCAAAGTAACCAGAACTGGAATAAATTGCCTAAAAAAAGATGGTGTTGCATTTAAAATTAATTTTGAATTGACTCTGAAATCTCACTTTAGTAAATAACACTGCCTGACAGACCAACTTACAATGGAGATTTTGTTTGTTTGTTTGTTTGTTTTTATAAAAATGTGACTGAAATGTTACCGTGTATAATCCTCAACAAATTATTGTGGCACGTGCATCTAAAACATTCTTGTCACTTGCAAAATAAATCAGTGAAAAGTGTGTAGAAGAATCACTGACACATTTATTTGCAGATATTCTGCACAACAACAAAAAAATTAACTATAAAAACAATATTGCAGTGAAAGTGTGCACAATCAATGTTTTGTTTGTTTGTTTGTTTGTTTTTTGCCATAAACTATAAATTATACTAAAAGAATTTTAAAAAGTAAAATTCTTATGGGTTATTCACTGTAGTGAATTAAATTGCAAATGGCAAAACTAAGGCTAAAAGAATTGATCAGGAAAAATATCCAATATTAGCTATAGTCACGGATTGGCCATGTTTTAGCTTTTGCAATTCAATAGTTATTCGCTACCATTCAAAGTTCAGGGATTAAATTCCTTTGAGACATATCATAGAAATATTACTACAATGTGTAAATATCACAAAGATAGAAATATAGAGAAGACGTAGCTAGGACTTTAAAACAGACATTTTGATCATATGGTTGCACAGTACATAGATGAAACCAGAAAATCACAAAGTGGATGTGGAATGATATTGTCTTGACATAAGTCCCTAGGATTGACTATTACAGTATTAGAAAACAGATAACAGATGCACATGGATTAGAAAATTTGCATAGTCATTACATTTCAATCCAACCATATTCATTTCAGTAAATGCTGTAGTACCACCGATTCTGACTTCTTGTTCTCTCAATGTATTTCTTTGAGATATATGTACAATAACAACGTTATTCACTAGAGTGAGAATCGTTAATTCAAATTGAATTTGAAATTTAAAGGCAAAAATAACTGAACCAGAAAGGTTCTCCAAGTCAGGTATTATTCCAGTTTGGCTAATATGGCCTTAAATTTGAAATTCTCTTTGAATTCAGTTGCAAATTACAGACAAATCTCTCTTTTGTGACAGACTAACACAATTGAATGGCCAACATATTTTTTTTCACCATGCCACATCCTATACATGTCACATGGTTGATGTCACCAGGAAAAGAGGCATTGACATGTAATGCTACAGTTGAGGGGTTAGCAACCTTTGGCACTCCATATATTGTGGACTACATCTCCCAAGATGTTCTGCCATTATTATATCTGTAAGAACCAAAGAAAAGAAAATGTTACTTGCGCTTTCTCCTTAATTCCTATGTATATTTAGACAAATGGAGGTCATTTAGTTGCTCCAATGGCCATTGGAGGGATGCCCGCCTGCCAACGTCAAGGCAGACCCCCCTAAGCGGGTCCTAACACTGACCCTTCAGCCTGCTTCCTTGAGCTTCTGGCAAAGATATCTCTAATGAGACAGAAAGGGGTATTTTAAGGCGGGCATCCCTCCAATGGCCATTGGAGCAACTAAATGACCTCCATTTGTCTAAATATACATAGGGATTAAGGAGAAAGCGCAAGTAACATTTTCTTTTCTTTGGTTTTTACTATATATTGGGGCTGATGTGTGTTGTAGTCCTTGCTGCTTAAGCGCAGGACTTCTCTTTTTGTATTTGTATTTACTTTGTATCACACAGCCTGATTACAATGGTGCTACCCATCCCATGTGTTCCCTATTAAGGGTTAATAAGTAAAGGGGTGTATACAGGGGTCAAGTCCTGGAGAAAAAAGTGTGGGAACTCACCCATGATTTCCCCCCCCCCACTAAAAAAAAAAAAATTACACTCCTATGCATATAGTGCAGTTCAGGGTGTGTATAATGAATGTACTGTGTTTGTAGTGAGTGCAGTCTGTATAATAAATGTAGTGTTTTTGTAGTGAGTGCAGAATGTGTATAATGAATTTAGTGTCTGTAGTGAGTGCAGAATGTGTATAATGAATTTAGTGTTTGTAGTGACTGCAGAGTGTGTATAGTGAATGTAGTGAGTGCAGAGTGTGTATAATGAATGTAGTATGTTTGTAGTGAGTGCAGAGTGTGTATAATGAATGTAGTGTGTTTGTAGTGAGTGCAGAGTGTGTATAATGAATGCAGTGTGTTTGTAGTGAGTGCAGAGTGTGTATAATGAATGCAGTGTGTTTGTAGCGAGTGCAGAATGTGTATAATTAATGTAGTGTGTCTAGTGAGTGCAGTGTGTATAATGAATGCAGTGTGTTTGTAGTGAGTGCAGAGTGTGTATAATGAATGTAGTGAGTGCAGTGTGTATAATAAATGTAGTGTGTTTGTAGTGAGTGCAGAGTGTGTATAATGAATGTAGTGTGTTTGTAGTGAGTGCAGTGTGTGTATAATGAATGCAGTGTGTTTGTAGTGAGTGCAGAGTGTGTATAATGAATGTAGTGAGTGCAGTGTGTATAATAAATGTAGTGTGTTTGTAGTGAGTGCAAAGTGTGTATAATAAATGTAGTGTGTTTGTAGTGAGTGCAGAATGTGTATAATGAATGTAGTGTGTCTAGTGAGTGCAGTGTGTATAATGAATGCAGTGTGTTTGTAGTGAGTGCAGAGTGTGTATAATGAATGTAGTGAGTGCAGTGTGTATAATAAATGTAGTGTGCTTGTAGTGAGTGCAGAGTGTGTATAATGAGTGCAGTGTGTTTGTAGTGAGTGCAGAGTGTGTATAATGAATGTAGTGTGTTTGTAGTAAGTGCAGAGTATGTATAATGAATGTAGTCTGTTTGTAGTGAGTGCATAGTGTGTATAATGAATGCAGTGTGTGTAGTGAGTGCAGTGTGTATAATTAATGTAGTGTATTTGTAGTGAGTTCAGAGTGTGTATAATGAATGTAGTGTGTTTGAAGTAAGTTCCGAGTGTGTATAGTGAATGTAGTGTGATTGTAGTGAGTGCAGAGTGTGTATAGTGAATGTAATGTGTTTGTTGTGAGTGTAGAGTGTGTATAATGAATGTAGTGTGTTTGTAGTGAGTGCAGTGTGTATAATAAATGTAGTGTGTTTGTAGTGAGTGCAGAGTGTGTATAATGAATGTAGTGTGTTTGTAGTGAGTGCAGTGTGTATAATAAATGTAGTGTGTTTGTAGTGAGTGCAGGGTGTGTATAATGAATGCAGTGTGTGTGTGTGCTGGAAGATGTGCGTGCGTGCGTGTGTGCTGGATGATGTGGGTGTGTGCTGGATGATGTGTGTGTGCGCTGGATGATGTGGGTGTGCGCTGGATGATGTGGGTGTGTGCTGGATGATGTGTGTGTGTGTGTGCTGGATGATGTGTGTGTGTGTGTGCTGGATGATGTGTGTGTGTTTGTGCTGGATGATGTGTGTGTGTGTGTGCGCTGGATGATCTGTGTGTGTGTGTGTGCTGGATGATCTGTGTGTGTGTGTGTGCGCTGAAGGATGTGTGTGTGTGTGCTGGATGATCTCTGTGTGTGTGTGTGCTGGATGATGTGTGTGCAGTGGCGTACACACGATCCATGGGGCCCCGGTGCGAAAATTGATCTGTGGACCCCCCCCCACACGCTTACTCTGCACGGGCCTGGGCCGCAACACATGGTGCGACCCCTGTGACCGCGTGATGTAAGCCAGTGCATGCAGATACACATAGACTTAAAGGACCACTATAGGCACTCTGATCACTTCAGCTCAATGAAGTGGTCTGGGTGCCAGTTCCCTCTAGTTTTAACCCTGCAGCTGAAAACATAGCAGTTTCAGAGAAACTGCTATGTTTCACTAAGGGTTAATCCAGCCTCTAGTAGCTGTCTCACTGACAGCAGCTAGAGGAGCTTCCGCGATTCTCACTGTGAAAAATCACAGTGAGAAGACGCTGGACGTCCATAGGAACGAACAGACACATACACACTAGCTAACAGACACACACATTTACTGACAGACACACTTAGTGACAGACATACATACACTCTCACTGACAAACACACACTCACTAACAGACACACACAAATTAACACACTCAGTAAGACACACACAGTAACACACTCACTGACACACAAACACACACACACTGACACTCACTAGCAGACACACACAACTAACACACACACTAACAAACACACAAAAACTAACACTCACTGACACTCACTAGCAGACACACACAAACTAACACACTCAGTAACAGACACACACACTAACACACACACTGAGGGCTGCACACAGAGGGTGCTGCACACAGAGGGCAAGGGGGCTGCACAGAGAAGGGGGAATGAACTGCACAGAGGGGGAAGGGGAATTCACACAGGGGGTGGGGGCTGCACACAGAGAGGGAAAGGGGGCTGCACAAAGGGGGGAATGAACTGCACAGAAGGGGGAAAGGGGGAATCACAGAGGGGGTAAAGGGGTTCAAACAGGAGGAAAGGATGCACAAAGGGGGATGGGCAGCACACAGGATTGCCAAGGGACTCACTGTGGTGGGGATTAAGGACTTTAAAATACTACAACAATGCAATGCAAAAAAAAACAAAAAACAACAACAACAATACACCTTCCTATTTGTTGTCCCCCTCACTTTGGCTTACCTTGGGTCAAAGAGGGGATACACAATGATCTGGACCTGGCCTGACTGGGGGGACTCTGCTCTGCACGATGCACAGCAACACTCAGTGTCTGCTACTTCCTGCTGTCAGACAGTGGCAGTGCTGAAGGGCTGCTGCCTGCTGGAGAGGCAGTGAGGGAGATCTGATTTCCTGCGGAGCAGGAGGAGAAGGATCCTTCCTGGCTGCCTTACCACCTCCACGTTCCCCGCCTGGGCTCCACCCCCATCAGTCACTGAGCCTGCTGCATCAGTCACTGAGTCTGAGACTCAGAGCAGCCAGCCAGCTATCTGCCGAGGCCGCCCACAGCACCAGGAAGAATGTTATTATCTGACAGTAACAGCAGGGGCCCCCAACCCCCCCTCCCTCCCTCCCTGCTTCTTACCTTGTCAGGGAGGGGGAAGATCGCCTGGTGGTCTGGTGGAGGGAAGCAGCCGCTGCACACAGGGGCCATCACACGCTGTGTTCCCTCTGAGGCTCTAACTCTCGCGAGACTCGCCTGTGCGGAGCGTTGCCATGGTAACCCGTGGTCTCGCGAGAGTTAGAGCCGGAGAGGGAAGACAGCGTGTGATGGCCCCTGTGTGCAGGTAGCAGGGCAGGTCCTGCAGGACTGGGAACGGGAACGGCGTTCCTGCTTTGGAAAAAGTGCAGGAACGCCGTTCCCATGCGTTCCTGCAGGACTCGATCCCTGGGTGTATATAAAAAATACCCCTTTCTGTCTCATTAGAGATATCTTTGCCAGAAGCTCAAGGAAGCAGGCTGAAGGGTCAGTGTTAGGACCCGCTTAGGGGGGTCTGCCTTGACGTTGGCAGGCGGGCATCCCTCCAATGGCCATTGGAGCAACTAAATGACCTCCATTTGTCTAAATATAGATAGGGATTAAGGAGAAAGTGCAAGTAACATTTTATTTTCTTTGGTTTTTACTATATATTGGGGCTGATGTGTGTTGTAGTCCTTGCTGCTTAAGCGCAGGACTTCTCTTTTTGTATTTGTATTTACTTTGTATCACACAGCCTGATTACAATGCTGCTACCCATCCCATGTGTTCCCTATTAAGGGTTAATAAGTAAAGGGGTGTATATAAAAAATACCCCTTTCTGTCTCATTAGAGATATCTTTGCCAGAAGCTCAAGGAAGCAGGCTGAAGGGTCAGTGTTAGGACCCGCTTAGGGGGGTCTGCCTTGACGTTGGCAGGCGGGCATCCCTCCAATGGCCATTGGAGCAACTAAATGACCTCCATTTGTCTAAATATACATAGGGATTAAGGAGAAAGCGCAAGTAACATTTTCTTTTCTTTGGTTTTTACTATATATTGGGGCTGATGTGTGTTGTAGTCCTTGCTGCTTAAGCGCAGGACTTCTCTTTTTGTATTTGTATTTACTTTGTATCACACAGCCTGATTACAATGCTGCTATCCATCCCATGTGTTCCCTATTAAGGGTTAATAAGTAAAGGGGTGTATATAAAAAATACCCCTTTCTGTCTCATTAGAGATATCTTTGCCAGAAGCTCAAGGAAGCAGGCTGAAGGGTCAGTGTTAGGACCCGCTTAGGGGGGTCTGCCTTGACGTTGGCAGGCGGGCATCCCTCCAATGGCCATTGGAGCAACTTAATGACCTCCATTTGTCTAAATATACATAGGGATTAAGGAGAAAGCGCAAGTAACATTTTCTTTTCTTTGGTTTTTACTATATATTGGGGCTGATGTGTGTTGTAGTCCTTGCTGCTTAAGCGCAGGACTTCTCTTTTTGTATTTGTATTTACTTTGTATCACACAGCCTGATTACAATGCTGCTACCCATCCCATGTGTTCCCTATTAAGGGTTAATAAGTAAAGGGGTGTATATAAAAAATACCCCTTTCTGTCTCATTAGAGATATCTTTGCCAGAAGCTCAAGGAAGCAGGCTGAAGGGTCAGTGTTAGGACCCGCTTAGGGGGGTCTGCCTTGACGTTGACAGGCGGGCATCCCTCCAATGGCCATTGGAGCAACTAAATGACCTCCATTTGTCTAAATATACATAGGGATTAAGGAGAAAGCGCAAGTAACATTTTCTTTTCTTTGGTTTTTACTATATATTGGGGCTGATGTGTGTTGTAGTCCTTGCTGCTTAAGCGCAGGACTTCTCTTTTTGTATTTATATCTGTAAGAGCATTATGGAAGATGTAGTCCACAGCAGCATGAGTGCCGAATGTTGCCTAACCCTGCTATAGTTCTCTGGGTAAAAAAAATAATAGCAATGCACTTAGCCAGTTTTCCAATATGCTATGGGATATACGTATTATTACCCAACCTAATGATATTTTTTTTTTTCTTCCAGAAGAATGAAGGGCTGAGCAAACATACCACAAATAAGACTCACAATTGTGGGATTCTACAGTGGGAGTCTTAAACACTAAGTTAGCACTTTTCAACAATGAAAAAGGTTGAAGTTTGAATTAAACTGGCTAAATAGAGTACATAACCTACTAAGGGAAATGTGGGAACCATACCTTGATATAACACACTAACTTCTGATATACATTGTTTGAAAATATTGGGAAATTTGCATTTCTACACAAACCTACACTTTTAAGTTCTGGGCCAGATCCAAGGTGAGATACATAACTAAAGACCTCTGACTGCTTGCATGGTACATGTAGAAATAAAATATTCTGCAATTCCACAAATGTTGATAGCCATTTTAACTTGAAACTTAGAAAACAATGGAAAATGGGAGCAATGTTTTATCTTTCATTCTCTTTGCGTGTCATATGACTTTTGCTTATCGTGTAACTTCTACTTTGCTTCTGCTTCTTACCTACCTCATGACTTTGTCAGGAAACATTCTGATTATTTTACTCATCTGGAAAAGTCACCATCTCCATAGTCCTATGTATATGTTTCTTACTAATATTTCTTTTTTAGAGATATGGTTCACAAGCACAGTCATGCCAAAACTACTTTCCATTCTGGCTTATGAAAACCGAGCTATCTCCACCAATGGTTGTCTCACTCAGTGCTATTTCTACTTCTGTTTAGGCACAGCTGAACTGTTCCTTCTGACAGTCATGTCTTTTGACAGATATGTGGCTGTGTGTTACCCTTTGAAATATGTCAATGTGATGAGAACTGAGTTCTGTCTCAAGCTTTCCCTTGGTTGTTGGATAGGTGGTTTTGCATTCAACATAGTGCAAACCATACTAGTAGCTGACCTTCCATTTTGTAAATCAAATATTATTGACCATTTCTTCTGTGATGTAGAACCACTTCTAATACTTGCCTGTTCTGACACCAGTCTCATAAAGATTATTAACCTGATATCTTCAGCAGTGGTTGTGTTTGGATCTCTTGTATGTATTGTCATATCTTATTTACACATTATATCAGCCATCTTTAAGGTTTCCACTGTGAAGAGTCGATGGAAATCTTTTTCCACGTGTGTCTCTCATCTTGTTCTAGTATTTATAGTATATGGAAGTTCACTCTTCCTGTGCTTGAGAAAGACTACTGGTAGTATGGACTTTAGTAAACTCTCTGCTTTCCTTACTGGAATTGTGACACCTCTCTTGAATCCGTTTGTGTATACATTGAGGAATAACCAGGTAAAAGAGGCTCTAAAACAACTTCTTTCTGGCAAAACAATGACATTATAATATTTACAGTGTAAGTACCAGAGCAGATAGCAAGGTACAATTTTAGGGGTAATACTCCTATTTAGTTCTATTTCTAAAAATAAATATATAGCTAATTGAAAACCCAACTGCCAACATTGAGCAGCATAAACAGATTGTAAAAATGGCTATATTAGTATTTTTTAACACTTACAGGGTTATGTACTAAAGCGAGAGTTGTCGAGAAGTCAAAGTGAATTTCCACTTTATACCAAAATAGCCAAACTGGAAGCATATGTATATAACCACTATTTATATATTTTTGTGAATTAGTATTGTAATCTACTTTTTATTATTTATTTATTTTACATTACAATGCATTTTATTGTTTTACAGCCCAATAACATGGCAAATAAACTATGTCTTAGGAAAATTGATGAAAACAAAGATGAAAAAGCAATAGAATTTGTTATTTTGAAAATGTACCTTTATTCTTATAAAATTGCATGACTATTGCTACCCAACAGTAAGGTAAATGACCCTTTAAAACAGAGCTCATGCAACACGTTGTTGTCATGTTACTGTAGCTTGTAAGACACTTTACCCTATACTCACATCTTTAAAACTAACATGTATTTTATATGTTTCAATACATTTGTAGGTGTGTTTTTTTATTTTTTATATTAGTACAATGTACATTCCTTCACTTCAAAATGAGGCCATTTTGAAGAAATCATCATTCCCCTGTGTTTGGGATGACCTTTCCCACTTATGTGAGCAGTGTAACTTTTGTGGTCTTTCAGCTCCATCGTTCATGCTGACCTCCTCCATCATATAAAACTCTAAACGTTCATCTTCCTAAATTCCATCTTCACTTCTCCAAATCCAGTCATCGGTCCTACAGCATACAAATGTTTGCCGTTCATCATATGGAACTCCCCTCCTCCTTCCATGACAACTCTGTCATATATCACAGGGTATCATCTTCAAAACAAAGCTTCATGCTTCATCCCACCAGTTTTCTCATATCTCATACTTTTACATGTTATACAAAACCCCAAGTCCCTGCTTCCTTTTCCTCTTGTACCTCAATAGAAAGTACAAACTATGGGAAAAAAAATTCCATTAGGCACATTTTAAAATGGGAAACTGTTTTAGGTGAGTATCTTGTGAAAAAAAAAAAATAAAATAATTAAAGGACCACTCTAGGCACCCAGACCACTTCAGCTTAATGAGGTGGTCTGGGTGCCAGGTCCATCTAGGATTAACCCTTTTTTTTGTAAACATAGCAGTTTCAGAGAAACTGCTATGTTTATACTGAGGGTTAATCCAGCCTCCAAAACCTCTAGTGGCTGTCTCATTGAGGTAAGTTTAACCCCTTCCTCCCCCCAGAGCACCCTCAGGGCACTATAGTGCCAGGAAAACGAGTATGTTTTCCTGGCACTATAGTGGTCCTTTAACTGATATGCAAATTAAAAATAATACCTCAAAAAGGACCAGCTATGAATACATTTTGATCAATATAGACTTTTCAGAAAAAACTAGATCAAAACATGTACATAACTCAAAGTCGTGATTTCCAATGTATGAATAGCTATTGGACAGGTAAAGGAAAGCAAAACAAGCAAAATTTGCTGGTAAGACCATGCATACCCTATTGCTTCAAAGGCCGCAAGCAATGCTACAGTGGCATAAATATTTTCTGTTACATATGTCTAGGGTATCTTTATGCACACATGCAAGAAGATTAAGTAACAGAGAGCAATCATGTGGGTCATCTACTGTTTTATATTCTCACTCATTAACAAAACTGGACACAACACAGTTCGATGAATGGCAAGCAAATCTCCTCTCTTATTTCTCATTAGAAGTTCCAGAGCCTGTTGTCAGGGTACCTGAGGTCTCTACCTCTGAGAGAGGTAGAGACTTAGAAGTTTATCCGTCCGGACGGCATGTCTCCTCGGCCCCTCGCGGTTCACTCGGTCTTGCTAACCCCGGCCGCGAGGGAGTCACTTCCTTTTATAACAGGAGGACCGGAGGTAGACGTCATGACGCCAACCCGGAACGTCCTGTCACTCAAATCTCGGGAGACGAATCAGGACTCGCCGGAGGCGTGTCTTCTCTCCCTAGCCAGGATACTTAACAGTGGCTCTCCCATTCACTCATTGCCCTGTCGTGGTTCTAGTCCGCCTAGTCACACAGTGCTTTGTTATTCTCTTGTCTTTTGGTTCTGACCCGGCTTTGGTATTTACTCTCCTGTCTTTCTGTTATCCTTGACCCGGCTTGTCTCTCGCTTACCTGTCTTCTCGTTCCCTCGACCTCGGCTTGTCTCTGACCATTCTATCGTAGTTATACGTTAAGTCCGGCCATTCTAAGGACCGGTATACGTATCTGCTACTCTTTGTACTCTGCGTGTTGGATCCCTGACCCGATCCTGACATTACGACAGGGCCATGGATCCTGCAGGTACAAATTGTCAGCTTGGTTCTCCTGATCCTAAGTTTGACGCCATGGATCATAGGATGGATCAGATGGCTCTAGCACTACAGGCGCTGCTGTCTCGTCCTATTAATCCACCTGAGGAGATGCGTAATATGTCTGCTCCTTCTGTGGGTTCAGGGCTAGAGGTAGCTACTGTAGGTGCTTCTTCCCGAGTTACCCCACCTGTACGTTATGCTGGTTCTCCTGAGAGGTGTCGTGGCTTTTTGAACCAGATCAGTATTCATTTCGAGCTACAGCCTCGTTCATACCCTACCGATAGGGCAAAAGTGGGATTTATTATTACCTTACTCATTGAGAAAGCTCTGAGATGGGCTAATCCGTTGTGGGAGAATGATAATCCATTAGTCTATAACTATAATTCCTTTGTAGCTGCTTTTAAAAGAACTTTTGATCCTCCTGGCAGGAGGGTCAATGCAGCCAGATTACTGTTGCGCCTTAGACAAGACAGCCAAACACTTGTGGATTACGCACTAGAGTTCAGGTCTTTGGCGGCAGAGGTAAAATGGAATGAACAGGCTTATATAGACGTATTCTATACAAGAGAGCTTCCCGAGAACCTGGAGGACTTAATTTCCTTTATCTCTCGTATTGACGAACGTCTAAGGGAGAGACAAAATACTCGAGATAGAACCGGTAAATCTTCCTTTAGACCAGCACCATCATTTCAAATTTCTGAAACCAAAAATCCACAGGCTTCAGAACCTATGCAGTTAGGTCTTACTCGTCTCTCAGAGGAGGAGAGACAGTACAGGAGAAGGGAGGGACTGTGTATGTATTGTGGGGTCAGAGGTCATGTATGTTTGAGCTGTCCCAGTCGTCCGGGAAACGCTCGCACCTAAGTTTCTCTAGAGGACAGACCTTGGGTGTTTCGATTTTGTCCTCTACTCATAACTACAAAGAACATAGACTCCTATTACCGGTCTCTTTAACTTGGGAGAAGGGAACTTTAGAGACTATGGCATTGATAGACTCCGGCGCTGCTGAGAGTTTTATCGACCAAAAGTTTCTCACCAAACACACTATCCCATCCCAGTTAAGGAAGACACCCTTGGCTGTTGAAGCCATTGATGGTAGACCTTTAGTTGAGCCTGTGATTTTCCGGGAGACCACACCTCTTTACTTAACTACTGGTATTCTACACAAGGAGGAAATATCCCTACTACTCATTTCATCTCCTTCTGTTCCCATAGTCCTGGGATACTCCTGGCTTAAGAGACATAACCCCGTTATAGATTGGAGATCAGGGGAAATAGTTTCGTGGGGTCAGGATTGTCAAGAGAATTGTTTAAAGAAAGTGTCACCTCTTTGTAGTGTCAACTCACTTAATAACGCTACCGACTCTACCAAAGTACAGATACCGTCCTTGTATCAAGATTTAAAGGCAGTATTTGACAAAGGAAAGGCTGATACCTTACCACCACATAGGCCTTTTGATTGCAAAATTAATTTACTTTCTGGTACCATGCCCCCCAGGGGTCATGTATACCCTTTGTCTACGAATGAAAACTTCGTTCTAGAGGAGTATATTCGTGAAAACCTAGACAAGGGGTTCATTAGAAGATCCTCCTCCCCTGCTGGGGCTGGATTTTTTTTTGTTAAAAAGAAGGATGGTTCTTTAAGACCCTGCATTGACTACCGAGGTCTTAACAAGATAACCATCAGAAATGTATATCCGATCCCCTTGATCACCGAGCTTTTTGATCGATTAAAAAGTTCTAAAATTTTCACTAAGTTAGACCTTAGAGGTGCTTATAATTTGGTGAGAATTCACGACGGTGACGAGTGGAAAACTGCATTCAATACTCGATATGGGCACTATGAGTATACTGTAATGCCTTTTGGTCTCTGCAATGCCCCGGCGGTATTTCAGGACCTTATTAATGAGGTTCTTAGGGAGTTTCAAGATGACTGTGTGATTGTATACCTTGATGATATACTTATACATTCCAGGGATATTGAGACTCACCACGGACAAGTCAGAAGGGTTTTACACAAACTCCTTCAGCATGGCTTGTACTGCAAACTAGAGAAATGCAGCTTTGACCAATCCCAAACTACCTTTCTTGGTTATGTGATTTCTGGGGAAGGGTTTGAAATGGACCCGGAGAAACTCCAATCCATATTAGATTGGCCTTTACCTAAGGGTCTCAAGGCTATCCAGAGATTTATTGGTTTCTCCAATTACTACAGACGTTTCATTAAGGGATACTCCTCTATCATTGCTCCCATCACCAATATGACCAAACAAGGGGCTGAGACTAAGAATTGGTCTACTGAAGCACTTCTGGCTTTTAAGACACTCAAGGAGCTGTTTGCTTCCGCACCAATTTTAGTTCACCCTGATACTACACTACCTTTCCTACTCGAAGTTGACGCTTCTGAGACAGGTATAGGTGCTGTTCTGTCCCAAAGGTTGGGTGTAGATAAACCATTACATCCTTGTGGATACTTTTCCAAAAAATTGTCAGGTACTGAAAGCAGATATGACATTGGTGACAGGGAACTACTAGCGGTTATAATGGCCTTGAAGGAGTGGAGACATTTATTGGAGGGTACTTTGCATCCTGTTACTATTTTGACAGATCATAAAAACTTATCCTATATTGGAGAGGCTAAACGACTATCATCTAGACAGGCTCGTTGGTCCATATTTCTCACTCACTTCAACTACGTACTCACATATAGGCCAGGTTCCAAGAATTCTAAAGCCGACGCCTTATCTCGCCAATATGAACCTTCTGCCGTATCTGAGCCGGTTTTGTCCTCTATAGTACCCAAGTGTAACATTATCGCTAACACTACTCTCAAAGTCCATTCTCCGCTACTTGATCAGATAAGGAGCTTGCAGCATCTGGCACCTAGACTGACTCCGGCTTCCAGACTTTTCGTTCCTCCTGAACTCCAATTGGAGCTCTTACAGTGTCTTCACGAGAGTAAGGTGGCTGGTCATCCGGGTGTTCGCAAGACGTATTCTTTGATCTCCAAGGATTTCTGGTGGCCTTCGTTACGGAGGGATATTAAGGATTTTATCGGAGTTTGTGTGGTCTGTACTAAAACTAAACTACCGCATTCACTTCCATGTGGCCTTCTACAACCTCTGGAAATTCCTGACAAACCTTGGTCCTGTGTGGCAATGGACTTTATTGTGGATTTGCCTGTTTCTAAAAAGCACACGGTTATCCTCACCGTAGTCGATAGATTTACCAAGATGGCACATTTCGTACCTTTGCCTAAACTCCCGACTTCTCCTGAATTGGCGGAAATCTTTGCTAAAGAGATTTTTCGCTTGCATGGGATTCCCTCGGAGATCACTTCTGATAGAGGCTCCCAATTTGTTTCACGTTTTTGGAGGTCGTTCTGTTCTCAATTAGGCATCAAATTGAATTTTTCGTCCGCCTATCATCCTCAGTCTAACGGAGCTGCCGAACGAACCAACCAGAAGATTGAGCAATACTTACGTTGTTTTGTTTCCGAACACCAGGACGATTGGGTCGGTTTGATTCCTTGGGCGGAGTTTGCGCACAACAATCTCGTTTGTGACTCTACGCATTCAAGCCCCTTCTTCATGAACTATGGCTTTCATCCATCTATTCTTCCCTCGGTTTCTCCTTCCCAAGGAGTGCCGTCGGTTGATGTCCATGTGGCCAATTTGAGGAAGTTGTGGGATCAGACTCGACAGATTCTTCTACACAATTCTGTACTGGTTAAGAAACATGCTGACAAACGTAGAAGGGCGGCTCCGAATTTTGTTCCAGGCGATAGAGTTTGGTTGAGTACTAGGAATATTCGTCTTAAAGTTCCTTCCATGAAATTCGCTCCTCGTTATATTGGTCCCTACAGGATCTTGACTCGAATTAACCCAGTGGCGTATCGTCTAGCCCTCCCAGCTACTTTACGCATCCCGAACTCCTTTCACGTGTCATTGCTGAAACCTCTAATCTGTAACAGATTCTCCTCCACAATCGCCCCTCCGCGCCCTGTTCAGGTGGAGGGTCAGGAGGAGTATGAGGTTAACTCCATTATTGATTCTCGTGTCTCCCGGGGGAGAGTACAATATTTAGTTGACTGGAAGGGATATGGTCCTGAGGAGAGGAGTTGGGTACCACAAGAGGATGTTCATGCTCCTCGCCTTCGCAGGGCATTTCACTCCCGCTTTCCATCTCGCCCCGGCTCCTTCCGCCCGTTGGGCGTATCTGAGAGGGGGGGTACTGTCAGGGTACCTGAGGTCTCTACCTCTGAGAGAGGTAGAGACTTAGAAGTTTATCCGTCCGGACGGCATGTCTCCTCGGCCCCTCGCGGTTCATTCGGTCTTGCTAACGCCGGCCGCGAGGGAGTCACTTCCTTTTATAACAGGAGGACCGGAGGTAGACGTCATGACGCCAACCCGGAACGTCCTGTCACTCAAATCTCGGGAGACGAATCAGGACTCGCCGGAGGCGTGTCTTCTCTCCCTAGCCAGGATACTTAACAGTGGCTCTCCCATTCACTCATTGCCCTGTCGTGGTTCTAGTCCGCCTAGTCACACAGTGCTTTGTTATTCTCTTGTCTTTTGGTTCTGACCCGGCTTTGGTATTTACTCTCCTGTCTTTCTGTTATCCTTGACCCGGCTTGTCTCTCGCTTACCTGTCTTCTCGTTCCCTCGACCTCGGCTTGTCTCTGACCATTCTATCGTAGTTATACGTTAAGTCCGGCCATTCTAAGGACCGGTATACGTATCTGCTACTCTTTGTACTCTGCGTGTTGGATCCCTGACCCGATCCTGACACCTGTCTACTGTGCAGGTTTTTTTGATAGTCACAGTTCTGGAGCTTATTTTCATGGGAAGAAGATGAGGATTCCTGTGTTGACAGTGAAACTGTAGCCATAAGCAGCTTCCTTACTTTTTAAAAAGTCAGAAACCTTCCACACACACACTAGTAATCTAATAATAATAAAGAGGTATTTTATTTTTTATAAATGCTGCTCTTGGGAGGGACAGTAAAATATGTATATAGACAACATTTTCTGGTCAAACTTACCTGGCTATTGGAAAGTTTGGAATTTAGATAGTTAGGACTATGTGACTGGACATCAACTGATTCTTTACTATAGGGACCACAGATTTTTGGAGCTGCTGCAGGCAATTTAGGACCAGAGAACTGGAATCCCCTGCTTATTTACTCTATGGGTCATTTAATTTTGCACACATGCTGCTCCCCTTGTCAGGTCATGTAAACCACATGTACTACTTGGCCATGTGACCTGAAAAGGGAAATATCAAATTGCAAATAGAAAATTCAGCTCCCGTGAACTTCCTGGTCCACGGGAGCTGCATAAAACGAACAGTCACTGCTTCCTTGAATTAAGTCGGATGCTGCCCACTTCAATGGCATGTCCTTATACAGTTTGAATTACGTGAATTCTTCCATTAATAGTGATCTAGTGATACCGGAGAAACTGACGGAAGCCAAGCACAGAGAGATGGACACAGGTTTCTTCAGGAAGGAAGAGATTCTTTATTGGATCACCGATCGGGACTCAGAGGGACTAATGTCACCAAAATACAGCAAATTCTGAGCCCCGGACAATAGTGCAGACTCCTTATATAGGCACATAACTCCTCCCATATTAAGCTCCACCTGCACATTCTCTTAACCAATCAACACAAATAAGAATTAACTTCCTGTTTGACCGCATGGCTTGTCCAGCACAATGGAGGAGGGGGAATACTATATCCTGTATTCTTGCACATGCTCCGTACACTACTGATCGTATCTTGCCTCGTGCAACCAACTGATCGATACGTCAGCATATGCACGTACACATGCCACGTGGTAATCTCGGCCTACTAAATTTATTTTTACCGAGATTCCACCACATTCCCCCCTGTCATGCCTTAACTATAATATCCCCTTACTTCCTGGTTCCACGGAGCTTAGCCACACCTCTTCATGACTCGGTCTCCCTATTTAATCTGACTGCACCAGCTGATCAGGGCTGGATTATTGAACTACGTTCCTTACTCACAACCCGGCTACAACTTCGTTGTGAAAGCCTCTGCTACCAGACCGGACTGAAAGACTCTGCAAAGTTCCCTTCACCTTTCCTCATCCACGGCTAAAGCTGAACTCTATCCATGCAGGATAATCTGCCTCTGAGGAATCTCGGGAACCAGTGTTCTATAAGCCGGAAGCTAAGTAAAACTTCTCTGATAAACGTTGCATCTAAAGCTGTTATTTCCTGTCTCCAAAGTCCTTCGTTAAAGCCAACCGTTACAGCTAACTTCAACACATACTTGTCTCAGTTAGCTGCATCTATCTTTCTTCAGTTAAAGTCTATGGAACAGCTATTGTAACTTCTTATCATCTAATTAACTAATACTACTAAAGGACTCTTGCTGCTTCAGTTCCGTTTACTCCTTAAAGCTACAGTGCATGTAACTGTGGACTTCATTTATCGTTTATTACTTAATGCTACAGTACCTGTAAAGTGGAATTAAAGTCTTTACCTTTTACTTTCTTTAATAAATATTCAAACTATACGAAATCTGCAGTTGTGTTCCTTCATAACAAATGTTTAAACGTGACAGAATAATCCAGCCATTGTAATGGATCCAGCAGATTTCGATTCTACTATAACTACGTTGAATCAAAGAGTTAATGCACTAGCCCAAAGTGTGCAAGACCTGCAAGTTACTAACGAAAGACTTCTCACTTATATCAGAGATTTACAAACTCATACTCCTCATACTACTCTGCACTCGGCTAGTGATCCTGCTGTGTGTAACCCTGAAAAGTTCTATGGAGATCGTTCCAGATACAGGGAGTTCCTCAACTCTTGCAAATTGTTAATTGCTTTGAAACCTCGATCCTACCCTACAGAAAGAACTAAAGTTTGTTCGGTTATTTCCTTTCTAAGAGGTGAACCTATGTCATGGGCTCATTCCTTTCTGGAAAACGATGACCCCATCTTAGATTCACTGGATGAATTTTTTGAAGCCATGTCTCTTCTCTATGAAGATCCTAACAAACAAGCTACAGCTGATTTAACAATCAGAACACTACAGCAAAGAAATAGACCCGTTGAAGATTACATTGCTGAATTCAAAAGATGGGCTATAGAAACGCAATGGAATGACATCACATTGCGCAACCAGTTTCGAATTGGTTTATCGGAAGCTGTAAAAGATGAATTATCTAGAACAGAACTCCCTACTAATTTGAACGCTCTAATTCGCCTATCAATCAGCATTGACAGAAGATTAAGAGAAAGAAAGGCCGAAAAGTCTCTTTTTCTTTCAAAAGACCGCAAACCTTTCACTCCCTCAAAAGCTCCAGAAAAGACTTCCTTAACAAGTGAACCTATGGAACTAGGGGCTCCAAAGCCTCCTGACAACCCATCTGAACCAATCGAACCTATGGAAATAGGGATAATAAGAAGTCCCCTCACTCCTGAAGAGAAAAATCGAAGACGTATGTTAAACCTCTGCATGTATTGTGCCTCTCAAGTTCATTCAGTCTCTGATTGTCCTTCATTGAAACGGACAAAAGGCAGAAGGCCGTCTCATGCCTCTTCCATCCTAAGTGTACTTCCCTCTACAGCAAATACTCAAATGTCCCCTATATTTCTTGTATTACAGTGGGACAATAAAAGAATCATAACCAAGGCTGTTATCGATTCCGGTGCAAATGGAGTATTCATCGACTCAGCCTTTGTAACAAAGAATAAAATTCCTTGTGTTCGTAAAAGAACTTCTGTACCTGTTAAAGTGATTGACGGGTCCCTCATCTCATCGGGACCAATACTTCATGAATCCATCCCTCTAAAAGTAACCATCAATCATACTCATACGGAAAGTCTTATATTTGATGTCATCTCATCACCATTTTTTCCTATTATATTGGGGATCAACTGGTTAAGGAACCACAACCCTCAAATCTCATGGTTTCCCTTCTCTCTTGCATTTGATTCTGATTATTGCAAGAAAACATGCTTGCAACGTATTCCAATTCTTCAGTCTACGAAAGAACTAGCTAAAACCTCATGTTGTTCTGACACCGAACTGGAGTCTCCTCCTCCTACAATCATTGGTGAATTAAAGAGAAAGTTTACAACAGCTCCTATCCTTCAACTTCCAAATCCTTCATATCCTTATGTCCTTGAAACGGATGCTTCGGAATTTGCAATTGGAGCTGTCCTTTCTCAACACAAAACTCCTCAAGTACCTCCTTCGCCTAAAGTCATTGGAATCTTATCTTCTCTTATTGACGACATTAAAGGTCTCAGTGAAGATGCTCTTGAACTTCCTAAATCAATGAAATTATCTAAGAAAAACGGTCTCTACTATTTCAAAGACCGGATTTACGTGCCTCCCTCCTTCAGGATTAAAATACTTGAATTAATTCATGATTCTCCTCTGGCAGGTCATCCAGATATGAAAAGGACCCTTGAATTGTCTAAAAGATACTGTTGGTGGCCTCGTCAAGACCAAACTATCGAATCTTATGTCAAATCTTGTTCTGTATGCCAAAGATCCAATCAATTGTCCTTGTTGAAGCCTCATCATCCTGACCCTTTCCAAAGAAATCTCACTACTTCTCCTGATCCCATATTGGTCCAGGGTGAAGAAGAATACGAGATTCAAAGTATACTGGATTCAAGGTTCCATCGTGGCTCCTTACAATATCTCATCAGATGGAAAGGATATGGAGTTGATGAAGATACATGGGAAAACTCCTCTGACGTTCATGCTGACAAATTAGTTTCCCAGTTTCACAAACGCTACCCTTCTAAACCAAGTCAATAGCACCCAGAGGTTGCTCATTAAGGAGGGGATACTGTCATGCCTTAACTATAATATCCCCTTACTTCCTGGTTCCACGGAGCTTAGCCACACCTCTTCATGACTCGGTCTCCCTATTTAATCTGACTGCACCAGCTGATCAGGGCTGGATTATTGAACTACGTTCCTTACTCACAACCCGGCTACAACTTCGTTGTGAAAGCCTCTGCTACCAGACCGGACTGAAAGACTCTGCAAAGTTCCCTTCACCTTTCCTCATCCACGGCTAAAGCTGAACTCTATCCATGCAGGATAATCTGCCTCTGAGGAATCTCGGGAACCAGTGTTCTATAAGCCGGAAGCTAAGTAAAACTTCTCTGATAAACGTTGCATCTAAAGCTGTTATTTCCTGTCTCCAAAGTCCTTCGTTAAAGCCAACCGTTACAGCTAACTTCAACACATACTTGTCTCAGTTAGCTGCATCTATCTTTCTTCAGTTAAAGTCTATGGAACAGCTATTGTAACTTCTTATCATCTAATTAACTAATACTACTAAAGGACTCTTGCTGCTTCAGTTCCGTTTACTCCTTAAAGCTACAGTGCATGTAACTGTGGACTTCATTTATCGTTTATTACTTAATGCTACAGTACCTGTAAAGTGGAATTAAAGTCTTTACCTTTTACTTTCTTTAATAAATATTCAAACTATACGAAATCTGCAGTTGTGTTCCTTCATAACAAATGTTTAAACGTGACACCCCCTTTGATGCCTCTTGATATTTTACAATTACTTGAGGCATCACTTAACCTTGGTTTGCATACACCGCAAGTTACCTTGAACCAGACCAGACTTATCTTATGATGTGAATCTTTTAACACTCATCTTCCTGCATTGGTTCTCCCTGATCTAAAGCCTTATACTTATAAATCGCCATTATCTGTGCAGCAGCCTTCCTCTCTGCTATACTTCCTATCAGGCTTTGCACAGACCTAACTACTAGGGGTATAAGACACGGCAGGAGTAGACACAACATTAAAATCAGTAGGACTCCACCTACCACTGCCTTAAGCCCTCCAAACCACTCATACCAGCTACCAAACCAACTACTTGGATTATACCCTTTCCATACCTGAGTAGGCACATGCGCTAGTTTAACCATATGGCTAGTAAGCTCAGCTATTGCTTGCCCTTCGTCATCTATTTGAAGACAGCAATTGCTCAGGTTAAACTTCCCACATACACCTCCCTCTACTGCCAAAAGGTAATCCAAGGCTAATCTATTTTGGTAGACTGCTGTCCTCATCCTGGTGTTATGCTTCGCTAGAAGATTGAGCGCTTGTGATGTCTCATTTGTGATAATCTCAACCACCGCCTGTAATCTTATAATACGGTTGAGCATATAAATAGGGGTTCTGTAACCAAAGGTACCATCCTCAGCCCACGTGGCTGGCCCATAATAATCTATGATACGCTGGGGAGGCCATTCATTATCTTCCCAGGTGCCTATCTCTATGGGTCCCCTTTTCTTCCTATGATTCACATCATACACTTTAACACCTAAAGTCTCACCTGTTTCAATCGGTAACAAGAAGAAGGATGGTTTGAGCATACCCAACACACATGCCCCTTCCCAGTCCTGTGGCAACTCCGAATAGGCTTTCTTACCACAGATCCAGTACAAATTTGCTGGGGCTCTCCAGGTAGATGTGATGGATAAATCAAACCACACATCCTTTAAATTGGCGTATCTAGCAAACGGGTTAGATGGTTCTGAGACATTTGAAGCCGACCACCAAGTTGTATTCTTTGTATCATCATCATAAGCTTTTTGCCCTAGACAAGTTAATTCTCCTACAGAAGTATTATACATTATTCCTTTCCTTGCTATGCAAACATAACCTATGATGGAGGTCTTTAATCTCCACTCAGATTTACCTCTAACACTCATATGATAATCGGCTTGTGTAGATATTAGTTGGTCAACTGCCTCAGAACCGGACATTACCTCCTTTGCTTCCCAAGGCCATTGGTCTCCCATGTTAGTACCTCCACACACATAGCAGTTGGTAACATTAAGACTACCGGCAATACTTTCGGCTAAATCGATGAACAGGTTTTTAGCATTATGGGGGATCTTATTATCTATACTCATCTCTTCATAAAAGGAATGGTATACTTGATGAGTTTGGGAGGATACCGTATCAGTCTCTATCCCTATAAACAATAATGTCCCAGGATCTAAACCCGTCCCGTATATCTGAAACCCAAATAAATTGCCATATTTGTCTAAGAACTTATCGGGGTTATTTATAAGTATATGGATGGGATTACATTCCATAGACTTACAATATGGGCTAGTCGGCAACTTAGTCACTATCATGTCTTTATCTACTGTCTGTCCCCAAGTCGCCCACCCCACACAAGACCAATATGGGCAAAAGTTATAGTCTTTATTTGGGCATCTAGGACTTACATATTTATTTTTACTACTGGGACAAATATATTTATCATTAGACCCATACGTCCTCTCCCATCTAAGATCCCCACATACATTCCACGGCTTTCTACCACTCGATATCGCTTTACACGCATCAAATAGCAGAACACCCGAAGAATGTACGGATTCTAACACTGTCTTATTAATTAGGGTCCCCTGAGGATCTCCATTCCTGAGAGTCAACCAAATTGAACGAGGTTGATACTCCGGACTGAAGCACTTAGGTTCTCCTACTCCTAAATGGCACACACTATAGTCTATATTTAAGTATCTACATCTCGATACATCTCCTTTACACTCGTATTGTGAATGCCAGATTAGGGTTTGGGAAATATGGTTACCTGTTCTCGTAGTCTTAATGCATACCTCTCAGCTAGGAGTGTCGGTACCTCTACCTTCCTGAATATAAAAACACATATAAATAAACACTATCAAAAGCACATCTTTCGCCGTCATCCTCAGTCTTCGTCCGTGCGATGGCGCCTCAGCTTCCAGGATGTGAGGGCTGCAGGGAATGGAGTTCTGCTCATCTTCACAGGTGTCCCTTCGAGACTTTCCTGGCTTATACACTATGTGTTGGTAAGAGGACAGGCTTTATTATGGCCTTCTCACTCACTCCCTGTAACAATAAAATTTGTAATCCACACGATTCCTCGTTACTCCGACTGAATAGTGCGTTTTAACCGGATCTTGCAGGGATTCTCTGGATCTGCTGTAACTTGCCAAGAATCGACTGCTGCTGGTTTAACCCTGGAGTGATGTATCCACGGAGTCACTTCGGCTACTTTTATCGCTGTAGGGGTAGACAAAAGAACAACATAAGGACCTCTCCACTTGGGCCCTAACGGTACATTATTCCACTCTTTAATCCACACTTGATCTCCTGGATGATAACTATGAACAGGGGGATAAATATTCACAGGTAATCTATCTTGTACCCATTTCTGTACCTCCTCCATAGTCTTACCCAACTCTACAACCTGCTGCCGAGTAATTCCTTCTCCCAACTGACTCAAATCCCCCCTTAAGTTACCAAGTACGGGAGGTGGTCGCCCATACATAATTTCAAAAGGAGAGAGGCCCATCCTTCTGGTAGGGGTACTGCGGATTCGCAATAGAGCTATGGGTAAGAGAACGTTCCACTTAAGTTGGATTTCCTGACACATTTTAGCCAACTGGTTCTTAATAGTTCTATTCATTCTCTCTACCTTACCAGAACTCTGGGGTCTATATGCAGTATGAAGCCTCCACTTTATACCAAGCATATGAGTCAGTTGTTGTAGGCACTGATGAACAAAAGCTGGACCATTGTCCGATCCTATAGAACAGGGTAGTCCATATCGGGGTATTATTTCTCGTAGCAGGAATCTCACAACTTCTCCTGCTTTCTCTGTACGAGTAGGACATGCTTCTACCCAGCCTGAATAGGTGCACACAATTACCAGCAGGTAACGATGTCCACCCGATTTAGGCATCACTGTAAAGTCTATTTGTAGATCGGACATGGGGAGTCCCCCCATAAACTGGACTCCTGGTGGCTTTACTGGTCCTTGTCTTGCATTATTTTTAGCACACGTTACACATCTTCGTACAATGGCCTGAGTCAAGTTGGACAATCTTGGTATGTAGAAATGTTTTCTGAGAGATTCTTCAGTACTGTCTCTCCCAGAATGTGTCCCGTTGTGATAATTTTGGACAATTTCTACCGCTAGTGATGCTGGTATGACTATTCTTCCATCTTCTAGCTGATACCACTTGTTCTCCAGATACTTTCCCGGTTCAGTCTTTAACCACTCCTCTTCTTGAGCTGTATAAACTGGAGTCCATTGGGACAGTGGAGTTGGTATAAGAGCAGCTATATGCCCCACATACTCCTGTCTTCCTGATTCAGCAGCACGCTTAGCTGCACTATCTGCCATCCGATTTCCCTTGGTTACATCACCATCTCCTCTCAGATGCGCTCGACAATGTATGATACCGACTTCTTTCGGCTCCCACACTGCTTCCAATAGTTGTAGGATTTCAGCTGCGTGTTTGATTTCTTTGCCTTCTGAATTCAGTAGTCCTCTTTCTTTATACAAAGCTCCGTGGGCATGAGTGGTTAAAAACGCATACTTAGAGTCCGTATAGATATTCACTCTTAAACCTTCAGCCAATTGTAACGCTCGTGTTAGTGCTATTAATTCTGCCTTTTGTGCTGATGTTCCTTTCGCCAGTGGCCGAGCTTCTATCACCTTGTCTATTGTTGTTACTGCATATCCTGCATAGCGGATCCCTTCTTTCACATAACTACTGCCGTCGGTATAATATTGAACATCGGGGTTCTGGATGGGAAAATCACGAAGATCTGGTCTACTTGAGAATACTTCATCCATTACTTCCAAACAATCATGTTGACTTTCAGTAGGTTGTGGCAAAAGGGTAGCTGGATTTAAGGTGTTTACAGTCTCTAAATGCACTCTTGGGTTTTCACACAACATTGCTTGATACTTGGTCATACGGCTGTTACTAAACCAATGATTTCCTTTGTAATCCAACAACGTCTGTACTGCATGTGGGACTCGTACATAAAGTTCTTGACCCAGAGTGAGTTTATCGGCTTCAGCTACTAGCAGGGCGGCTGCAGCTACGGCTCTTAGACAAGGTGGAAGTCCGCTGGCCACTGCATCCAATTGCTTAGACATGTAGGCAACAGGTCTTTGCCATGATCCCAAGTACTGTGTCAATACTCCCACAGCCATTCTTCTTTGCTTGTGTACATATAAGTAGAATGGTCGTGTGTGATCAGGTAGACCTAATGCTGGGGCACTCATCAAAGCCTTCTTCACATCTTCAAATGCCGTTTGCTGTTCTTGGGTCCATAAGAAGGGGTCGTGCTCTGTACCTTTGATAGCTGCGTACAGAGGTTTTGCTAGTATCGCATAGCTGGGAATCCATATCCTACAGAAGCCTGCTGCCCCCAAGAATTCTCGCACTTGTCTTCTATTCTTGGGTATTGGTATTTGGCAGACAGCTTCTTTTCTCTCTGGCCCCATAATTCTTTGACCTTCAGAGATATGGAATCCCAGATACTTGACAGTTGGCAAACACAACTGAGCCTTCTTTCTAGACACCTTGTATCCTGCTTTCCAGAGAATGTGTAGTAGATCATGCGTTGCTTGCTGACAGATTTCTTTTGTAACTGCTGCTATCAACAAGTCATCTACATATTGTAACAATACACACTCTCCTGGGATGGACTCGAAATCCAGTAGATCTTGACTTAGGGCTGAACCAAATAGGGTAGGTGAATTTTTAAACCCTTGGGGCAGTCTTGTCCAAGTCATTTGGCGTTTTGAGCCCGTTACAGCGTTCTCCCATTGAAAAGCGAAAATACATTGACTTTCTGCGGCAATTCGGAGGCAAAAGAAGGCATCTTTAAGATCTAAGACTGTGAAATAAGTAGCCCCGCCCGGAATTAAAGCAAGCAGGTTATATGGATTGGGTACAACTGGATGTATACTAACAACCGCATCATTGACTGCTCTCAAGTCCTGCACAGGTCGATACTCATCTGTACCGGGCTTTTGAACAGGCAGCAATGGGGTGTTCCAGGGGGAAGTACAGAATTTTAGGATACCATACCGTATGAACTTATCCAGATAGGATTGAATGTTCTTCTTAGCCTTCTGCGGGATGTGGTATTGTCTTAGGCTCACTGGATAAACCCCAAGTTTCAGTTCAATTTTTATAGGTGGAATATTGCGGGCCAGTCCTGGTGGGTTGTTCTCTGCCCAAACTCCTGGTATGTTAAATAATGTCTCATCACTCCTAGGGTTTTGGCTAGTCAACGCTGTATAAAGTCGCCACTCTTCTTCCTTTGGTACAGATAATGTCATGATACCTGAAGGTCCATTAAACTTTAAAGATGTTGTTCCATTTGGTAGGAACGTAATCTGCGCTTGTAATTTTGATAGCATGTCACGTCCCAGCAATTGGACTGGACATTCAGGCATATAAAGGAATTGATGTTTTATTACGTGGCCTCCCAATGTACAGAGTCGACTTTTAAGAACCGGTCTTTCAGCACTTCTTCCAGTTGCTCCTATCACAGTAATAGTCCTTCCAGATGGAGGAGCAACTAGATTAGTCACCACTGAATGTTCAGCACCAGTGTCGATCATGAACGCACTCCTTTTTCCCCCTATTGATACATCGACCATAGGCTCCGCTCGACCAAGGGGGATGGAGCCCGGTCGGTATCAATAGTCCTCCATGACCGTGTCAGCCAATCCTACAAAGTCCCTACCTTCTCTATCGCGGGACCTTTGCGCTGCTGGAATATACCTGTCTTCCCTAACACTTCCTCTGTTCCCATTACTCCCTCTATAACCATTACTCCCTCCGGGGCCTCCTCTACCTCTCGCTCTGCCTCTAAAGTTTACATAACCTGTCCTAGGTCTGTCTCTCTCAGACTGTTCTCTTCGCGGACACTCATTTCTCCAATGCCCTTCTTCCTTACAGTAAGCGCACTGATTTCTACTTAGAGGTTCCTCATTCCATCTACTATCGCCTCTATCTGGGCCCCGTCTATCTACGCCTGCGATCGCTACCGCTAGCATATCAGCCTTTTTACGCATCTTGCGCTCTTCCTCCTTCTTGCTTTCTGTTTCCCTATTCATATAAACCTTATTCGCTACCTCCATTAGTTGGGTGATTGACATACCTGCAAACCCTTCTAACTTTTGTAGCTTGCGCTTAATATCTCCGTAAGCTTGGCTGACAAAGGCGGAGTTCACCATTCGGGAATTATCTGCGTCTTCCGGATTAAAGGGGGTATACAAGCGGTATGCCTCCAATAATCGGTCATAAAAGACACTGGGCGCTTCATCGCTTTTCTGAATCACCTCAACTGTCTTCGACATGTTAATAGCTTTCTTTCCTCCGGCTTTCATGCCAGCAATTATAGCGTCTCTATAGGCTCTGAGTTGAACCATATCAGCACCATTTACGTTCCAATCGGGATCGGTGTTGGGATAATGTGTTGCGGCCCATGCTGATGGATTAGCTTGGTTTAAAGTACGGGCTTTATCCTCTAATGCTTTAATGGCTGCTTGATTTATTCTTGTCCTTTCCTCATTGTTAAATAAAGTCATTAATAACTGCTGGCAATCAGCCCATGTCGGGTTATGTGTCTGTACTATTGAGGTGAACAGATCAGTCATAGCTTGTGGTTTCTCGGTATACGAGGAATTGTGGGTCTTCCAGTTTAAAAGGTCGGTTGTAGTAAATGGGACATATACGAAGACAGGGTCAGCGTGTGCCATTTGACCTGCGGCATCGATATAGGCTGACCCGGGATTCAGACGAAGAGGCATCTGATAGTGCTTTAATTGTTGGGCACCGGTCAACTGTCGGGTCTGTATGGGGCTACGTGGAGGGGCGTCAGTCATGGGTTCCAGTCGGGGAGAAATAGGGTATGGGGATGTGGGAGCTTGGTTTTGGGAAAAGGTTGTAAATAGAACACTTCGAGTCGAGCTAGATGAAGCTTGACCGGAAGTCTGAAGTGGCGCCAAATCAGGATATTCGTTTTTAATGGGGGTTGGTTCTGATTCCGGAAGGGGAGATTTAGTACAAGGGGGGGTGGATCCTGTACTGGAGGAGGAAGCGGAAGTGGATGGGGGTAATGAGGGGAGGGCTGCAGGACTTCCTGCGTTTGCGTCACTTCTTCTTAACGGAAAGTAAGGGGGCGGCAAAGGGATCTCGGACTCAGGGGGCGTGTCCAAAATGGGCCTAACACCAGTCCTAGTGGACGAACAAGTCCTAGCTACCATGAGGCGACATTGCTCCTCGCGGCATGTCCGGAGCCATTTTGGCGAGTCATTTACGGCCTGTCTCCAACAATCAACATAAGGAAACTGGCCGTAAAGTTCAGGCCTACCTGATACAGCCACGTGTAAGCGCTATACCAGAGTTGGATCCAAACTGCCACGTGGCGGCCATGCCGCAACCAAAGTAGGCCACTCCCTAGTACACAAAGTGACCAAACGTACAGGAGACATTTTAACCCCAAAATCACAAGTTTTGAATCCCTTTTTAAAATTCTTCACCATACAACCTAAGGGATCCGGGATCGTTGACTGCGACGCACCCATACTTAACAATGGAACGTCGTCGACAACGAATACTATACACGCGTACTAGTCAACAGTCACACCCGTTTCCTCTGGCAACAGCACCACGTGGTACGGTTACCAAGTGAAACGTACACAATAACACAATAAACACTCAGGGAATTCCCGTACACACACAGCTGTTACACCAGTCACTAGATAATCAATATTATGCCCTTTGGCGAAACTATACAGTCACCCACGCTATAATTCTCTATATATGAATTACCCGTCTATAACACACCCCAGTAACATCGTCTTTTACAAATAGCGGTTACAGTACGGTTAGCATAGGTCAAAGCACAAGTTAAGGTCACAATACAATTATTAGTGGTTATGGTGTTAAACATGCAATGGACGACAATGATTAGTACTTATATACAGTGTCAGTAAATATACAGGGTTATGGTACCGTGCACTATAATACAGCAACACACTATTAACACTCTCGCTAGACGGCTGAGCTCGCGCTATCTAACAAGATATACACTTTACTAAACAATCGTTAACACATTTACAATTCCCAACTAAACTATTGGCCAGTACCTTGAATGGACTACCTAAAAACAATCTACATACGTTTTGGTTAGCCACACTGCCCAATCACCACATATATAGCGAGCTAGAGGACCGAATTTACACAGACGCCTCTTAGTCGCACTATCAAAAGTCTAGTGGGTTCCAAATTTACACGCCTTCCCACTTAGCCCAGATAGGATGAGAACTAGCGAACCGAATTTACACAGACGCCGCTTAGTCTCCCGGTCCCTCCGACCTAGCGAACAAAATGTACACCCTAGAACGCTAGTCTAGACAAGACACCGGTGTCCGGCTAGGGCTATTTACACCAGAGCCCCGCCTGACTAACAGAATCAAACGGTCTGACTAAAGAGCGTTCGATCGAGCGGTGCGCCTTCGCTCCTTCCCTCCGACAGAGGGGGCAGATACACAGATTCAAAACCCCTTTGGGCCTACCGCACAATCGGTATACCCCTAGTGGGTCCTGCCGTCTAAAACAGCAGTTGTCTTACCTCCTCGTTCCTGAACCTGAGTTCACACTCATCGACGGGGACACCCCAGCACTTCTCACGTAGAGGCCGATGATCTCCTGGACAACAGACCAGTGGCGCCGAGACGAAGGGAGGTCCACGCAGAAGTTCAGGGGTGCAGCCGTAGAGAACGTGGGCAAAGATAGACCGTCTCACGCCTCTGCCTCTCAGCTACCGTTGAACGATGAGCTTCCCGGCCAATGCACCAAATGATACCGGAGAAACTGACGGAAGCCAAGCACAGAGAGATGGACACAGGTTTCTTCAGGAAGGAAGAGATTCTTTATTGGATCACCGATCGGGACTCAGAGGGACTAATGTCACCAAAATACAGCAAATTCTGAGCCCCGGACAATAGTGCAGACTCCTTATATAGGCACATAACTCCTCCCATATTAAGCTCCACCCGCACATTCTCTTAACCAATCAACACAAATAAGAATTAACTTCCTGTTTGACCGCATGGCTTGTCCAGCACAATGGAGGAGGGGGAATACTATATCCTGTATTCTTGCACATGCTCCGTACACTACTGATCGTATCTTGCCTCGTGCAACCAACTGATCGATACGTCAGCATATGCACGTACACATGCCACGTGGTAATCTCGGCCTACTAAATTTATTTTTACCGAGATTCCACCACACTAGGAGACCACATTATCTTATATTTTGGAGTCGCAGAGATTATGTGGACCTATCCGAATATGTGTAAGCCTAAACATGGTTATTTGGGCCCTTATTCAGTGCCCTATCATGGTTTCTCCCTTGCTACACATTTAGTGCTTGTAATAAGTCTCTTCTGATATTCTGACTATAAGGAAAACCTGACCTGGCTTGTTTATTCATTAATCAGTATTTCTATAATCCTCACCTTGGCTATTACTGACTTTGTATTTATCTATCTTACATTAAGTCTGTAAGGATCGGTAATATGGCTATTCAGTACCTCTGTGGGATTTGCCATTTCCTGTAAGTTAAGGTACAGCCCCCTGACACCTTGGTCCTCTGAATATATTTTACCCTCCTATTTTTCCACACAAAAGATCAAACAACATACCCCTGCTCCCTTAAAGTATCAACTCTTCCTTACACAAATGCACGTTGAAAGAGAGAGGGACTACTAGCTTAACCCTTCATTTAGGACAACTCCATACATTCTGGGAAAAATATGAACTGACAGACAAGTACAGGAGAATGATTTGGTAAAAGTAAATTTGAACTCTACAGGCATAGTTTTGCATAGACTTCTTTTAAAATAAACTCGTCATTACATATATGTGTGCAGTTTTTTAGCTATCTTGCTTGACTCATGTTATATAATTAACAGTGTTATTCACCAAACAGAATGGACAAATTCCAGTAAAATCGACTATATTCTGACCGCACTTACAATTCTTATATTTAATAAAGCCAAACGGAGTCAGGATTCGACCAATCTGAACAATTCTGTAAAATTTGTTCAGATGATTTTTTAAAATCACTAATCCATTTACAGCATTGGAATCAGAGATTTATCAACAATAGCTTTGAGGCCAATGATAAACTGAATGCATCTGGCAGGATGCATGTTTGCAAATTATCATTCTCTTTCTTTTTTTGCAAGAGAATTGATCATTTGAATAACTATTTGCCCCTTGGCAGCACTAGCATCCAGTGGGCAAATAGATCAAAACGCTCAGCAGCACAATGATTAATCATGTGGCGACTGGCCAGCACTTGCTAGACAGCTGTTACATCAAAAAAGTAAAAAAATAAATAAATGATAAATAAAATTCCTATGGTTTCAATAAGACCCCGATATTACTTAATGTAGGTAATGTCTGGCAGGTGGGAACATGTCTACTAAACATTAAAACTTGCAACTGGGCAGCAATGGGGACCAAATGGGGACCTCATAATTGATTATACATTTGTATTTTATTTAAAATTTTCATCATATTTTTGGTTATATATATATATATATATATATATATATATATATATATATATATATATATTCTTTTGTAATACTCATTATATTTTATTCATTCATTCATTATTTATTTTTATTTCATAATTTTTGATTATATTTTTTTTTCTTTGTTATATATACATTTTTTTCTTTTTCATTTTCCTACATATATGTTTCATAAATTTCTCTTAGTATTTTTATGTTCCTATATAAATGCTTTATAGGAGAGATTGCTGTCCCTGTTTTTTTATCCTTTAATAAAGGTATGGCATTTTTTAATTTATTTTCTTTGCTTTTTGGTTTGTGTCCTTATACAACCTCCATATCCATATAACACTCAGTGGAACGCATGCCAGTTGGTTTTTGGCATGCATATGCAATGAGACCGAATCAGGCCCACAAACCAGAAGACATCATAGAAGGATGCGTGAGAGGGTGCATCGGAAGTACTATAGCGTTCAAAGCCGAAACGCATGCTGGACCCAGGTGGATCATGTTTTCCACCAATGACAGCTCTTTTTTGAGCGAGCTTCTGCAAGCATCCACACATATTCCTTTTGAAAGGACAAAACACGTTGGTTTGGACTTATTGGACTTTGTTTTATTTTGAACTTGGCCTATTTTATTTCATTATATTATCTAATAATATTTCTCTGTACCAGAGAATCGTTGTCCCGTTGTTGGAATTACCACTTTGAGTGAAGATATGCCTATAACAACATTTTATCTGTAAATGCAATACAATACATACTTGTTTTAATTATACTTCACTTTTGTGGCCATTCTTTCCTCTGTTTCATGTAAGGAAGATCTGTCGTAGAAGATTCCTGTTTCTAATATCCTTGGAAGAGTGACCAGAATTAATTGCCTGTTTGTTTGATGTTCATTTCCATACCGTATTACACTATATATTTTTTGTAGTTATCTTTTGTAGACATTTATATATTCTTTATTGAATACTACTCATATTTTTCCAGGTTGAATTTTAATGTTAGATTAATGTTCTATGTGTTTTGTTTTCTCTCACATTCTTTATTTTGGTTTGTATGTACTTTTCTGTATTTTCCTTTTTTATGTTTTTCTTGGTAAATTAGTTAAATTATGTACTGTTTAATTTCTGAATAAAAACATTTGTGTGGTAGGTACAAGTGTAGATGTTAAACTAACAGCAGTGCTATAATCTATTACAGTACAATGCCTTACAATGGGACTATACTAACAATTCAGTAGTCTGGTGATCCCATCCAAAACATGTTGTGCAAGATGCAAGGTGTCAATAAGGGTCAACTCTCGGTTTAGTGTTGGTCCAGTGAAGTCATGGTTGTACTTTTATCTGTTTATTTAAACGGTAACTCCAAACACCATGACAATTTCACTGATTTGACGTGGTCATGGTGCCTGGAGTCTGTATGTGCAGTGCTTCACTATTCACATACAGCGTTTAACCTCTTTGTTGCCAGATTTGTAACTCCACCACAGGCAGTGTCATTGGGGAATCAGGCTAGAACAAGAGTTCTATGTGAGTAATGTTAAAGGGACACTATAGTCACCTGAACAACTTTAACTTAATGAAGCAGTTTTGGTGTATATAACATGCCCCTGCAGCCTCACTGCTCAATCCTCTGCCATTTAGGAGTTAAATCCCTTTGTTTATGAACCCTAGTCACACCTCCCTGCATGTGACTTGCACAGCCTTCCATAAACACTTCCTGTAAAGAGAGCCCTATTTAGGCTTTCTTTATTGCAAGTTCTGTTTAAGATTTTCTTATCCCCTGCTATGTTAATAGCTTGCTAGACCCTGCAAGAGCCTCCTGTATGTGATTAAAGTTCAATTTAGAGTTACAATTATTTAAGGTTAGAGATGTCGCGAATGACGAACGAGAATTTCCGCAAATGTTCGCGAACGGGCGAACCGGGTGAACCACCATAGACTTCAATAGGCAGGCGAATTTTAAAACCCACAGGGACTCTTTCTGGCCACAATAGTGATGGAAAAGTTGTTTCAAGGGGACTAACACCTGGACTGTGGCAAAACTCCCATGGAAAATTACATAGTTGATGTAGAGTCTGGTTTTAATCCATAAAGGGCATAAATCACCTAACATTCCTAAATTGTTTGGAATAACGTGCTTTAAAACATCAGGTATGATGTTGTATCGATCAGGTAGTGTAAGGGTGACGCCCGCTTCACGGTGACAGACCAAACTCCCTGTTTAACGCACCGCAAACAACCGCAAACAGTCCATTTGCACAACCGCAAACTCCCCATTTGCACAAGGTTGGATACCAAGCTAGCCATGTCCCGTTCCTTGTCCTCACTGATGTCATTGAAGGTCTCTTCCTCCACCCATGTACAACACCAAGGGTCCCCGAAAGGTGACAACAAGCTCCCTGGGACGCCTGCTGTGTTTGGTCTTCCACCTCCTCAAAGCCACCTTCCTCCTCTGACTCCTCTTCTTCAGACTACTCTCTGCGTTGCCTCTCTCTACGTTATTATAAGGCGTGTTAAGTAGTACTATTCCTATCAGTTTAATCCCTGTTACGTCCCCTATCAGGGGACGTGTATATGGCATCGATTTTTAGGAATCGGGAGATGGAAAAAGATGCTTGGTCGGTCCTCCTACTTCAAATTTGGGGCACTGCGCGTGCAATCTAATGTACCACCAGATAGGAGTGGTGTGTTAAGTAGTACTATTCTTATCAGTTTAATCCCTGTTACGTCCCCTATCAGGGGACGTGTATATGACATAGATTTTAGGAACCGGGAGATGGAAAAAGATGCTTGGTCGGTCCTCCTACTTCAAATTTGGGGCACTGCGCATGCAATCTAATGTGCCACCTGATAGGAGTTGTGTGTTAAGTAGTTCTATTCTTATCAGTTTAATCCCTGTTACGTCCCCCTCATCAGGCCTTTTTTAGTCGAATGTATCGCCCACTGTCAGTCCCTTCGGGATCCATCCCTCATTCATCTTAATAAAGGTGAGGTAATCTAGACTTTTTTGACCTAGGCGACTTCTCTTCTCAGTGACAATACCTCCTGCTGCACTGAAGGTCCTTTCTGACAGGACACTTGAAGTGGGGCAGGCCAGAAGTTCTATCGCAAATTGGGATAGCTCAGGCCACAGGTCAAGCCTGCACACCCAGTAGTCAAGGGGTTCATCGCTCCTCAGAGTGTCGATATCTGCAGTTAAGGCGAGGTAGTCTGCTACCTGTCGGTCGAGTCGTTAGACTTAAAAAGCTCTGCATGTCCTCCATCAACAACACGTTTGTAAAGAGTCCTGTCCTTGCCGGCGTGGTCATGGGAGGAGGAGGATTACTTTCACCTCTTCCCCTGTTAGATTCTCGTTGTGCTGTGACATCACCCTTATACGCTGTGTAAAGCATACTTTTCACTTTATTTTGGAACTGCTGCATCCTTTCCGACTTGCGGTAATTTGGTAGCATTTCAGGCACTTTCTGCTTATACCGAGGGTCTAGTAGCATGGACACCCAGTACAGGTCGTTCTCCTTCAGCCTTTTTATACGAGGGTCCCTCAACAGGCACGACAGCATGAAAGACCCCATTTGCACAAGGTTGGATGCCGAGCAGGCACGCTCCAGGAAGAAAACACATGGTATGATGTCGCTGATGGTGCATTCGGAGCGACTGACTAGGTGTGTCACCTCCTCAAAAGGATGCATGAGCCTACAGGCATTGCGCATGAGCGTCCAGTAACGTGGCAAAAAAATTCCCAGCTCCGCAGAGGCTGTCCTAGCACCCCGGTCATACAAATAGTCGTTAACGGCTTTTTCTTGTTGGAGCAGGCGGTCGAAACATTAGGAGTGTTGAATTCCAACGTGTCGGGCTGTCGCAAATCAAGCGCCTCACTGGCATGTTGTTTCACCACTGGATATCTGAAAAGTGCGCCATGGCCATGTAGGAACGCCTGAAATGGCCACACACCTTCCTGGCCTGCTTCAGGACGTCCTGTAAGCCTGGGTACTTATGCACAAAGCGTTGTACGATCAGATTACACACATGTGTCATGCACGGCACATGTGTCAACTTGCCCAAATTCAATGCCGCCAACAAATTTCTTCCGTTGTCACAAACCAATTGCCGATCTCCAGAAGGTGCGGAGTCAGCCACGGATCCACCTGTGCGTTCAGGGCGGTCAGGAGTGCTGGTCCGGTGTGACTCTCTGTTTTCAGGCAAGTCAACCCCAAGACGGCGTGACACTGTCGTATCCGGGATGTGGAATAGTACCTGGGGAGCTGGGGGGGGTGCCGTTGATGTGGAGCAAGACGCAGCAGCAGAAGAGGACTCAGCCGAGGAGGTTATGGAAGAGGATGGAGTAGGAGGAGTAGAGCAGGTGGCAGCAGACCTGCCTGCAAGTCGTGGCGGTGTCACCAACTGCTCTGCAGAACCACGCATTCCATGCTTGGCAGCCGTCAGCAGGTTTACCCGATGCGCAGTGTAGGTGATATACCTGCCCTGACCATGCTCTGCAGACCAGGTATCAGTGGTCAGATGGACCCTTGCCCCAACACTGTGTGCCAGACATGCCATTACTTTCTTTTGCACAATCGAGTACAGGTTGGGGATTGCCTTTTGTGCAAAGAAATTTCGGCCGGGTACCTTCCACTGCGGTGACCCAATAGCTGCAAATTTTTGGAACGCCTAAGACTCCACCAGCTTGTATGGTAAAAGCTGGCGGGCTAAGAGTTCAGACAAGCCATCTGTCAAATGCCGGGCAAGGGGGTGACTTTGTGACATTGGCTTCTTATGCTCAAACATGTCCTTGACAGACACCTGACTGTGGGCAGATGAGCAGGAACTGCTCAAGGCGAGAGATGAAGTGGCGGATGGTTGAGAGGGGGCAAGGAGGACAGCAGTGGTTGATGTGGCTGAAGATGCTGGACCAGGAGGAGGATGGCGGCTTTGAGTTTGCGTGCTGCTTGTACTCATGTGTTGATCCCATAGGTGTTTGTGATGTGCGATCATGTGCCTTCGCAAAGCAGTTGTACCTAGGTGGGTGTTGGACTTCCCACGACTCAGTTTCTTTTGGCACAGGTTGCATATGGCATCGCTGTTGTCAGAGGCAGACACACAAAAAAAATGCCACACTGCTGCGCTCTGCAATGACGGCATTCTGGTGGTGGCAACAGCATGCGTTGATTGGCGTGCTGTCTGGCTGACTCCGGGTGCCGATGCATGCTGTCTGACTGTGCCACTAGCTCCTTGCGACGACCTCCCCCTGCTTCCAACTCGTCTCCTCTTCCTCTCTGTCTCCCCATCTGAACTTTCCCCCTGTTCTTCTTCTCTTCTAGTGGGCACCCACGTGACATCCACGGATGCATCGTCATCATCAACCGCTTCACTTGTATCTGACAACTCAGCAAAGGAAGCAGCAGCGGGTACAACATCATCATCATCACCACACTGTACGTCCATGTGTGTAATGCTGCCTGACTGAGACATATCCCTGTTATCTACATCCTCTGGCAATAATGGTTGCGCATCACTCATTTCTTCCAACTGATGTGTAAATAACTCCTCTGACAGATCAAGTGAAGCGGCTGTGTCCTCAGAACTTTTTGAGTTCAGGGTACGTGACCTCTGAACACTGGGCATTATTCTAGGGCCAAAGGGAATCACAGCACCACGACCACGACGGCCCCTGCGGGGTGGCCTGCCTCTGCCTGTCAGTTTTTTTCCGATTAGTGGTACTATGCGTGCAAGCTACTGTGACAACAGATATGAGTGGCACTGTGCACTGGCAGAAGTTGGCAGAGTAGACGCTGTAGGCCTGACACACACACTTGCAGACAACTATTCTATTACAACTAACTGCTATTCAATCTATTACAGTCAAAATTGTATTTTTTTTTTAAAATGTACACTACTGTTACACCAGATATGAGTTGCACTGGTGTGACACTGTGCCCTGGCAGGCCCTGAAACGCACACACGTGAAGGAAACTGACTGTTATTATTTCACAGTCAAAAAGTGTTTTTTTTTTTAAAATGTACACTACTGTTACACCAGATATGAGTTGCACTGGTGTGACACTGTGCCCTGGCAGGCCCTGAAACGCACACGTGTGAAGGAAACTGACTGCTATTATATTACAGTCAAAAAAGGTTTTTGTTTTTTTTAAATGCAAGCTATTGTGACACCAGATATGAGTGGTGGCACTGGGCAAGTGGGCTGTGAGCCTGACACACATGCTGGCAGGCAGGCAGGCAACTGCAATTAGATTACACAGAAAAAAAAAAAAAACAGACTGATGTTCTAGCCCTAAAAAGGGCTTTTTGGGGTGCTGTCCTTACAGCAGAGATCAGATGAGTCCTTCAGGACTGTAGTGGACACTGAATACACTAGCCTAGCTATCGATTTCCCTATTAAATCAGCAGCAGCTACACTGTCCCTCCTCTCACTAAGAATGCAGCTTCCGAATGAATCTAAAATGGATGCTGTCCAGGAGGTGGGAGGGTCTGGGAGGGAGGGTCTGCTGCTGATTGGCTGGAATGTGTCTGCTGACTGTGAAGTACAGGGTCAAAGTTTACTCAATGATGACGAATAAGGGGCGGACCGAACATCGCATATGTTCGCCCGCCGTGGCGAATGTGAACAAGCTATGTTCGCCTGGAACTATTCGCCAGCAAACTATTCGGGACATCTCTATTTAAGGTAAATTACATCTGTTTGAAAGTGAAACCAGTTTTTTTTTTTCATGCAGGCTCTGTCAATCATAGCCAGGGGAGGTGTGGCTAGGGCTGCATAAACAGAAACAAAGTGATTTAACTCCTAAATGAAAGTGAATTGAGCAGTGAAATTGCAAGGGAATGATCTATACACTAAAACGGCTTTATTTAGCTAAAGTAATATAGGTGACTATAGTGTTCCTTTAATTTTGTGCATGCTGGATGTCTGATTTCAACACACACAGCATGCTATGCAAAAAGTGTCCACTGAAGGTACAGACCATCTCTCTGCTGTCCATGTCCTTCCCTCAGCCTGCCCTCTCGAAACATCCCTACACCCCTCCCCCAGTAGCTAGGGTGACTGACGTAAACAGCGGATGATTAAGCTGAGGGGCCAACTTGGCCTTGGTGCAGAAACGTAAGTGTATCCTTTTTTTTATTGACCAAGGGTACCAGAATAGGAAATGTTACTCTAACCAAAGCCAGTGTTTTCGTTAAACAAAGTATTTTCCTTACTCAGCTTTTTTTTGCTATTATTAAATAGTATGAGTACATCATGCTGGCTTCTACCAGTTGTTTCTTACCAACCTGAGCCACCATGGACAGGGGCGGACTGACAGGTCGGGCAGTTCGGTCATGCACAGGGGCGGACTGACAGGTCGGGCAGTTCGGTCATGGACCGAGGGCCCGAGGCAGTCAGGGGGCCCGGCAGCACAGCCATGCTTCTGCTTTGGAGATCAGAGATCTCCACAGTCAGAAGGAAGGTTGCAGGGGCCCATGGTGATACAGGGGGCCCCAGCGACCTGTCACCCTGCAATCCTATCCACCCATTCAGCATGAGACCTGGCAGCTTACCTGCTCTCACTGCCAGGTCTCCTCTCTCTCTCTCCCTGTAGCTGGTGCTTAGTGCTCCGTGTGAGGATGGGAGGGGGCAGGAAGTGACATCACACCCCCTGCTCCCCTCTCACACGGAGCTCTCACAGCATGGATGGAGGAGGGTGAGAACGGCAGATCCTCCCAAGCTGGAAGGAGGAAAAATACTCAGGCTGGTACAGGTAAGCAGGCTTGGGGTGAAGGGGTTAGACAGGGCAGAGGCACAAAGGGGTTTGGTAGAGATGAGGGATAGATGTGGTGAGACACCTCAATGATTTGTTTTTTGTTTATTTATTGTTTTAACATATTTTGGTTGGTTCTCTTTGTATTTGTTTTAATTTCTTCATATTTTTGTCTAATATTTATTGATGTGTGTGTTTTTATCTTCAATTGAGAACTCATGAATTTTCCACTAATAGGGATTTTTTTAAATTGTTATTAGTTTAACTAAGGTGCCATTACCATATTGCTTGCCTGCTTACATCATTTATTTTGTACAACTCCCTATATATTACTTATTTTGCTGTTTAAAGGGACTCTATAGTCACCATATAAAAGCAAGAAAGACAGGTCCCCCAGCCTTCCTTCTTGCTTTTATATGAACTTTCATTCATTAAAAAAAAAAAAATCGGTGTTTTTATATTAAAAACTTACCTCCGTTCCAGCGCCGAGCTCCCCGCTAGGCCGCGCCCCCTTTTTCGTCAAAATGACGAAATCGCGGGGCCCAATGGGACGGCTTCGCGCTGCTCCAATCGCGTTCTTCATAGAGCGGCATTGAATGCCGCCCTATGAAGAACCTGAGCGCTTTACCGCGCATGTGCGCGGAATGCGCGTTCGCGAGCTGAGCTGTCTGACTGACAGCTCAGCTCGCTTTCTAAAATTATCAATAATAATTATCAATATAATTTAGGGCCCCCACCCGCCCTGTGCGGCGGGTGGGGGCCCTAAAATTATCAATGAGGGGGGGACCTACTGTCCCCCCCCGGCCCCCACCCCTGAGCGGCGGGTGGGGGCCCTACAATTATCAATAAGGGGGGGACCTACTGTCCCCCCCCGGCCCCCACCCCTGAGCGGCGGGTGGGGGCCCTACAATTATCAATAAGGGGGGGACCTACTGTCCCCCCCCGGCCCCCACCCCTGTGCGGCGGGTGGGGGCCCTAAAATTATCAATGAGGGGGGGGGGACCTACTGCCCCCCCCCGGCCCCCACCCCTGAGCGGCGGGTGGGGGCCCTACAATTATCAATAAGGGGGGGACCTACTGTCCCCCCCGGCCCCCACCCCTGTGCGGCGGGTGGGGGCCCTAAAATTATCAATGAGGGGGGGGACCTACTGCCCCCCCCCGGCCCCCACCCCTGAGCGGCGGGTGGGGGCCCTAAAATGATCAGTAAGGGGGGGGGACCTACTGTCCCCCCCCCCGGCCCCCACCCCTGTGCGGCGGGTGGGGGCCCTAAAATGATCAATAAGGGGGGGGACCTACTGTCCCCCCCCCGGCCCACACCCCTGAGCGGCGGGTGGGGGCCCTACAATTATCAATAAGGGGGGGACCTACTGTCCCCCCCCGGCCCCCACCCCTGTGCGGCGGGTGGGGGCCCTAAAATTATCAATAAGGGGGGGACCTATTGTCCCCCCCGGCCCCCACCCCTGAGCGGTGGGTGGGGGCCCTAAATACAAAGGGGGGGGACCCTAGTTAACCCTCCCCCCCCCCCAAAAAAAAAATATCTCCCTACCTACCCCCCTCACCCTAAAAATAATGAGGGGGGACCATTAACTAAAAACCTGTAAAAAAATGAGATAAAATCAACTTACCATTCGATGTTTTCTTTCTTCTAAAATCTTCTTTCTTCAGCCCCAAAAAAGGCCAAATAAAAATCCATAATAACCGACGCAATTAAAAAAAAAAAAAAAACGAGCGCAAAAAAAAATAATCCATCTTCACCCATGGAGGGCTCCGCGCAGACTGAGCTCCGCAGGGCGGGGGAAGGCTTATAAAGCCTTGCCCCGCCCTGCAATTAGGCTAAGAACACTCTGATTGGTGGGTTTAAGCCAATCAGAGTGCTCTTTGTCATTTTACAAGCGTGGGAAAGTTCTTTGGAATTTTCCCACGCTTGTAAAATGACACAGAGCACTGTGATTGGATGGATTTCAAGCCATCCAATCACAGTGCTCTGTGTCATTTTACAAGCGTGGGAAAGTTCTTTGGAATTTTCCCACGCTTGTAAAATGACAAAGAGCACTGTGATTGGATGGCTTGAAATCCATCCAATCACAGTGCTCTGTGTCATTTTACAAGCGTGGGAAAATTCCAAAGAACTTTCCCACGCTTGTAAAATGACAAAGAGCACTGTGATTGGATGGATTTCAAGCCATCCAATCACAGTGCTCTTTGTCATTTTACAAGCGTGGGAAAGTTCTTATGAATTTTCCCACGCTTGTAAAATGACACAGAGCAATGTGATTGGATGGCTTGAAATCCATCCAATCACAGTGCTCTGTGTCATTTTACAAGCGTGGGAAAATTCCAAAGAACTTTCCCACGCTTGTAAAATGACAAAGAGCACTCTGATTGGCTTAAACCCACCAATCAGAGTGTTCTTAGCCTAATTGCAGGGCGGGGCAAGGCTTTATAAGCCTTCCCCCGCCCTGCGGAGCTCAGTCTGCGCGGAGCCCTCCATGGGTGAAGATGGATTATTTTTTTTGCGCTCGGGTTTTTTTTTTCTTTTTTTTATTGCGTCGGTTATTATGGATTTTTATTTGGCCTTTTTTGGGGCTGAAGAAAGAAGATTTTAGAAGAAAGAAAACATCGAATGGTAAGTTGTTTTTATCTTATTTTTTTTTCTTTACAGGTTTTTAGTTAAAGGGTCCCCCCTCATTATTTTTAGGGTGAGGGGGGTAGGTAGGGAGAGTTTTTTTTTGGGGGGGGGGGGAGAGGGTTAACTAGGGTCCCCACCCCCTTTGTATTTAGGGCCCCCACCCACCGCTCAGGGGTGGGGGCCGGGGGGGGACAATAGGTCCCCCCCTATTGATAATTTTAGGGCCCCCACCCACCGCTCAGGGGTGGGGGCCGGGGGGGGGGCAGTAGGTCCCCCCCCTTATTGTGAATTTTAGGGCCCCCACCCGCCGCACAGGGGTGGGGGCCGGGGGGGGACAGTAGGTCCCCCCCCTATTGTGAATTTTAGGGCCCCCACCCACCGCTCAGGGGTGGGGGCCGGGGGGGGGGCAGTAGGCCCCCCCTTATTGTGAATTTTAGGGCCCCCACCCGCCGCACAGGGGTGGGGGCCGGGGGGGGCAGTATGTCCCCCCCTTATTTTTTATTTTAAGGCCCCCACCCGCTGCACAGGGGTGGGGGCCGGGGGGGGGGGCAATAGGTCCCCCCTTATTGATAATTTTAGGGCCCCCACCCGCCGCACAGGGGTGGGGGCCGGGGGGGGGGCAGTATGTCCCCCCCTTATTTTTTATTTTAAGGCCCCCACCCACCGCACAGGGGTGGGGGCCGGGGGGGGGACAATAGGTCCCCCCTTATTGATAATTTTAGTGCCCCCACCCGCCGCACAGGGGTGGGGGCCGGGGGGGCAGTATGTGCCACCCTTATTTTTAGGGCCCCCACTCACCGCTCAGGGGTGGGGGCCGGGGGGGGGGGGAGGAGAGTAGGTCCCCCCCCCCCCCCCCCTTCAACCACTATTGTGGCCAGACAGCATCCCTGTGGGTTCGGGCTTCAGCTGTCAGCTGAAGCCACGCCCACAGCAGTGCTGACAGGCTGTCAGCACACAAAGCGCGTTCACAGTGCTTTGTGTGCTGATAGCCCGTCTGATGCATTCACCCAGAATGCATCGGACGAGAGGCCTTTTTAGGGCCTCTGAACTCGGAAGTCCCTCTGGTGGCCGTCTGATTGACTGCAACAAGAGGTGTTCCAAGCTTCCAATAAACACTGCATTTTCTCAGAAAATACAGTGCTTACAAGAAAAAGGCTCCGGGTAGCTGTAGCACTCACCTAAACAACCTCATTAAGCTGAAGTTGTTCAGGTGACTATAGTGTCCCTTTAAGCGAGTTCCCTATGCTTAGGAATATGTAAATGTGTCATGAATGTTTTATATTGTCCAAAATTTAAGAAAGATGAAATAAAAAAAATAAAAATAATAATTATCAAATTGTTTAAAAAAATTAAAGGGAAACTATAGTGCCAGGATAGCAAAGTTGTTTTCCTGGCACTATAGCTCCCTATATTGCCCTCCCCGCATTCCTCCCTCCTGTAGTGCAGAAGGGGTTAAAAACTGATTCCAGTGCCGTTGCCCCTCTGTGATGGTACAGGCTCCACCTCCACTCCTTCAAGACCTAATGCGCATGCACAGCAATGGCCGCGTTTACATTAGTACTCCCCCCCATAGGAAAACATGCATAATGCTTGACACTGAACGTCCTCATGCATAGCGTGAGAACGTCCAGCATCAGTTAGATCAGTGGTTCACAACCTTTTTCACTTGAGTTCCCCTTGGTAGCCCATTTCCATAAATTGTTCCCCTCAAATTAGTGAAATGTTTGTTTTTAATATAGTTGCTGTTAGTTCAAATTCATGTTTTTCTCTGCCTCAGACTCCCCTGCTTTCTGCCCCAGACTCCCTCTGCTTCTCCTCTGACCCAAGGTCTCCCTGTCTGCACCGCCGCTATCACCTATTTTTTTTTATTTGCGTACCCAGGGCTACAATCTAGTGCCCCTGGGTATATGCAAATAAAAAAAAAAGACAATGGCGGCGGTGCAGGCAGGGATGGGCTGCCGAGAGTACTCAAATGAAAAAAGTTTGGGAACCACTGACCTAACTGATGCTGGACTTCCTCACGCTATGCAAGAGGAACATACATGACACCCAGCGTCATGTAAAACCTCATAGGAAAGCATCTACCTTTTGGGCACCCAGCTGTAGCGAATGTGAGAAAAAAAGTATCCAAAATTCTGTCTGGCCTTGTGGCTAAACAGGATAGTAATTCCTTTAGGGGAAGTACTAATAAAGTGAGCGTATGCGTACCACGGGTTGAGAACCCCTGAGTTAGGTGATCAAAATTCGCCTAATCACCCGGAAGTCACTCAAGTGGATGTCTTGTAGACAGCCACTAGAGGTGGAGTTAAGCCTCAAAGGTAATTATTGCAGTTTATTAAAAACTGCAATAATTACCTTTGCAAGGTTAAGGGACCTGGGGCAGTGCACCCAGACCACTTCAATGAGCTGTAGTGGTCTGGGTGACTATAGTGTCCCTTTAAGTGAGATGAAAGACAAATGTGGGTAATTTGGAAAGGAGAAGTAAGAGGTGCAGAGGGGTACAGAAATGGGTGAAAAGTGGTGTTAGAGAGTCACAAGAAGACGTTAATGGGAAGACTCACATACAGATTGGTGAAGATTGAGAGAGATAGAAACGTATAAGAAGGTGGAGAGTCAAAAAACAACAACAAAAATGCTTGCAGCATATAAATATGCCTCATTACACATGCTGACACTGACTTAATATGATTCACATACACACAAATACACCTCTCATTCACACACGCTGACCCAGGTTTTAGATGCACCCCTCATTCACACATACACAGACAGATGTCTGATACATACCCTCATTCACACTCTTACACTCTGCACACATACAAATACAGTACAGCATTCACATACATACTGCATTCACGCACTGACAATCCGTACAAATCTATACTGGCATTCATATGCAGACTTTCCACACTAATACACACTGGCATTCATACACCAACATTCCTCTGTGTTCGCACACAAGTCACCCACAAAATACACCCCTGCATTCAATGTTCCATACAAACACACTCCTGCTTTTACAAACATCTGCTCTACTCACTCATAGAACAATGCATTTACACATTTACTACATGCAAGTAAACGTCGGCATTTCATACTCTCTGTACTACACAAATTATGCTGTAGGATTTACACACATCAGCATTACACACACACATGTACTCCTACTTTGACACATAGAATAATAATATTAAATTGTAAAAGGACACAGGGTTATTTATTAAAGCAAGAATTTTCTGAAATTCAAACTGAATTTCAAATTTCAAATTGAATGCCTAAATAATCAAAGTGAACAACAAAATTGGCCTGGAAATTTTTTCTAATACAACTATTTAGGCCTATAATTTAAAATTCACTTTCCCCAGCAATTCTTGCTTGAGAGAATAAACCTGACCGGGTTTTTTTTAAAGATATATTTAACATTTACTTAAAGGAACAATATAGCATCAGGAATACAAATGTGTATTTCTAACACTTTATTTTTGAAAGCATAGTTTAAAAGGCCAGCCCCCTGTCAGAGGAGTAAAAAGTGTTTTAACTCAACTTTATTCCTGTGCTGCGCCAGTTTTGTCAGATGTGATGATCTCAGCCAATCCAATGCTTTCTCATAGAAAAGCATTGGGAGGCAATTGCACATGCGCGGCAAAAGGCCTGCTGCACTAATCAGCATCTCCTCATAGAGATGCATTGGATCAATGCAACTCTGTGGGAAGAGTTCAAGTCTCCATGCAGTATGTAGGGACGTTGAACATCAGTGCCTCCCACTAGAGGTGTTCCTAGGTAGTAATGTAAACAATGCCTTTTCTCTGAAAAGCCAGCAAGGATTGGCTGTGGACACCAGAACAACTACATTAAGCTGTAGTTGTTCTGGTGATTATAGGTCCCTTTTAATACTTAATATTTGTTTTTTGTAGGGCCCATGATACGATTTTGCCCGGGGGCCCAGAAGGCTGTCAGTCCGTCCCTGCCCATGCACCAAGATCTTCCATTGGATCTGGGAGTTTTGTGGTTAAACATTGCTGGCTTTCCCCTGATAGTACCTGTTTAACCCCTTAAGGACACATGACATGTGTGACATGTCATGATTCCCTTTTATTCCAGAAGTTTGGTCCTTAAGGGGTTAAAGACATTTGGAAAAGCATACTACTTTAACCCCTTAAGGACCAAACTTCTGGAATAAAAGGGAATCATGACATGTCACACATGTCCTGTGTCCTTAAGAGGTTACTAGACTCTTAAGCTATTCATAAACTCCTACAGTATGGTAATTTAACCCCTTTACTACTAAGCGACATGCAAAACAACATCTCCAGAATCTAAATATTTTGGGTGCCCTGGTAATATTTAAACATATATTTGTTTCAGCATGGTTAGGTAGCATATTATTTAATGGGGAAAAAAACCCAAAAAGTTAGGTTGAACAAAAAATATTTTAACTCCTTAACGATGCATGGCAAAAAAAATCAGTCATGGTTGTCCTTCCCTTAAGCACCCATGACAGAATAATTCAGTCATGCAATATTTTACCAGCAGACACTGTTTCCCTTTGGGAACCCCTCTGTCAGCTGGATCCATTTATTGTGGCCCCAGACTAACAGAAGAGCTGCGTGTCGCACTGAAAGTCAGAGCGTCATTCATCTCTTTAAATAGGGATTTACATCCCCACAGGTTGTAATGTGTTGTGAGATGGTTAAATCTCTGCTCACACTCAGGGGCAATCGATACCTGGAGCTAATCTCTGTCAGCTGGGCTATTTTTTTTAGAAGCTCCAGACTTAATATAAGCTGCATGTAACACTGTAAGTCAGGGCGGCATGCAGCTCTTTAAATGGAGTTTTAAATCCCCATAGGTTGTTATGTGCTGTAAAATGGGTACAATCCTACAATATTTAGCAGGCCATATGAGTTATTCTGGAGTGTCTACTTTCACAAATGGTAGGCATTTGTGAGGTATTTTGGTCAGTCAAACTGTTATAGTGCTCCAAAATGAAACAAAGGTCCATAAAAGTCTGAAAATTCTAGCTGTAAAAACTGAAATGCTCGGGTCTCCTATATGCCACTGAAGGCTTCACAGGATAGTGGCAAAGGCATAAATTGGGGGTATTGTTGTACTTACAAAATGTAGCTGAACACAATCAGGTTTGTACAGGAGTAGCATATATCAGGTTTACAAAATACTAATTTAAAAAATAAAATGTATAAGTGTGTATGTTAATAATCAGAAAAAACTAAAACATTTAGCAGGGATTGGCAGTTAAATGGCTACATAAAAAGTGTAAACATTCCATTATGTAAATACCTTGCCATGTTTACTTAAAGGAACACTATAGGGTCAGGAACACAAACATATATTCCTGACCCTATAGTGTTAGAACCCCCATTTAAGTAGCTTGCCCCCCTTAACTCCCTTAGAAAGGGTTAAGGGGACCATCGAAAGACCATTAACTTGCTAGTTTTTCATGTCATTCTCATCATCTATATTATTTAACTCCTTAAGAGAAGGTAGTTATTGGATTTGATGATGAAAGTAATCATGGAACAAACATGCCATCTACTGGTCAAACTGGATAAATTCACCATTAGGATGAGGTCAACACTCATTATAATAGTGCACACAAATCAGGTTCCATTGGTCACTTTAAAAATTGGGCGTGAAAAAGACAGAAAATATTTTTGCTTAAAAGAGGACATAAAGACTCTTGGTAAACTTTATATCTTGGAACACATTCTCAAACACAGCTCTTTCCCTGGACACACCCTAGTCAGTTTGTTTTTTTACAATACCCTAATCTTTCGAGTCATCACAAAAAAAAAATCTCCTTTTTAAAACAAGGGTACCTCAACTTTGCAACAACTATTTTAACAAAAACAAAATGTTTTGTAATCTTTTTGTATGAATAAAGTTTATCAAATTAATAATGTCCTGACTTATGCATCAATGTCATATACCTTCTCTGGTGCCACATGGTCTCCAATATATTGGTATGACTACCAGGAGCTTTAAAATCCAAGTGGCTGAAACAGAGTGTATCCACACTGATACATGATCCTTCCCTCTTAGGATATATGGTTATTTATAAAAGACGTAAAAGTTTGGTCCTCACAAGGAATCTCCTGCCCTTAACTACAATTGATTTTGTGGCTTACTAAGGGCAATAATAACCACGCGATGAAACATGACGTCACATAAAAGACTCAGAAGTGACGTCACAGTTGGTGTGTACCCGGAAGTGAAATATCAGCAGAAGAAGCCCAAACAAAGGGAGAGAATACATTTGTTGTGTATAAATGCCCTGAATCTCACATAGAGTCTCCAGAATGGGGTATTTCGACCAGTAACAGGTCAAAATGCCTCTGCACTGGAACTCTGTTATTTGGGTTGATGATTCCAGCTGTGAACTTATATTTATTGATACTTGTAATTTACCATAGACACTGCTATAATTAGGCACACCACCCTATTTTTTTATATTTTTTATTGTTTTTGTATTTGGTTTTATCCTACTACATTCGGTATGTTCAAATAAATATTCCTTTCTTCTGCATTTGGATTCCTGTACCCTACTAAGATATGGATTTCTTCAAGTCTTTATAGGCAACCTGAAGCTTTCAAGACGGAGCCTGGCATGGATCTGAGTCATGTGAGTGTGGTTCTATCCCTCACCTTGTGCAAAATTTATATAGAGTTTTACACTATGTGATTTTTAGATATATTCTAGATGTATTGTTTTCTACTTGTGGAACTACATTGAACATACTTTTGGAATTTTAAGCATCGTTTATAAACAATTTTACACTTGGTGTGTTTTATATGCTGTTTTTTTACTTTATTTTCATGAGATTATTTTGTTTTGTTTTGTTGCTAACATATCAAAAGGATTAAGATGTAAAAGCTACTCAGCCAAATACTAATAATAATGCTTTTCACATGGGATAATTGCAGAACTCTTCACTGAGCCTCCGAGGTGATTATTTCCCAAAGGATAAAATAATTCTGAGCGTTTAATTTACATAAGAAATTCAACAAACACAGATATTATATAAATACAGCTGAAATATTTTAGTGTTGCACTTCCAAAAAAAATCCTTAAAACCTGAGAATGGTAACTGATAAGAAATGTGTATTTTTTCATGAAATATAAATTGTCACCTTACCGTTCAGTCGGATTTTTACAGTCTAATTGATGAATGCTCTATCTTTCAAAGTAATGGACATTTTCCAAATGGAGATTTGGATAAAATTCCTGGTAACAAATATCAATAAACCAACAGCATTTCTGATATATGCTTTAACTTTTTCTTTCAACAGTATTGTTGAAACTGCCTCTCTCCTAATAGCTAACAACATCTTTAGGTATATTTGTATTTTTTTATTTTCCCTTAATAGATTAAAAATATGTTTGTCTATAATTTATACTGTAGCATTGCATGATTTTTGCACCCCAATTCCCAATAGGAGGATAAGAAAAAGCAGTGTGAAAGGTATAAAAGGGATGTTGGAGAGGAGAAGGGGATGTGTGAGGAATCTTAAAAGAGGTTGTCGATACTAAGGTTTAAAACCACAAGGGTTCCACATTAATCTATCTATGTCCATGCAATCATTAATCTATTGAGACAAACAAGGAGTAGGGAAACAAGTTTTTTTTCCAAAGTTAAGATGCAGTTGTATGTGCTCAGAGAGTTAGGACTTGGGAGCCAAGTTTACTTTTCATTTTTCATTAGAGAATCCAGGGGTACATTCATGGTTTATACTGTGGAAGATGCCTTTTATACCTTTTCTAGATACATATATTTGTAGGTGGAGATTAGAGTCCTACAAAGCCAAAAGCGTTATGTCTCTTTGAAATTACAAAAGACGAAGATTTAAATATAAAACAAAGTAGTTGTTCACATATATATGTATGGCAGGATTTTCCCATGCCTAATTGATTGCATTTGTCTTTAAAGGTATACAAGTTGTTATGTTCATTAATGGAGGAGTTTCAAATTTTCACATATTTAAGTACATTAAAATTCCTTTAAGTATTCCTTAAATAAACAGACTGGAAAAGCTAGATGGCAGAATCTGTTTCACACCCAAAATGTGTATGATTGTATACATCTTCCATATTTCAGAGTGGTTTCTAGAGCACATTATTTTCTTTCCAGGGATCATGTATAACAGGAGTAGTGGGTTTCTTCTCATAGAATTCCACCAGTCTCGAGCAAGTCAGATTACGTTCTTCTCACTGCTCCTGCTCACTTACTGCACCACACTGACGGGAAATTTTCTCATTATTATTCTGACCTGGAGGAGTCATCACCTACATAATCCTATGTATTTCTTCCTAGTTAACTTGTCCTTCTTGGAGATTTGGATCACTACCACCATCACACCCAAGTTCCTTTCTATCCTGGCTAATGGAAACAGAACTATTTCATTCTGGAGCTGTTTAGTACAGTGTTATATTTACTTTGTCTTGGGATCTGTCGAATTCATCACTTTGACAATGATGTCTTTCGATAGGTATATTGCCGTATGTTATCCTTTGCGCTATAAGAGTATAATGAACTCTCAACTGTGTTTATATCTCATAATAGGTTCTTGGATTGGTGGCATAATTTCTACCCTCCCTCAGAGTTTCATCCTACCTTTCTTGTCTTTTTGTGGCCCTAACCAACTTGATCATTTTTTTTGTGATATAGAACCACTTCTTAAGCTTGTCTGTGCTGACAAAAGACTTATAAATTTGCTCAACTTATTAATCTCTTCAGTTACTGTACTTGGATCCCTGATTGTGATTACCACATCCTATATATTTATAATAAGAGCAGTTTTTAAGATACCTACTGGGGGCGACAGGTGGAAGTCTTTTTCAACTTGCATTTCACACATTCTACTTGTCTGTATATTCTATTCAGGTTCCGTCTTTATGTGTTTGAGGTTTATTAAAAACTCTTCTGTAGACTTCAACAAACTGGCAGTCATACTTAATACTATTATCACACCACTCATGAACCCCTTTATTTATACTTTGAGGAACAGCCAGGTAAAGATTGCCTGGGGAGGACTCATTGGATCTTTATTTTTAAGTGGTTAATTTAATCAAAAACCTATTTTTTAAGAAAACACTGGTTTTGTTTAGAGTACCCTTGCTGTGATTGTCTCCCTGGTCAAAGTTGGGGAGACAAACTGCTGGGAAAGAATTGTAGGGAAAGGATGAGCTGTGGAAAGGACATAGGGAGATACAGAGGTGGAGGCTGTGTCACCATTGGACACCTGTCACCAGCATGATAGACATGCAGTATGCACAAAAATTATATTAGCCAGCCCAGAACTCTTTTGTTGTGAAATGCTGCACTTAAAGACTCCAGACATCATTACCACCATGATATTACAATAAGGCATTTTTAAATGGTATTAATGAAGATCAATATCCTCTACTGTATTCATTTTGCAATTCTCTTTATGTCTCACACATTCTGTTTATATCTAAGTTAAATCAGTACAAAAACTCAAGTCATTGTTCCTTTTGACAGTTGCTATGGTTTTGTCACTTCTAAGTGTAATTTGATGCAAAAAAATCATGGGATCAATATGATAGTAAACTACCAAGTAGTAAGCTGGCTAACAAGTAAAAAAAAACAAAAAACATCTTATATCATTACTTGTACTTTTATTTAATTGTATATATTTTTTTAATTCTTTATTTTTGTAGTGCATATGCGGGTAACATACAGGCACATGGTACCCCAAAGGCAATCCACATGCTTATTTCAGAACAGAAAGTACATAGCATAGAGAGCATTAGGGAATGGTAGTACGGTGCACTATTTTTATATATATATATGATCACGTTTAAATCACGCTGTTTATGCATTGTATAGATTGAGATTCTATTAACATCAAGATAGTATACAGGAAGATAGCTTTGCAATAGAAGTGTACGATTATTTTGCAGGTAATATGTTTAGTTTAGATAAGTGAAGGGCTTGCTGTGTGTATAATAACAATGGGTCTCATTAGCCCTAACATGCAAAACATACAGTGGTACTAACATTTTTGATAACAAACGTGAGGTCTATTTTCTCAGATCATGGTAGTATCTTGCTTAAGAATTATAATGTGTATAAGAACTGAACAAGACGTGCTTTCAGTGGTAGTGGCATCACATGGATAGACTACTCATTAGCTCGAGCATAGTAGGCACAAGTGCTGTAATTTCAAGCATGGTAAGCATTAGTGGTATTTGCTAACGTATGAGGAAAACAAGCCTAGCCTTTATTTTTGTGTGAGTGTATGCCATAGTCCTCAGTTATCTCGGGTGGCCACAGAGTTGTACATGTCATACGCTTTACCCAATGTCTGCTTGCGTGTGTACAGTGTCCTGCTGCCCTGTTGCCTGCCGCATGCTGACCCGGCTCACAGTGGATCGGCCGGTGGGAGCTGTCGGTGGAGGAGTTCCACCTAGTGCCGTCTTCTGTGGGGTCCCCACCGATGTCGTGCCGGTCATTCAGGAGGGTTCCCGTCTTTTGCTCCGTGAGTTTGAGCAGGGTTGCGAGCAGACTGGGTAAGTCTTCGGCTCCAGCGCCATTTTCCCGCACTTTTCCGCTTGGGGATATTTCGTCGATGGCGTGTGCTGGGTGAAGTTACGTCGGGTTGCAGGGTTGTTCCTGTTCCAGTCTGTCAGCCAGTTTTAGGGTCAGGGGGTGATTGTCTGGGTGGCTGATGTGAGCTAGGTGGGCGAGTGTCGTTTGGTGGCGGTCCCCTGTGATAGTGGCCGACTCGGCGCCATCTTCTGTGGCCGGAGTAGGCCCCATGTGTGCCAGTGAGGATTTTTCCTCCAGGGGACTGAAGCCCTTCTGGCCAGCCTCACCCTGGGTCTGGTACTCTCCACCCGATGAGGGACACCGTTGCCAGGCGGTTTTTGTGTCAAGTATCCCAGTTGCATGCTCGTTTTTCCGTGAGTTTTCAGGAGCTGGTCTGACATGCGACCGTCCTGCTCGGCGGTCCGGCCCCGCCCCCTATTTAATTGTATTTTTTAATGAGAGGTAAAGAGATACTCTATGCACCAAAACCAGTACAGGGCTCTGTTGTGGTTATGATCCCAGAAAACCCCTGATGCGTCCAAGCTGTGAACTGTGAAACCATGACTTGAAACTTTGCTATCTTTGTTTTGTGTTTGCTTTGAGCTTGTAGCATCCTTTCTCTGGTCTGAGTTGATTTTGCAAAGCGACAGTTAATATTTCTACATTATCATACCAACTCATGCTTAGTTTTGACTTATTTCATTGATAGAGAGATGTCAACTGACGCTCTCAGCCAATGAATAATGTTCCCACTTGATATGATAATATTGAAGTGTGAACACAGGCAAATATAGTGATAAGAAATTAAATAATTCAACATTTAGTCCTCCAAGAATATAATAAAAACTGGAGGACAGGTGACATCTTATGTAGAAAAGAAATAGAATGGGTATAAAAAAAAAAATATTGGCACATTAAGGACTAAATGATGACTTTCTTGTGGGTTAAAAATAATAAACAGTGTAACACTAATAACAAACCCTATGTGTTTCGTCTCATATGAGACTTGTTTAGGGGTATTAGAACTCAAAGTATCCACCAACGTCACAGCATAATCATTGTTATTTTTTTTATTTATCTTAATTCCAATTTTAACACATTTATTCTGAGAAAATGAGGATGAAAATTGGACTGCATTCGTACTTTGATACCACCGATCCAGTTCCTGCAGAGATATGTTGATGTTTTTTTGTTTGTTTTTTACATTCTTTATTTAGGTTTTTGTTAATAGGAAACAAATAAACAAACATACATATGTCCGTATAACAATATATTGTTAATGGGCGCGTCTGGTGTTCTATAGGGTTATCTTATGGGGACTGTAGGGGCGCACCCCTCTGCTCTGGCATGTACTGTCTAGTTGGACGCAAGCTGGAAATCTAGTGAGTTGTAGGGTTTGATAGTCTCAGTCCCAGATTGTCTACCGATGGTGTATACCCTCCCAATATCCTCCCTCCATCCCGGCCCCCCTGTTCTGAGATCTCTGTTTTAGGTGAAGTACGATGTTTTTAAGGTTTCGAGGTGTTTATAGACTGGGGTTATAACATGTGATAAGGTTAGACCGACGTCTGCCGGTTCAGGGAGTAGGTGGGGCCATATACTTTAGTAGGTAAGGGGGTTGCATGGTGATGGGACCCAGATGTGGGCTCCTAGAGCGACCAGTCGGTGGGTTTGGTGGTATCGTACTGGTAAGATAGGTCATTTGAGCACTAATTTGACTGGCGGCAGCCAGATGGCTCTTGTGCTCTGGTAGGTTGGGTTGAAAGTCCCCTGATAGTCGGGATCTGTTATGCATCTCCATCGTTGTCGTGGGATTGGGTGGTGCTGGGGCCAGGCGGCGCCAGGTGTATATAATGTTGCCCGTTGGCTGCGGGTATCTCTCTACGCCCGGTCAGGGGTGAGTGGTCTATGCGCTGGCATGCCCCCTAGGGGGTCCATTCGACTCTTTTTTTCGTTATGTGTGGTGCCGTCTAACGTCTGTCGGGTTTCAGGGCCCGTCTGGGTCGCGGGGTCCCCTTCTTTAAGGGGGTTCCGGCATGTCATGTGGGGGTGTTGATGGGCTTTTTAAGTGTTTACAATAAAGCAGTTTGTTAGTTGCTTTACAGCAAGCATGTCAAACTTGCGGCCCACAATGGATATATTTGCCCTGGGGACACTTTGGGTTGTGGCCAGCTGTAAGAGAGAGGAAAGATATTTCCTGTCTGATTCTTGTCTTCGATTCCATGGCCAATTGCGTGCTTCCGCAGGCCAGCCACTAGCCTTCCCTCCTTCTTGCAGTGCCAGAGGAGCTTCTGGAACTTGAAGACGCGTGGCTCATCTTACGGTAGGAAAAGAGAGGCTTGGAGCACCTGTCTAGTGTGCTAAATTGGGGAGAGGGACAGTGTATTAATTTGAGGGAGGGAGGGGTTAGTGTATTAAATTGGGGGAGGGAGTGGGCAGTGTATTAATTTTAGGGAGGGGGCACTGTGTTAAATTGGGTGGAGAGCAATGTATTAATTTGGGGGAGGAAGAGGGGCAGTGTATTAGTGTGGTGGGAGAGGGCAGTATGTCATTTTGGGGTGAGGGTAGTGTATTAATTTGGGGGAGGGAGGGAGTCAGCGTATTAGATTGGTGGGATGGGTGTTATGTGTTAAATTGCAGGGCAGGCAGTGTATAAAATTAGGGGAGGGAGGGCAGTGTATTAAAGTAGAGTGCTGGCAGGAGGGGCAATATATTCAATTAGAGTGGAGGGAGGAGGGGCAGTGTATTAGATTAAGGGGCAGTGTATAAGATTGGGTAGAGGGAGCAGTGTATTAGAGTGGAGGGAAGGGGGGTAGTGGATTGAATTTGTGGGAAGTGTATTGGAAAGGGGGCGGGGGCAGTGTATTAGACTGGGTCTGCATGGAGGGACGGATCGCTCCCCATGGAAATGCTGATTAGCCGCACAGCTTTTTGCCACACATGCACAATAGACTTCCAAAGCTTTTCTATGGGAAAGCATTGAGTTGGCGGAGCTCATCAAGTTTGAAGATACCAGCTAGAGACTTTTAATGTTTTTGGCTTTTCTTTTTATTGTTCATTTTACCACAGAGGGATTTCGTTTCTCCTGGGTACCACTGGTTTAGTGGAGACAAGCTGCTTTTACCTTTTATTGATGTAAGTGCATTTTGTACTAATAAATTCTCTTTTTTACTACAATACTGCTCTATATATCTTTTTGCCTTTGAGGATTGGAGGTCTCTGCATATGCTGCTATACTACATCGCATACCCATCCTGAAGGATACGCCGTTTTGTATATATACCCTTTGGTAGATACCTTTTGGAAGATACTCATCAAGTTTGGATACCAGCTAGAGACTTTTAATGTTTTTGGCTTTTCTTTTTATTGTTCATTTTACCACAGAGGGATTTCGTTTCTCCTGGGTACCACTGGTTTAGTGGAGACAAGCTGCTTTTACCTTTTATTGATGTAAGTGCATTTTGTACTAATAAATTCTCTTTTTTACTACAATACTGCTCTATATATCTTTTTGCCTTTGAGGATTGGAGGTCTCTGCATATGCTGCTATACTACATCGCATACCCATCCTGAAGGATACGCCGTTTTGTATATATACCCTTTGGAAGGGAGACAGGCGCTGATCTCCAGTATAATCTTGTAAGTTCTCTACCTCCGGGTCTGAACCACTCATTATTGTACATACTTCACCATTGTGTGATTTTTTTATACATTCTAGATATCCTGGAAATTGTTGTGTCATTCTATACACAGGTCGTATTTTTATGATATTTGCTCTGCTACCCCTTTAATCTGTACTGTCACTTGTTGGTGCAGTACAGATTTTCTCCTTTGTTACTATAAATTGGGTGTATGTGAGGTACACTTTTGGGTGTTTAGCATTGCTCTTTGGTTCTTTTGGGATAAAATACAGTACATTTCTCTTTTTTTATATCACAGCAAAAGTGAAGAGCACACTCATAGGACTTCGAAAAGATAACGTCATTTGTTTTTTACAGCTGTGCAACAGCATACATTCACCATTTCAGTCCCATTACCGAAATTTCTTAATATGTCACGGTAGTTGGACTGAAATATTGGTTATATGCACATTGGTATCTTCTTAAAAAAAATTTGCTCTTTTGTTTACTTTGAAGTCCTACGAGTGTGAGGACGTCCAGTGTCAGTTACGCAACATTTTTATACTGTACTTTTTTCTAAATAAACCTACGTTTCTAAGAAAACTGAAGTTTTGTTTTTTTGCTGCCCACATCAACTTAAACTTTGTTTATTTGGCCTGTGTTAGCCTTTGAGTTTGACATGCTTGCTTTTCCACTGTTTCTTTTACACGCTTATCAGAGAATACAGAAGACACTTGTATTTGAGAAGCTAAGAACATGAGATGAGCCTTTATTTTATCCAACACTTGTGAGATCAACATTAAATTCTATATACTAAGTACATTTTCCTGTTTTGCTCTATATGGTTTTTGTTTGTCCATTTTTTTGTAGATACATCTTTATGTTGCTTTGTATTTGAGATATGTGTGGAATCCTTATGCTATCTAAATTATATGTTACATAAAGGGTAATTATCATGTCGGTTTTTGCACTGCATTAGTGGGGTGAGGTTAATCATTACCAATATGTCAGGGGTCCGCGGGCGGCTAGTAGGGGAGGTTGCTCGCAACTCGCAGCACTCACCCTCAGTCCATCGCCGCCCGCGGTCTCCCCTCCTCGTACCTGTCGGCGAGCGGCGTCTCCTCTCCGCCGCTCGCCGCTCGCCGCTCGCATCCGTCACGCCTCCCAGCGGCAGCATGTATAACGCTGCACGCTGGAAGGTCGTTGATTTATGCAAACGCCGGGGTCACGTGAGTGACCCGGCGTTAAAGCAACAGTACCACAATCACAGTGGGAGGCTTAGATATCTCCCACGTGTGATTGTTAATTCTGATTGGAAGTTATCCAATCAGAATTTAACCTAGGGTATTTATACTCACCTTTCCTGTTCCTCCCTGCCCTGTTGTGGTCTTTGCTGTATAGTATTGATTCTGAACTTGTGATTTCTGGTTACGTACTCTCTGGCTTGTTAAACTGACTTTGTGACTTTCTCCTACCCTTTGACCTCGGCTTGTTTATCGTTATCCTGTTTTCTGGTTCCCCTGACTCGGCTTGTCTCCTGACTATTCTGTGTGTGCTTAGCCCGGCCACTCTAAGGTCCGGTACGGCACCTTTTCTGTGTGTGTGTGTCTGTTAGCGTGTTGGGTTCCCGGAATCGTGACATTACGGAACATTATGGAACCTGCTGACATTCCACAGCTCCTAGTTAATCAGGAGGCTAGAATGGATGGTTTAGACCATCGTATGGATCAGTTTGCCCAGGCTTTACAAACCATACTGGCTCGTACTGCCCTCTTGCAACCTGCCGTTCAAGAAGTTGTTGCTGCTGGGCCAGAACCCAGTCCTGATCCGGTAACCGCTCCTGCTCACGTGGTTCACATGACGCCACCTCAGCGCTATAGCGGTGATCCAGCACCGTGCCATGGTTTCCTCAACCAAATTGATATTCATTTGGTGATGAATCCGCGCTCATACCCCACTGACAGAGCCAAAATTGCTTTTCTGATCAACCATTTGTCAGGAAAAGCTCTAGCATGGGCCAACCCCATGTGGGAGAACACGTACCCAATGTCCTTTGCAGACTTTCTAACAGCTTTCAAACGTACGTTTGATCAGCCCGGCCGGGTTGCTTCTGCTGGCAAAGCTCTGCTTAGGATCCGACAGGGCAGTAGATCAGTAGCGGATTATACCATTGAATTCCACTCTGGCAGCTGAAGTGGTTTGGAATAACGACTCTCTCGTAACAGCTTTTCAGGAGGGTTTGGCCGCTTACATATTAGACGAAATAGCATCCAGGGAATTGCCTATTCTTCTGGATGATCTAATAGATTATATCATTCTAATTGACAACCGTATAAGAGAGAGGCGTAGTCAAAGAAGAATGAATACACAGGGGTTACCTGCTTTACCCAGTACTGCACTACTAGCATTACCTCCCCCTACTCAACCACCTCCCGAACCCATGCAATTAGGTGCTGTAGGCTTATCTGAAGCTGAAAGAACATACCGCAGAAGGGAGGGCTTGTGCCTTTATTGTGGTAAGAGGGGGCATCTCTGAAGTAACTGTCCTAGTTTGCAGGGAAACTACAGCACCTAAGGCCTAGAGAGGGGTCGGCCTCGGGTGTTATGGTTTTTTCCCCTCATGTGTCCATCTCCAGACCATTCATTACGGTTACTCTTTTGGTCAATCAAACCACTATTACAACTAAAGGCTTGATCGATTCAGGTGCTGCAGATAACTTTATCGATGAGAACTTTGCTAAAACCGCAGCCTTGAATCTGATCCAAAAGGCCACACCCTTGGCCGTTGAGGCCATAGATGGTAGACCACTTGAGAAACCCCTGGTCAGGCCCGGACTGGCCATCGGGCAAACCGGGCAAATGCCCGGTGGGCCGCGATGGCCACGGGCCGAGGCCAGGGAGATCTACCTGGTCTATGCAGGGCTGGCGCTATCCGAGCGCCGGCCCCGCTGTGTTCCATGAAGGGCCGGTGGGGAGATCAAGGATCTCCCTCACCGGCCCACATGCTGTCAAATGCGGCCGCCGGCGGGAAGAGAGGGAGGGAGCCAGCCAGTCTGGAGAAAGGACCCGGCGGAGCTCTAACTTGCAGCTCCGCCGGGTTTCTCTCGCGAGATCCCCAAAGGGCTAGAGTTCACTTACCACGAGGACCACCAGGGATGGATGTCAGCAGGCCCCCCCCCCTTCCAGGCTACGGGTAAGAAGGGAAGGGAAGGGGGGGGAGAGAGGGGGTTTAATCAATTTATTTTTAGAATAAAAAAAAGACATCAATATTGGCATTTACCTGCCTCCCCCAACACAGCACCCTAACACACATCACCCTCATACAGCACCCTAACACACATCACCCTCATACAGCACCCTAACACACATCACCCTCATACAGCACCCTAACATACATCACCCTCATACAGCACCCTAACACACATCACCCTCATACAGCACCTTAACACACATCACCCTCATACAGCACCCTAACACACATCACCCTCATACAGCACCCTAACACACATCACCCTCATACAGCACCTTAACACACATCGCCCGCATACAGCACCCTAACACACATCACCCTCATACATCACCTTAACACACATCACCCTCATACATCACCTTAACATACATCACCCTCATACATCACCTTAACACACATCACCCTCATACATCACCTTAACACACATCATCCTCATGCAGCACCCTAACACACATCACCCTCATACAGCACCCTAACACACATCACCCTAACACACACAGTGCCCTAACACATCACCCTAACACACACAGCGCCCTAACACACAGCACCCTAACACAGCACGCTAATGCACACACCACCCTAACACACACAGCGCCCTAACACAGCGCCCCAACACACAGCACCCTCACTCACACACACAGAACCTTCACACAGCACCCTAAAACACACACACACACACACATCACCCTCACACAGCATCCTAACACACACAGCACACACACACACTGCACACCTCACACACACAAAGCAGCCCCAAACACGCTGCACCAAGCACACACACAAAGCAGCCCCCAAACACGCTGCACCACGCACACACACACACAATACTACACACCAAACATATATGTATATATACTACAGAACCCCTCACACACATACTGCACCCCTAAACACATTAAATTCCAGACAAACACTAGATTCCTACCCAACTCTACAGATATACACACACTAGATCTCTATATACACTCTGAATCCTCTACACACGCACACACACACACACACTCACTAGATCTCCTATACACGCTCCTGAGTCCTTCAAACACACACTAGATCTCCTACACACAGACGCTGCACCACCTACACACACTACATTTCTGACATACACACTCTGGATCCCCCATGCACAAACTAGATTCTATTTAAGCAAACACATAGTGTCTCCATAAATGGGATACAGTGAGTATCCCAATTATGGAAACCACTGAGACAAGTTTCAAGCAAACACAACGCAAGCATGTTATTAAATTTGCTTGCACTGTGCAGAAAAAATACATGGCCCTTTTCTCATGCCCTGGAAGAGCATTGAACCAACATGCTCACTGAAATGGGGCGTGCTTGTCATTGGGGATGACAAAACACACCCTATCTGGCCCCGCCCCCTTTTCAGTGGGCCGCTGTGAACCAAAAATGCCCGGGCTGAATTTTTTTCCCAGTCCGGGCCTGCCCCTGGTGACCCATGAGACCCATGAAATGGTTATGGTCGTGCGTGCCTTACACAAAGAAAGGATAACCTTCCAAATAATTGACTCCCCTACAGCTTCCATCATACTGGGCTTCCCCTGGTTAGTTAAGCATAACCCGGTACTTGATTGGGGTTGTTTGGATATACTCTCCTGGGGGCGAATCCTGTCAACAAGACTGTATGGTCCGTTTACGTCCCGTTTGTTTACTCAATGTGCCTACAGCTAAACCACTTTCTGTTTCTGTCCCCCCTGTCTATGCAGACCTCGCATTGGTCTTTGAAAAAAGGGAAGCTGATAGACTACCCCCACATCGGGATTATGATTGTGCCATAAACTTGTTACCTGGAACGATGCCTCCTAGGGGCAAGGTCTACCCGCTTTCTGAGAAAGAAAACCAGGTCATGGAGGAGTACATACAGGAATCCTTACGTAAAGGTTTTATCAGAAGGTCCTCCTCTCCGGCTGGTGCTGGTTTCTTTTTTGTTGCCAAGAAAGAGGTCGATTTAAGGCCATGTATAGACTATAGAGGCCTGAATAATATAACAGTTAAAAATGCTTATCCTATCCCTCTCATTACTGAGTTGTTTGACCATGTCAAAGGTTCTAGATTTTTTACCAAACTAGACCTCAGGGGGGCTTATAACTTGGTTCGTATAAAAGAAAACGATGAATGGAAGACAGCGTTCAATACACGCAGTGGGCATTACGAGTATCTAGTTATGCCTTTCGGACTGTGTAATGCCCCTGCTGTCTTTCAGGACCTCATAAATGATGTCCTTAGAGATTTACTACATGTCTGTGCCGTGATCTATCTCGATGATATACTTGTGTTTTCTCCTGATCTGGAGTCTCATCATGCCCATGTGAGGAAGGTACTTAAGAGATTGCTACAAAATGGTCTTTATTGTAAATTGGAGAAATGTTTATTCGACCAAAAATCAGTACAATTCCTAGGGTACATCATTTCTGAACAGGGGTTCAGCATGGATCCTTCAAAATTAGAAGCCATGTTTTCTTGGCCTCTTCCTCAAGGCCTTAAAGCAATACAACGATTTATAGGCTTTGCCAATTATTATCGCAGGTTTATTAAAAACTTTTCATCAGTCATTTCTCCTATCACTAAACTGACTAAAAAGGGTTTGCACCCCAGGGTTTGGACTCCTGAAGCCATTAAAGCCTTTGAGACTCTCAAAAAGGCATTTGCCACTGCCCCTGTGCTACACCATCCCGATCCTTCCCTTCCCTTTGTAATGGAAGTAGAGGCTTCAGAATCAGGTGTGGGAGCTGTATTATCACAAAGACTATCCTATAACGAACCCCTCCATCCCTGTTGTTACTTTTCTAAAAAATTATTTGATTCGGAGAAAAATTACGACGTCGGGAACAGGGAACTATTAGCTATTGTGATGGCTTTTAAAGAGTGGAGATACTTATTAGAAGGAGCCAGACACGAAATCCTGGTTATAACTGATCATAAGAATCTCTCCTATATGCTAAAAGATTGTCCTCTCGTCAAGCCAGATGGTCCTTATTTCTTTCACGCTTTCAGTTCATTATCACATATAGACCTGGGTACCGTAATGTCAAGGCTGATGCTATCTCCCGACAATACGAACCTTTGGAGTCTATTGCCCCCACTCCTGAACCCATTGTACCCACATCTAAGATAATAGACGCTACCCGTTTGGTTATTTCGTCCCTTTTCCTGGATGGTATCAAGGCATACCAAACCCAAGCACCCTCTGAGACACCTGTTGATAGATTATACGTGAAAGAAAGAGATAGAAAGAAATTGTTAGTTTTATTTCACACCGCCAAAACGGCTGGTCACCCAGGGGTTACCAAAACATACAAGGGTCTCCTTCAACAATTCTGGTGGCCTTCACTTAAGCAAGACGTAGTGGATTATGTGCAGGCTTGTCGTGTTTGTGCACAGTGTAAGTCCCCTACTGTTAAACCCCCGGGTCTCCTGATGCCTCTGTTGCTCAGAAGAGATTTGCTGATCGCCGTAGAGGTGCTGCTCCTTCTTATGTTCCGGGTGATAGGGTTTGGTTGTCCTCTAAGAATCTCCGCCTCAGGGTCCCCTCGATGAAATTCGCACCCAGGTTCCTTGGCCCCTACAAGGTATTGCGTAGGATCAATCCTGTGTCCTACTCCCTGGCCTTACCTCCTTCCCTGCGTATTCCTAACACCTTTCACACCTCCCTTTTGAAGCCCCTGCTCTGTAATCGATTCTCTGGTCCTCTCAGGCATCCGGATTCCCTCCGCGCAGCCTCTAGTGACGTGTACGACGTGGCTGCCCTGCTTGATTCTCGTTTTTCTCGGGGTCGCTTGCAGTATCTGGTAGACTGGAAGGGATACGGTCCTGAGGAGCGGTCCTGGGCTTCATGCCTCTGACGTGAACGCGCCCTCTTTGGTCCACTCCTTTCATGCGTGGTTTCCTTTGAAGCCTTCAGCTTCCCGCCCGTTGGGCGGTCCTCGAGGGGGGGGTTATGTCAGGGGTCTGCGGGCGGCTAGTAGGGGAGGCTGCTCGCAACTCGCAGCACTCACCCTCAGTCCATCGCCGCCCACGGTCTCCCCTCCTCGTACCTGTCGGCGAGCGGCGTCTCCTCTCCGCCGCTCGCTGCTCGCATCCGTCACGCCTCCCAGCGGCAGCATGTATAACGCTGCACGCTGGAAGGTCGTTGATTTATGCAAACGCCGGGGTCATGTGAGTGACCCGGCGTTAAAGCAACATTACCACAATCACAGTGGGAGGCTTAGATATCTCCCACGTGTGATTGTTAATTCTGATTGGAAGTTATCCAATCAGAATTTAACCTAGGGTATTTATACTCACCTTTCCTGTTCCTCCCTGCCCTGTTGTGGTCTTTGCTGTATAGTATTGATTCTGAACTTGTGATTTCTGGTTACGTACTCTCTGGCTTGTTAAACTGACTTTGTGACTTTCTCCTACCCTTTGACCTCGGTTTGTTTATCGTTATCCTGTTTTCTGGTTCCCCTGACTCGGCTTGTCTCCTGACTATTCTGTGTGTGCTTAGCCCGGCCACTCTAAGGTCCGGTACGGCACCTTTTCTGTGTGTGTGTGTCTGTTAGCGTGTTGGGTTCCCGGAATCGTGACACAATACATTCCCAGCACATTCTTTAAGTCCTACTAGTTGTGGGTGGTGCCTCTGTGCAGCAGTGGGACTGCATTGTGGGGAACCATCATATGATGGGATGATAGAGCTGCCGCAATCCCCCACAAATCAGCCTCACGCCAAGCGCAACCCAAGCATTCAGCCTCAGCCAAGCGCAACCCAAGCCTTCCTGCAGGCTAAAGGTATGCTAACTGAAGGAATGCAGCTATTATACAAATTATGACAAGTGTGTATATGTCAGTGTGAGTTTATCAGTGTATGTGTTTGTGCCAGTGTGTGTCTGTGCCAATGTGTGTATTTGCCAGTGTATGTATCTGTGTGTCAAGGTGTGAATATGTTTATATGTGTCACTGGGTATATCTGAGTGTGTGTGTGTGTGTGTGTGTGTGCGCGCGCGCCAGTGTGTGTCTGTGTCAGTGTATGTATGTGTTAGTGTGTGTATGTGTTAGTGTGTGCATCTATGTGTCAGGGAGTATGCATGTGCCAGTGTGCATACAAATGTGTGTATGTGTCAGTTTGTATCTGTGTGTTAATGTGTATGTATGTATGTATGTGTGTGGCAGTGTATGTGCATACATCATAGAAATCACCGATCAGAATCACCAACACACCATGCAAACATACACCTGCAAACACAAACATTACATAGAAAAACTCCTGAAATCAAACTCCAAAATTATATACAAACACACCCATTCCCTTAATCACCAAAACTACACACAAAATGTACATCTGCATTTAAAAGACGTTTAATACACGCCCTTGCATATACAAATACACCTTTGTCTTAAAACACTATAATTATATGCAAACACCAACTCTAGACACAAAGGTATACCAGTACAGGCCACAGCATTTATTATCACAAAAATAAATTACTGCATAACACATCCATAACTTTATATATTACATCTCTTCTTTTTCTGTAACCAAAAACGTTAGACATAAATATGCATAAATGAACATATATACATATATGACTCGACACATAGTGTTATACAGTGACCCAACCGTCCTTGCCAATAAACATACAGTGGTTCCTAATCATCACTTCCTCTCACCTCCCCCCTCGTCATAAAAATCATATCTTTCCAATGCCCGCCATCAGCCGACCTTATCCACGCTCCATGGGCAGGACACCTCAGGTAACCTAATGTTAATGGTTTGAAGCAGGGGAGGTTGAGACCTTAAAAACTTGTTCATCTCATTCCATATACTTAAACGTAACCCCTCAAACTCAATTGGCAAGGACATACCCCCAGCTAGCTGTGACTAAATATACTAATAGGGCAGGCGGGAGGGAAGCTGTTTGCTGTCCCGAATCCCAAGTGGCACTGAGGTAAGACCTCCCCCACACTAACTTACACAGAACATAATCCCACCCACACACTCTTTCCCAACCAATCTCATGCATTTATCCCCGCACTCATACATGTTCCCTTGTCTGCTTAACTGTGCTATCTCTCCATGGTCTGTGTGGTTATCATGGTTTAGTAGCCCAGGATGCAGTAACCAGCTGAGAATGTCCAAAGCAAGGTACAGGTAAGGATGACAATGCAAGGGTGGACCCAGCTAGTGAGGGTGCAAGGGTAAAAAGCTGTCACTTAATAGGCACACTCCAAAACGCCTATATTTACAACTTGAAAATGATAATGTATAATTGGAATATCCAAACAAACACTATAGGGCGATAGGTACACAAGGAATAGTGAGTAATAACAATAAATTGTTACAATAAAATATATGTATATGAATTATAACAACATAGTTTATTGCTCAAAGTTAAAACAGTTAGAACAAAAAAATCACAATAAAACAAGTACTATTTTAAGACCGGGATAATACATCCGAAACCAACCACTGTAATGTATCTAAAGGTACAATCAAAAATCCCGCAGGTCGCAACTCCTAGGGGCTGAGGAATACCTTCCGATGTGGATAACGTGGTAGAACTGTGATCTTTGTACTGGAAAGTAGATCTTGGGGCTCTTTCGCGTTTCGTCCCATCGCAGTCAGGGCTTCCTCAGGAGCTGGAAAGGATCTGGTGTGTCCTCATTGGTGTGTCTTCTTAAGTACCGGAGTTCTTCACGTCGAATTAGGTACCCACGCATGCGTGAAAGGGCATAATTCTCCATCTCATTGCATGTATTGGCGCACGGACTCGCGTCCTACACTGCGACTACTCAGGAGAGCCCAGCGCACACGTGAAACAAACATGGAATGCAAACAAAGCTTTATGGACATCCAAACAGCCGCTACAAAGTGACAAAAAGTTATATTCGAATAGACATCACTAGTAGTGGCGAGTTCGTTACAATTGATGCCTCAAAAAGTTGCAAGCACCTTGGTTTATACCACAAATCAATTATATGTATAAAAACTAATAATTTATTGAAAATAATATATAAAAAATATATTTTTAAATATATATATATATATATATATATATATATATATTTGTGGTCGTGGCAATATAGCCGTATATGGAATCATAGCATATAATAACATGAATACCAATTAGTTGGAATTAGTCGGTTGTGGTGTGCCGAAACCGACAGAGCAGTAGGCCTGTAAAAAGTGGGCCCACCTTAGAGGGTGTTTGTAATAGAGGGAGTGGCGGGTGGGGTGACTCGCCAGACCATTAACGGTAATGTGAGAGTGGATTGGTAGCCCTTTTATAGGGAAACCAAGCCCCTCCCACAACTACAGGCCAAGCCTTCATATATATATATATATATATATATATATATAAAACGGCAATTTTCTTCTATGTATATTGATAAAATGAGAGTGTTTTAAATACATTTGTTTAATAAAAACATATATATTGGACTTACTATATAATGTGAATTTTTCAGAATAAATAGATTGATACTATCCATCAATCTATAAAAAACCTTCATCAGTAGGTTGTTTTCGTAAAAAATAGTTTTCTGTTTTTTTTTTTTTTACATTTTTCTTAGGAAGCAAACTCTTCCTCATGTTGTGTTTTAAAAATTAGATCTTTAGGATAGTTTCTATCAAGAAACTTTTGGTTCTAGTTCTGGATGGGACTTTTAAAATCCTCCTCTTTCGAACAGTTACGGTACAGCCTCATTTGTAAATATTGTAGAGCCATTTTGGATTATGGCAGCTCGAGAACTCAACTAGGCTGTTGCAATCTAAGGGATTAAAAAAAGTTTTATTGCAAATCAATGTCTCATTAATAAAAAAAATTTGATCTAAAAAAGTAATTTGCATGTCCTCTAATTATAGGGTAAAATAAAGTTTCAATAGAATTAGTGTAATATGCTCAACGTTTTTAAACAAGTTAGTGAAAACTTATTTATAGTAATATTTTACTTAGAAATTAGTAATTCAAATAATTTTCAGTAAGATTTCTCTGTACTGCACATTTACGGCAGAGATTTTAATTTGTGAAACCAGAAGGAACATTCTTTACTAAGTTATAACCATAAAGTATTAGGTAAAACTTTTTATTTTATTATTATTATTATTTATTTATTTATTTATTTATTTTATTTAGCTGTCATTGCAGTAACTGCTTTTTCAATTAAATATGGTGCACCCAGTGGCAGAACTACCACGGTCGCAGGGGTCACATCTGCAACTGGGCCTGTCACTCCAGGGGGCCCTACGACCGCGGTGCCGAGCCGTCCATGTGTTGTGGCCCCGGCCCGCGCGGTCGAACTGCCGGGGCCGCGTAATACATGCTATGTGTGTGTGTGTGTCTCTGTATGTATGTATATGTGTATGTATGTGTGTATGTCTCTCTGTATGTGTGTGTGTCTCTGTATGTATGTGTGTGTGTCTCTGTATTTATGTGTGTGTCTGTTTGTGTGTGTGTGTGTGTGTGCCTGTATGTTTGTGTGTCTCTGCATATATGTGTGTCTGTATGTATGTGTGTGTCTGTTTGTATGTGTTTGTCTATGTATGTATGTATGTGTGTCTGTATGTGTGTATGTGTATCTGTTTGTTTGCAAGTGTATCTGTATGTCTGGGTATCTGTATGTCAGTGTGTGCCCTGTGTATCTGTATGTGTATCACTGTTTGTATCTGTATAAGTGTCATTCTGTGTATTTTAATGTTTGTCCTTAAGTATTTGTGTATCTGTCTGTATGTGTGTCTGTGTATCCGCATGTGTGTCAGTGTGTGTCAGTGTGTGTCTGTCTTTGTGTCAGTGTTTGTATCTACAGGAGCGTCATCCTGTCTATCTCAAATTGTGTAATTCTGTGTGTCTGTGTATCTGCATGTGTGTCTGTGTACATATATGTGTTTGTGTATCAGTCTGTTAGTTTGTCTGTCTGCATTTGCGTGTGTACATGTGTGTCTGTGTATGAGCATGTTTGTCTGTGTATGTATCTGTATGTGTTATATGGTGTGTATCCGCATGTATGTCAGTGTGTATTTGTATAAATGAGACACATTGAGGGCCATGAATATGACACATGGAGGGGCGGGGGGGAGTGAAACGTTTGGGGGAGGGACATTTTTGCACCAGGGCCCGTGGTTTCTAGTTACGCCTCTGGTTGCAACACAGATTAAAACTGTGATTTAGTGTGCATTGTCAGGACATTTAGTAGGTTGCAAACGTTGCCATAGAATGTAAGATACAGGCAAGCAAATAATAATAACTAAGCATTTAACCAGGAAAGGTACATTCAGATTACTCTGGTTTCCAAATACGTCCTGGGGATGTTACTAATACTCAATTTAATGGTACTCATTTTATCTGTGATTTGAACCTGCGACCCCCAAGAGTCAGATTCTGCTGAAGATGCATTACCCCACTGAGCTATCTCACCAGCAAAAAGTGGCAAGCAGTGCAAAAATGTCAACATTAACAAATGTCGGGTTATGCATATAGAAATTAATGCTATTTTTGAACTTTGACAAAGAAGCACATAATTTAACAGCTAATATATATATGTATATATATATATATATATATATATATATATATATATATATATATATATATATATATATATATATACATACATAGATTTTTTTAAATGGCATTAAATAAGCATTTTAAATATCAATATTTAAGATTTTCTTTTTACATGTCTGCAGCAGATTTTATATGTTTTATATTTACATTTCTATTGAGGAGTTTGCTGGAATACAGAATTATGTAGAATACAGACTATTGCAGTGTCTACGTAGCTAATATGTATGCCACAGATGGGATATGTTAATAACTAGAAGCTAATGCCCTGAAAAAGCAGTACTTAAACCATTCTTGTATCAAACTAGATAAGGTAAATGCATGTGTCTGCAACTGTAAATCAGCCGTTTCTGTTGTGTAAAGCACAGACTGTTTGAAAGTTTGATATTTCACATGTGCATAATTGAGATGTTGCTTAGTCATTATATACACACTTTCCATAAATACAATAAACTGTGCCAAATAATAAACTAAACAACTGTTATTGTAGTCTGATTAAATATATTTGAATTCACATAAAAACAATTATGATCAGCGCATAGTTGTTAAAAAAAAAAAAAAAACTACAAATTCCTGAGTGTTGGGGTAGCAGCTGCTGTAAGAAAGCCAAGTTTTCAGTGCTTTATAATGATTGAGCAATCTGCAAAAAGATTTATGGCAAAAAAATACATCAGTAAAATAATTTTTAGGGGTTGATGTTTCCTTGGAAACTTATAGAAATGTGGTCCATGTTTATATCCCCCATCAATGCTTCTTGCATTTCATGCAAAGAGAGAGCTCACACAAACTAGAATAAAATATAGTATATACTGCTTATTTAGAACTACCGTATATACTCGAGTATAAGCCGAGTTTTTCAGCACATTTTTTGTGCTGAAAAACCCCAACTTGGCTTATACGCGAGTCAATTGTCTGAATGATGGCAATTTATATTGCCATAATACAGACAGGGGGCTGTGGGGGCTGGCAGAGCTCTTACTTACCTCTCCTGCAGCTCCTGTTAGCTCCCTTCTCCTCCGCGCCGGTCCGGTCAGCACCTCTGTCAGCTCCCAGTGTAAGTCTCGCGAGAGCCGCGGGGTCATAGTGCGGCACTCGCGAGACTTACAGTGTAAGCTGACAGGGGAGCTGACCGGACCGGCGCGGAGGAGAAGGGAGCTGACAGGAGCTGCAAGAGAGGTAAGTAACAGCTCTACCAGTCCCCCTCCACTGAACTGCCAATGCCACTGGACCACCAGGGAGTGAGAGCCCCCCTCCCTGCCAAGTATCAAGCAGGGAGGGGGGACGAAAATAATAATAATAAAATATTAAAAATAATAATAAAATAATAATATTAAAAAAATAAATAAAAAATAATAATAATAAAAAAAATTTATATAACAAAAAAATATTACAATTATAATAATAAAAATGCCAACCCCCCACCAAGGCTCTGCATCACACTGCACTCAGACACACACTGCACTCAGACACACACTGCACTCAGACACACACTGCACTCAGACACACACTGCACTCATACACACACTGCACTCATGCACACACACTGCATTTATATACACACTCAGGGCTGGCCTTAGGTGTTCAGGCGCCCTGTGCGAGATAATCTTGTGGCGCCCCCCCCCCCCCCCCCCCCACCTAATCATACACAAAGAGGAAAACAGTCTTTGTAACAAACTGTTTTTTAATTACAGATGATTTAAGTGCAAGTGCAAACAAGTACAATAATAAATAACTGGATTGACTGGTAACAATAATGTATATTAAATATATTAAATACAGAAAAAAACAGCTAACTGCAATCTTTTTAACATTGTTTTTTAGAGATAATATAATGTGCAAATGCAATAATAACTGGGAACACTGGTAAACAAAATTTACAACTCCTGACAAGTAATATTAAAGGAACACTATAGTTACCTAAATTACTTTGGCTAAATAAAGCAATTTTAGTGTATAGATCCCCTGCAATTTCACTGCTCAATTCACTGTCATTTAGGAGTTAAATCACTTTGTTTCTGTTTATGCAGCCCTAGCCACACCTCCCCTGGCTATGATTGACAGAGCCTGCATGAAAAAAAAAACTGGTTTCACTTTCAAACAGATGTAATTTACCTTAAATAATTGTATCTCAATCTCTAAATTGAACTGTAATCACATACAGGAGGCTCTTGCAGGGTCTATTAACATAGCAGGGGATAAAAAAAATCTTAATTAAACAGAACTTGCAATAAAGAAAGCCTAAATAGGGCTCTCTTTACAGGAAGTGTTTATGGAAGGCTGTGCAAGTCACATGCAGGGAGGTGTGACTAGGGTTCATAAACAAAGGGATTTAACTCCTAAATGGCAGAGGATTGAGCAGTGAGGCTGCAGGGGCAAGTTCTATACACCGAAACTGCTTCATTAAGCTAAAGTTGTTCAGGTGACTATAGTGTCCATTTAATCTGATGCTCAAAATACAACTTTACGTGCTTTTGTCTTTGAAAACTCATCAATCACGTTGTTCATGTCCAACGTCTTCAAAACATCGCTTTCAATTGATAACACTGATAAAGAGGTTAGTCTGTCATCAGTCATTGATGATCTCAGATATGTTTTAATGAGTTTTAACTTGGAAAAGCTGCGTTCTCCTGATGCCACAGAAACAGGAATTGTTAATAGAATCCGAAACGCTATCCAAATGTTTGGAAATGTGTCAGTCAGGCCATTTCTCACTATGAAATTGAGTATATGGCGGGGTGCTGTGGCATCTTGAGGTAGTAGGCTTTGAATATGCCAAAGCTCCTCTGAAAGATCTAGACCATTAATGTCCGATTGGCTGCTCTTCTCTAATGCCTTCTGTAACTGCAGGCAACAGTCTCTTAAGTTTTCTCTTGCTGGAAGATGTCTCATGTTGTATAGAAATCTCCATACCTTGTTGTGTTGTTCCATTTGAGTAAAACGCTCCTCCAAAGATTTAGCAGCAGTATCAACCAAAACATAAAAAAAATCAATCTTAAATTTCTTCGTGGGATCGGTTAAAGGTTCATCTTGGCTTTCGTAATCAAACAAGGCTTTTTTTCTGTGGATACGAGAAGGCTTTTTAAAAACAGGCTCCACATTCACTTTTTCCGCTAGTTCCTTTGCAAGCTGGAAGGAGCTTTCAAATCCAGACTCTCTGAAATGTATTAAAAAATTGTGACATTTCTGGATAAGGTTTGAGACTAAAATGATATCAGCAGCCTCATTCTGCATAGCTTTGCTCACAATATTAACTTGGTACAATATCTCATACCAAACACACAATGACACAATAAATTTGAACTCCACAATCTGATGAGATAGTGTGTTAGCCTCATGACAAATGTTCGGTTCAGTGTGGGTTTCATCAGACAAAACAATTAGTGCTTCTTGTATTTCACCGAGATTATGTCTTAGCGGTTTTAGACAATTTATACGGCATTCCCACCGCGTGGTGCACAAAGGCTTTAAAGTGAGGCCAGAAACGTGGTCAGATAAAATTTTCCATCTCTTTACGGATCCTGAGAATAGAACATAAAGGCGCTGAATGATCCCAAATAGTAGCATTGATTCCTTGCAGGAGCGTACTGCATCTCCAATGACAAGATTAAGACAATGACAGCCACACGGTACAAAAACTGCTCTTGGGTTTATGTTTAAAATTTTGGACTGAACTCCGTTGTTTTTTCCTGCCATATTGGCTCCATTGTCATAACCTTGTCCACGACAATTATCAATGTCCAAATTTTTTCCTGAAAGAAATTCAAGGAGGAAATCACTTAATCCTTTTCCAGTTGTATCCTCTACTTTATTGAAACCAAGGAAATGTTCCTTTACTTGAAAATTTCCAGAAATGTCTTCCAAAAATCGAATTGTAAAAGACATCTGCTCCTTATGGCTAATATCTGGAGTGCAATCAAGGATAATTGAGAAATATTTAGCATTTCTGCAGCGTTGTAAAATGTCCTCAATTACCTGTTTTGCCATAAGATTTATTATTTCATTTTGAATTGTTTTTCCGCAGTAGTGGTCTGCAGTTTCTTTTGATACCACCCTGCGTAAGTGTTCTGCCATCACACTGTCATATTTTCCTAATAGTTCCACGAGACCTAAAAAATTTCCATTATTGGTTGTAAAAAGTCGATCTGAAGAGCCTCTGAAGGCCAGATTACGCTCTGCTAAAAACTGGACAATATTTAACAACCTCTCCATCACAGATCTCCAGTGTTGCCTTTCACGGCTCATGAGATTTTGATAGTTTTGGTCAATCGCGTGTTTTGATTTCCGTCTCAGTTGTGTTTCAGTCCACATCTGCTGGGCTGTAAAATGACCACTGGAGGTTTCATGCGATTTCAAAATATTTGACATATGTGTCCAGTCATCTGATCCTCCAAGGGCAAGCGATGTTTTAGGATTCTTATCAAATAATTTACAAGAGAAACAGAATACTTTATTGGCAGATGAGGAGTATACCAACCATCGCCGTGTTTGTTCTTCACCACTGTCTAATTTTCTTTTGTAGAAAGCTGAAGAAAAGTGCCGATTATAAGCATCTTTTTTAAAATCAACATCTTGTACCTGTACAGGACCAACATCTAAAATACCATCAATATTCTTAGAAATCAATTTTGGCCACAAAGCGGGATCTGTGAAGCTTGAGTTTTCACATGTGCTTATTGTTTCATCAAAAGCCACCGAGCCAGAAGGTGTATTAGAATCCTCTTCCAAAGATGTTCTGGATGTTGAAGGCTCACTGAGCTCAAGATGCACATCACTTTGGCTACTGCAGCTTTCTTCATCTTTTTCTTCTGTGGTTTGTAAACCACTAGGTGTTGGTGTTCCAAAATATTTTTTGATTACTCCAGCACTCTTCTGGTCCTCCAAATCCATAAGGGCCCTTCGTTTTCGATTCTGAGCACCTGACAGTTTTTTGGGACCCATAATGCTGCTACACGATATAATAAAAAAATATATATATTTAAAAGAGAGGCCCTTTTAAGTATAGATACAAAAGAAATGCAAGATTCGCAGCAGCAGTGTACAGATAATATGAATTTCCTAAATGTAGTACGCCAACATTTGCGCCAAATAAAGTATAGATAAATAAATAAGCATTGCAGGTATTCATCAAATGAATAAGACAAACCTTGTATTTCCAGGTATAGATTAAATAACATAACACATGGAAACATAACATTACATGTGTAGAACAACTAAACATAAAAATCACAACATAAAAATCACATGCTAACTGAAGATATAGATCAACTATAGATCAGCTTCAATGTCACTGTCGGGGGTCTTTGCACATTTGGCAAATTCCCAGACCGTGACAGTGCCACTTTAATAGTATAATCCACAAAGTATGTATTGTAGAAACAAGAGCAATGTTGTCAGTACACTATATTTAACCATTTTAAAACACTAAGCATGTATAGCCTCTCCCTCATTTCTTAAACCCACGTCTTTGTTTGGCCCCCTCTAGACAATTTCAGGCACACAATATGCCGCCTTCACCCCCTTCACCAAAACCCTTGGCCACTTCTTCAATAAAACCCCTGCCCCCTTTATCAGACCCTGTACCCTTCAATCCCAAGGCTGCACCCGTTCATTAACCCTTTGCACCCCTTAATCAGACCCTGCCTCCCTTAATCAAACCCCTGCCCCCCTTAATCATACCTTGTCATCCTTGCCCAGTCCCCTGCCCCCCTTAATCATACCCAGTGTCACCCATATCCAGTCCCCTGCCCCCCTTAATTAGACCCAGGGACAGGGCCACCCATATCCAGTCCCCTGCCCCCCTTAATTAGACCCAGGGACAGGGCCACCCATATCCAGTCCCCTGCCCCCCTTAATTAGACCCAGGGACAGGGGCACCCATATCCAGTCCCCTGCCCCCCTTAATTAGACCCAGGGACAGGGGGGCACCCATATCCAGTCCCCTGCCCCCCTTAATTAGACCCAGGGACAGGGGGGGCACCCATATCCAGTCCCCTGCCCCCCTTAATTAGACCCAGGGACAGGGGGGGCACCCATATCCAGTCCCCTGCCCCCCTTAATTAGACCCAGGGACAGGGGGGGCACCCATATCCAGTCCCCTGCCCCCCTTAATTAGACCCAGGGACAGGGGGGGCACCCATATCCAGTCCCCTGCCAACCTTAATTAGACCCAGGGACAGGGGGGGCACCCATATCCAGTCCCCTGCCCCCCTTAATTAGACCCAGGGACAGGGGGGGCACCCATATCCAGTCCCCTGCCCCCCCTTATTTAGACCCACCAGGGTCACCCTTACCTAGTCCCCTGCCCCCCTTAATTAGATCCTGCCCCCATTTAATAAAATATGTTTGGCTTAAAAAGAAATAAATAATAAATAAATAAATAAGCGGTACTTACTTGTTACTTTGAAGGCTGCTGCGCTGCTCGCCTGCTCCCTCCTCTCCTTGTCTGCAGAGCACCGGCCGCCGCGCCGCCCTCACACATTGAGCGGATCCTTCCGCGGCTCTCTGTGAAGGCGCAGCACTTGGACGCTGCGCCTGTGCGGCTGCGCCCCCAAGCTCCTCCTCCACGCTCCGGAAACAGACCGCGGGCGCGGCATAGCAATCTCGGGCCGGCCAGTGACAGAGCGACTGCGAGCTGTGTCGGCCGCCCGGCGCCCCTGTTGCCATGGCGCCCTGTGCGGCCGCACAGCTCGCACACCCCAAAGGCCGGCCCTGTACACACTGCACTCATATACACACTGCACACATACACACTGCACTCATACACATACACACTGCACTCATACACATACACACTGCACTCATACACATACACATACACACTGCACTCATACACACACACACTGCACTCATACATACACACACTGCACTCATACACACACACTGCATTCATATACACACTGTAAATAAATATTCAATTAACATAATTTTTTTAGGATCTAATTTTATTTTTAAATTTACCAGTAGCTGCTGCATTTCCCACCCTAGTCTTATACTCGAGTCAATAAGTTTTCCCAGTTTTTTGGGGTAAAATTAGGGGCCTCGGCTTATATTCAGGTCGGCTTATACTCGAGTATATACGGTAATTACTCTAGCAGTGCCCTTGGGCAGACAGAAACAGAAAAGTAGTCTGGTTAATGTGAACTAAACATAGTACAACTATTTTTAACAAAAATATTTTAAATCTTTTTGTATGAATAGAGTTTATTAAAATAATGTCCTGGCTTGTTTATCCTCAATGTCATATACGTTCTCTGGTGCCCACTATATATGACTACCTGGAGCCTTAAAATCCTGAACATGTGGGTAACATGCTGTAACAAACCCCCACAATATTGCCTGGGGACCTCAACCTTTTCCTGCCATCAGTAACATTCAGGTGCGGACTGAGAACCCTCAGGGCCCCCGGGCAAAATAAATCAAGGGCCCCCTTACAGGCCCCACCCATACTCCGCAGCAAGCGCCACGCATGTCCCGCCTCCATGCACCGCCTCCAGCCACACACTACACAATCTTTAGACACAAGGAGCAAAAGTGCAATAATCCCTTCAAGGCCCCAGTAGAGACTACAATTGAGGGCTAATGGGCCATGGAGGGGGGACTTTCTAGCAGAGGCTATCTCAGTGTCCTTTAGAGAGTGTGTTAGAAAGAATCCCCTCAGGCCCTATTAGAGACTACAATGGAGTCTAATAGGCTTGGAAGGGGGTCTTTCTAACAGAGGCCATCTCAGTGTCCCTGCTGGAAACAGTCGCCTCCAGGCCCCAGTAGAGACTACAATTGAGGGCTAATGGGCCATGGAGGGGGGGAGCATTCTAGCAGAGGCTATCTCAGTGTCCTTTAGCGAGTGTGTTAGAAAGAATTTCCTCCAGGTCCAATTAGAGACTACAATGGAGTCTAATGGGGCCTGGAGGGGGGTCTCTCCAACACTCTGGTTCCTATTCACAATATAGCAACACAACATAGCTGATACCTAGGCCAAGTTGGCTCCTCTTACCTTAATTACTATTGCTGGCTGGCAGTCTGTGGGCTTGCTGGAAGGCTGTGGGCTTACTGGCTGTGGCTGGCAGGCTGTGGGCTTGCTGGCTACTGCCGGCAGGCTGTGGGCTTGCTGGCTGCGGCTGGCAGGCTGTGGGCTTGCTGGACGGCTGTGGGCTTACTGGCTGCGGCTGGCAGGCTGTGGGCTTACTGGCTGCGGCTTACTGGCTGCGGCTTACTGGCTGCGGCTGGCAGGCTGTGGGCTTACTGGCTGCGGCTGGCAGGCTGTGGGCTTACTGGCTACTGCCGGCAGGCTGTGGGCTTGCTGGCTGCGGCTGGCAGGTTGTGGGCTTGCTGGCTGCGGCTGGCAGGCTGTGGCTTGCTGGCTGTGGCTTGCTGGCTGGCAGGCTGTGGCTTGCTGGCTGCGGTTGGCAGGCTGTGGGTTTGCTGGCTTTAAGCCTAACTGGTGGCCTGTAGGCTGGCTGGCTGTCTACTGGCCAGCCTGTGGGCTGGCTGGCCTGTGGGTTGGCTGGCTTGCTGGCTACTGGGGCACTCGTAGATTATTTAAAGAAATAATCCATGCACAATAACCACTACTACTCTGTGTAGTTGTTATGGTGCCAGGAGGGCCGGGCCCCCCGCCCAGAGTAAGTAGTCAAACCGTTTAAGAACAGTTTGACAACTTACCTGGGGTCTGCTGGGATATGAGGCTGTAGTAGGGTATAGGAGCAGTGGTGCAATGTGTAAGGGGTGCAGTGTGTGTGAAAGGTTCAGTGTGTGTGTGAGGGGGTGTAGTGTGTGAATGTGTAGGGTGTGTGGGGCAATGTGTGTACGAGGGGGCTGTGTATGTGTGTGGCAATGTTAGTATGGGGGGCTGTGTGTGTATGGGTGGGCAGTGTATGTGTGTGTGTGTGAGGCAATGTGTGTAAATGTGTATGGTGTGTGTGGGGGCAGTGTGTGTGTATGGGGGGCAGTGTGTGAATGTGTATGGTGTGTGGGGGCAGTGTGTTTATGGGGCTAAAGTTCACTCTCACCACTGCGACCACCAGGAATACCTGGTGGTCACAGTGTTGAGAGTGAACTCTAGCCCGTAGCTCCAGGGCTAGAGTTTACTCTCGCAAGAGCCGTAACGTTGCCGTGGTAACCGCGGCAACGATCTGTGCTCGCGCAAGAAGGACCCAGAGGAGCTGCAGGCTGAGCTCCCGGGTCCTCTCTTCCTCCCTCCCCTGCCGGCTGCCCGCACGGTGCCTGCGGACAGGGGAGGGGGCAATTGCCCTCCTCTTACTCCCCCCTCCCCCTCTTCTTACCCCCCATCCCCCTCTTCTTACCCCCTTCTTACTCCCACTCTCTTCTTACCCCCCTTCTTACTCTCCCCCTCTTCTTACTCCCCCCTCCCCCTCTCCTTACTCCCCCTTCTTACTCTCCCCCTCTTCTTACTCCCCCTCCCCCTCTTCTTACTCCCACCTCTTCTTACTCCTCCCTCTTCTTACTCCCCCCTCTTCTTACCCCCTCCCCCCTCTTCTTACCCCCTCCCCGCTCTTCTTACCCCCTCCCCCCTCTTCTTACTCCACCTTCCTCTTTTTACTCCCCCCCCCCTCTTCTTACCCCCTTTACTCCCCCCCTCTCTTCTTACTCTCCCCTCTTCTTACCCCCCTCTTCTTACTCTCCCCTCCCCCTCTTCTTACTCCCCCCTTCCTCTTTTACTCTCCCTCCCCCTCTTCTTACCCCCTTATTACTCCCCCTCCCTTCTTACCCCCTCCCTCTTCTTACCACCCCTCCCTCTTCTTAGCCCCCCTCCCTCTTCTTACCCCCCTCCCTCTTCTTAACCCCCTCTCTTCTTACCCCCTCCCTCCTCTTACCCCCTCCCTCTCTCTTCTTACCCCCTCCCTCTCTCTTCTTACCCCCTCTCTTCTTACCCCCCTCCCTCTCTATTTTTACCCCCCCTACTCCCCTCTCTCTTTTTACCCCCCTCCCTCTCTCTTTTTACCCCCTCCCTCTCTCTTTTAACCCCCCTTCTCTCTTTTAACCTCCCCTCCCTCTCTCTTTTAACAACCCCCCTCTCTCTTTTACCCCCTCTCTCTTTTAACCCCCCTCCCTCTTTTAACCCCCCTCCCTCTTTTAACAACCCCCCTCTCTCTTTTAACCACCCCCTCCCTTTTAACCCCCCCTCCCTCTCTCTTTTAACCCCCTCTCTCTTTTACCCCCCCTCTCTCTTTTAACCCCCCCTCTCTCTTTTAACTCCCCCCTCTCTCTTTTAACTCCCCCCCTCCCTCCCTCTCTCTTTTTACCCCCTCCCCGTAGCGTGGCCGAGCTGCTCTGCGTCCGCGGTGCCGGCCGGATTGATAGGAAGGTGCACACACACTGAGTGTGCACCTTCCTGTCAGTCCGGCCGGGTACAGGAAACAGAAACTCCTGTTCCGCGCGGAACAGGAGTTTCTGTTTCCTGTACCCGGCCGGACTGACAGGAAGGTGCACACTCAGTGTGTGTGCACCTTCCTATCACTCCGGCCGGCACCGCGGACGCAGAGCAGCTCAGCCACGCTACGGGGAGGGGAGGTGAGAAGCTGCAGCTGCCTAAGCGCTCTTAAGAGAGCGCTCAGGCAGCTGCAGCATTTAAAGGGGCGGCCGGGCCCCTTGATGGCGGGCCCCCCTCCCGGCCGGGCCCTCGGACCATGTCCGAAGTGCCCGACCGGTCAGTCCGCCCCTGGTAACATTGCTCCATTACCTAAGAACAAAGACTGTTCGTGTAATTGCCTTAGTTTACTGGATGTACAATAAAAGACCGTTCGAATACCGAATTTTTCACCAAACGCCCGGCCACCCAGATCAGAAGTGTGGCACTCATTTACCTCCCTGACTATAGTATCACCGTGAAAACCGCAAACACTCCATTGGTTTAATTGTTATACAGGGTGGTCAGCGTTCATCTGCACGAACACATGGCGGTGGCCATTTTGTTTAGTCGAAAGCACTCAGCGGTGTTTGGTCGTCGAACACGTGGAACTATTTTTAGTTATACTTTTCCACAAACACCGCTGAAACTTCCATCCTCTGTGCGTTCGGCTAAATTCATCTGAACAGATCGCTCTTTTGCCAAAATAAATCCACGAACTAGCTGCATCCAAAGAGACTAAGCACGAATCAATTTGTTCGCGCAAATTGGGACTTTAGTCGAATGAAAGAATAGACGACCGCACAGCCTGAATCTGTGGAACTGTTTTGGGCATACACACAGGCGTGCGGTCGGTCCAAACAGACTTTTGACTATCTCCTGAACCTCTAAACGGATTTACACGTATTTTGGATATGTTTGTCCCCAAGTTGTGCTGTTCAAAAAATATAAGTTTTATTCATGTATAAAAAGTATGATTTTTTAATTTGGAGATAATTGAGTAGATACAGTAAGTAACTAAATTATCTCCCAAGCCGAGGGGAGGGAATATGTGGGTTGTAACCATTGTTTGATTGGTCAAAGTATAATTGTCTGTGGGTGTCTCCCTTGCATGGGAGCACTGCATAAAAGGAGAGTACCTGTCATTAAACTTTCAGTTCTACTTTACCCCAAAACGTAGCTTTGTCTCGTTATTGAAATGGAACCTGCCCAGCTAATCACTAGCTCTTTTAAGAGCTCCACCTCTCTCTCTGCTTGGATCCAGCTGATGGAAATAGAGCTACTACATTACTACATAGCATCTTGCTGGGAAGAAGGAAGTCTCCTACGGGTGATACCCCCTCTCCACTGGGGTAGCCGTTACACATGCGAAGTGGCTGAACACATGGGTCAGAAGTGTCAGAAGTGTCTGGACATGTGGGTAACATGCAAGGAAGGTATATAAAACAGTGTTTTAGCACATTTTTCAGCCAAGCATGGGGATGATTCCTCCTTCTAAGGCTATATGGTTATTTTTAAAAGATGTATAAATTGGAGCAATGAAGATGGTATTAAATAATTAGGGAAAGTAGAGAGCAGGTTGATATTTGAAAAGAACACATTAGCCACACGTGATCTTAAATTGGATTTTGAGTTTATTAATTTTCTATGAACTCTTATTCATAAAATGATAAATGAAATGAGACAATAAGAAGAAATATGTTTTTTTCTCTTCTCTCTTGCCCAGGGTGACCAAATCCACCATGTTTACAGGGACACATATACATTTCTCATATGTATAGAAATGCATGAAAAGGTTTGCCCTGCGATGAGTATAATGCATATTCTGCATTATTGCCTACTGCCTAATTGCTTCATTGCAGGATTCTTCATCGCCTAATTGCTTAATCTAATACACCTTCTTTTCAATACTACAGGGCTACCCTTTTCATGTGCTGCTCATCAGTATGTATATGTCATATGTGTCCAAGAAAACATGGTGGATCTGGTCAACCTGCCAGCTCAATGTGTATATCATATTAAACCATATTATATTTAAAGTATGTTAAAATCTTATAATTGGTACATAGCCATCTTAAGATGACTGCATGTTTGTTATCTACTTTTATATTTCTTATATCTGTTTTTTATCATTGATAGTAATATGGCTATTATGGATTGTTGAATTCTGTTGCTAATAGTTATTCCCCATTTCTCCAATGTCTACTTATTATTCTTCATGGACTTTTCTTGCCGATTTTGCTAACTATGACTGTTTGGTAGTGATGTCCTGAACGGTTCGCTGGTGAATAGTTTCCGGTGAACATAGCATGTTTGCGTTCGCCATGGATGGCGAACATATGCGATGTTCGGTCCGCCCCCTATTCGTCATCATTGAGTAAACTTTGACCCTGTACCTCACAGTCAGCAGACACATTCCAGCCAATCAGCAGCAGACCCTCCCTCCCAGACCCTCCCACCTCCTAGACAGCATACAATTTAGATTAATTCTGAAGCTGCATTCATTTTTTTAATTTTTTTTGTGTTATTTTTTTTTTGTGTTTGTGTTTATTATACATTATCCTCCATAGCCAGTAACCTGTGTTTATTATACATTATCCCCCATAGCCAGTAACCCGTGTTTATTATACATTATCCTCCCCATAGCCAGTAACCTGTGTTTATTATACATTATCCTCCCATAGCCAGTAACCTGTGTTTATTATACATTATCCCTCCATAGCCAGTAACCTGTGTTTATTATACATTATCCCCCCATAGCCAGTAACCTGTGTTTATTATACGTTATCCTCCCATAGCCAGTAACCTGTGTTTATTATACATTATCCCTCCATAGCCAGTAACCTGTGTTTATTATACATTATCGCCCCATAGCCAGTAACCTGTGTTTATTATACATTATCCTCCCATAGCCAGTAACCTGTGTTTATTATACATTATTCCTCCATAGCCAGTAACCTATGTTTATTATACATTATCGCCCCATATCCAGTAACCTGTGTTTATTATACATTATCCTCCCATAGCCAGTAACCTGTGTTTATTATACATTATCCCTCAATAGCTAGTAACCTGTGTTTATTATACTGTTTATTATATTGTTTTTTTAGGGCCCCCACCCACCGCTCAGGGGTGGGGGCAATGGGGGAGGACGGTAGGATCCCCCCACCATTCTTATCTAGGGCCCCCACCCACCGCTCAGGGGTGGGGGCCGGGGGGGCGGACAGTAGGTCCCCCCCTATCTTTATTTATGCCCTTTATGGATTAAAACCAGACTCTGCATCAACTATGTAATTTTCCATGGGAGTTTTGCCATGGATCCCCCTCCGGCATGCCACAGTCCAGGTGTTAGTCCCCTTGAAAAAACTTTTCCATCACTATTGTGGCCAGAAAGAGTCCCTGTGGGTTTTAAAATTCGCCTGCCTATTGAAGTCTATGGCGGTACGCCCGGTTCGCCCGTTCGCTAACATTTGCGGAAGTTTGCGTTCGCCGTTCGCGAACCGAAAATTTTATGTTCGCGACATCACTATTGTTTGGTACTCATAAGGTACGTCCTGCCTTCGTCTACAATTGATTTAGTAGCTTACTATTGGCACTAACAACTGCGCGATGGGGCGTGATGTCACATAAAAGAACCAAAAGTGATGTCTGTCAGGGTACCTGGAGTCTCTACCTTTGAGAGAGGTAGAGACTTAGAAGGTTATCCGTCCGGACGCCATGTCTCCTCGGTCTCCCGCGGTTCACTCGGTCTTGCTAACGCCGGCCGCGAGGGAGTCACTTCCTTTTATAACAGAAGGACCGGAGGTAGACGTCATGACGCTAACCCGAAACATCCTGCCACTCAAATCTCGGGAGACGAATCAGGACTCGCCGGAGGCGTGTCCCCTCTCCCTAGCCAGGATACTTAACGGTGGTTCTCTCATTCAGTCATTGCCCTGTCGTGGTTCTAGTCCGCCTAGTCACACAGTGCTTTATTATTCACTTGTCTTTTGGTTCTGACCCGGCTTTGTTGTTTACTCTCCTGCCTTTCTGTTATCCTTGACCCGGCTTGTCTCTCGCTTACCTGTCCTCTGTTATCCTCGACCTCGGCTTGTCTCTGACCATTCTATTGTAGTTATACGTTAGTCCGGCCATTCTAAGGACCGGTATACGTATCAGCTACTCTTTGTACTCTGCGTGTTGGATCCCTGACCCGATCCTGACATTACAACAGGGCCATGGATCCTGCAGGTACAAATTGTCAGCTTGGTTCTCCTGATCCTAGGTTTGACGCCATGGATCATAGGATGGATCAGATGGCTCTGGCACTACAGGCGCTGCTGTCTCGCCCTATTAATCCACCTGAGGAGAGGCGTAACACTTCTGCTTCTTCTGTGGGTTCAGGGTTAGAGGTAGCTACTGTAGGTGCTTCTTCCCGAGTTACCCCACCTGTACGTTATGCTGGTTCCCCTGAGAGGTGTCGTGGCTTTTTGAACCAGATCAGTATTCATTTCGAGCTACAGCCCCGTTCATACCCTACTGATAGGGCAAAGGTGGGATTTATTATTACCTTACTCATTGAGAAAGCTCTGAGATGGGCGAATCCGTTGTGGGAGAATGATAATCCATTAGTCTATAACTATAATTCCTTTGTAGCTGCTTTTAAAAGAACTTTTGACCCTCCTGGCAGGAAGGCCAATGCAGCCAGATTACTGTTGCGCCTTAGACAAGACAACCAAACACTTGTGGATTATGCACTAGAGTTCAGGTCTTTGGCGGCAGAGGTAAAATGGAATGAACAGGCCTATATAGACGTATTCTTAAATGGATTATCTGATGTAATACTTGATGAGGTAGCTACAAGAGAACTTCCCGAGAATCTGGAGGACTTAATTTCCTTTATCTCTCGTATTGACGAACGCCTAAGGGAGAGACAGAATACTCGAGATAGAACCGCTAAATCTTTCTCTAGACTAGTACCATCATTTCAAGTTGCTGAAACCAAAGATCCACAGGTTTCAGAACCTATGCAGTTAGGCCTTACTCGTCTCTCAGAGGAGGAGAGACAGTACAGGAGAAGAGAGGGACTGTGTATGTATTGTGGGTTCAGAGGTCATGTACGTTTGAGCTGTCCCAGCCGTCCGGGAAACGCTCGCACCTAAGTTTCTCTAGAGGACAGACCTTGGGTGTTTCGATTTTGTCCTCTACTCATAACTACAAAGAACATAGACTCCTATTACCGGTCTCTTTAACTTGGGAGAAGGGAACTTTAGAAACTATGGCATTGATAGACTCCGGCGCTGCTGAGAGTTTTATCGACCAAAAGTTTCTCACCAAACACACTATCCCATCCCAGTTAAGGAAGACACCCTTGGCTGTTGAAGCCATTGATGGTAGACCTTTAGTTGAGCCTGTGATTTCCCGGGAGACCACACCTCTTTACTTAACTATTGGTATTCTACACAAGGAGGAAATATCCCTACTACTCATTTCATCCCCTTCTGTTCCCATAGTCCTGGGATACTCCTGGCTTAAGAAACATAACCCCGTTATAGATTGGAGATCAGGGGAAATAGTTTCTTGGGGCCAGAATTGTCAAGAGAGTTGTTTAAAGAAAGTGTCACCTCTTTGTAGTGTCAACCCACTTAATAACGCTACTGACTCTACCAAAGTACAGATACCGTCCTTGTATCAAGATTTAAAGGCAGTATTTGACAAAAGAAAGGCTGATACCTTACCACCACATAGGCCTTTTGATTGCAAAATTAATTTACTTTCTGGTACCATGCCCCCCAGGGGTCATGTATATCCTTTGTCCACGAATGAAAACTTAGTTCTAGAAGAGTATATTCGTGAAAACCTAGACAAGGGGTTCATTAGAAGATCCTCCTCTCCTGCTGGGGCTGGATTCTTTTTTGTTAAAAAGAAGGATGGTTCTTTAAGACCTTGCATTGACTACCGAGGTCTTAACAAGATAACCATCAGAAATGTTTATCCGATTCCCTTGATCACCGAGCTTTTTGACCGATTAAAAAGTTCTAAAATTTTCACTAAGTTAGACCTTAGAGGTGCTTATAATTTGGTGAGAATCCACGACGGTGACGAGTGGAAAACTGCATTCAATACTCGATATGGGCACTATGAGTATACTGTAATGCCTTTTGGTCTCTGCAATGCTCCGGCAGTATTTCAGGACCTTATTAATGAGGTTCTTAGGGAGTTTCAAGATGACTGTGTAATTGTATACCTTGATGATATTCTTATACATTCCAGGGATATTGAGACTCACCACAGGCAAGTCAGGAGGGTTTTACACAAACTTCTTCAGCATGGCTTGTACTGCAAACTAGAGAAATGCAGCTTTGACCAATCCCAAACTACGTTTCTTGGTTATGTGATTTCTGGGGAGGGGTTTGAAATGGATCCGGAGAAGCTCCAATCCATACTAGACTGGCCTTTACCTCAGGGTCTCAAGGCTATCCAGAGATTCATTGGTTTCTCTAATTACTACAGACGTTTCATTAAGGGATACTCCTCTATCATTGCTCCCATCACTAACATGACCAAACAAGGGGCTGAGACTAAGAATTGGTCTACTGAAGCTCTTCGGGCTTTTGAGACACTCAAAGAGCTGTTTGCTTCCGCACCAATTTTAGTTCACCCTGATACTACTCTACCTTTCCTACTCGAAGTAGACGCTTCTGAGACAGGTATAGGTGCTGTTCTGTCCCAAAGGTTGGGTGTAGATAAACCATTACATCCTTGTGGATACTTTTCCAAAAAATTGTCCGGTACTGAAAGCAGATATGACATTGGTGACAGGGAACTACTAGCGGTTATAATGGCCTTGAAGGAGTGGAGACATTTATTGGAGGGTACTTTGCATCCTGTTACTATTTTGACGGATCATAAAAACTTATCCTATATTGGGGAGGCTAAACGACTATCATCTAGACAGGTTCGTTGGTCCATATTTCTCACTCACTTCAACTACGTACTCACATATAGGCCAGGTTCTAAGAATTCTAAAGCCGACGCCTTATCTCGCCAATATGAACCTGCTGCCGTATCTGAGCCGGTTTTGTCCTCTATAGTACCCAAGTGTAACATTATCGCTAACACTACTCTCAAAGTTCATTCCCCGCTACTTGATCAGATAAGGAACTTGCAGCATCTGGCACCTAGACTGACTCCGGTTTCCAGACTTTTCGTTCCTCCTGAACTTCAATTGGAGCTCTTACAGTGTCTTCACGAGAGTAAGGTGGCTGGTCATCCGGGTGTCCGCAAGACGTATTCTTTGATCTCCAAGGATTTCTGGTGGCCGTCGTTACGGAAGGATATTAAGGATTTTATCGGGGTTTGTGTGGTCTGTACTAAAACCAAACTACCGCATACGCTTCCTTGTGGCCTTCTACAACCGCTGGAAATTCCTGACAAACCTTGGTCCTGTGTGGCAATGGACTTTATTGTGGATCTGCCGGTTTCTAAAAAACACACTGTTATCCTCACCGTAGTCGATAGGTTTACCAAGATGGCACATTTCGTACCTTTGCCTAAACTCCCGACTTCTCCTGAATTGGCGGAGGTCTTTGCTAAAGAGATTTTTCGTTTACATGGGATTCCTTCTGAGATCACTTCTGATAGAGGCTCCCAATTTGTTTCACGTTTTTGGAGGTCGTTCTGTTCTCAATTAGGCATCAAATTTTGTTTCCGAACACCAGGACGATTGGGTCGGTTTGATTCCTTGGGCAGAGTTTGCGCACAACAATCTTGTTTGTGACTCCACGCATTCAAGTCCCTTCTTCATGAACTATGGCTTTCATCCATCCATTCTTCCCCCGGTTTCTCCTTCCCAAGGAGTGCCGTCGGTTGATGTCCATGTGGCCAATTTGAGGAAGTTGTGGGATCAGACTCGACAGATTCTTCTACACAATTCTGTACTGGTAAAGAAACATGCTGACAAACGTAGAAGGGCGGCTCCGAATTTTGTTCCAGGCGATAGAGTGTGGTTGAGCACTAGGAATATTCGTCTTAAAGTTCCTTCCATGAAATTCGCTCCTCGTTATATTGGTCCCTACAGGATCTTGACTCGAATTAACCCAGTGGCATATCGTCTAGCTCTTCCAGCTACTTTACGCATCCCGAACTCCTTTCACGTGTCATTGTTGAAACCTCTAATCTGTAACAGATTCTCCTCCACAATCGCCCCTCCGCGCCCTGTTCAGGTGGAGGGTCAGGAGGAATATGAGGTTAACTCCATTATTGATTCTCGTGTCTCCCGGGGACGAGTACAATATTTAGTTGACTGGAAGGGATATGGTCCTGAGGAGAGGAGTTGGGTACCACAAGAGGATGTTCATGCTCCTCGTCTTCGCAGGGCATTTCACTCCCGCTTTCCATCTCGCCCCGGCTCCTTCCGCCCGGTGGGCGTATCTGAGGGGGGGGGTACTGTCAGGGTACCTGGAGTCTCTACCTTTGAGAGAGGTAGAGACTTAGAAGGTTATCCGTCCGGACGCCATGTCTCCTCGGTCTCCCGCGGTTCACTCGGTCTTGCTAACGCCGGCCGCGAGGGAGTCACTTCCTTTTATAACAGAAGGACCGGAGGTAGACGTCATGACGCTAACCCGAAACATCCTGCCACTCAAATCTCGGGAGACGAATCAGGACTCGCCGGAGGCGTGTCCCCTCTCCCTAGCCAGGATACTTAACGGTGGTTCTCTCATTCACTCATTGCCCTGTCGTGGTTCTAGTCCGCCTAGTCACACAGTGCTTTATTATTCACTTGTCTTTTGGTTCTGACCCGGCTTTGTTGTTTACTCTCCTGCCTTTCTGTTATCCTTGACCCGGCTTGTCTCTCGCTTACCTGTCCTCTGTTATCCTCGACCTCGGCTTGTCTCTGACCATTCTATTGTAGTTATACGTTAGTCCGGCCATTCTAAGGACCGGTATACGTATCAGCTACTCTTTGTACTCTGCGTGTTGGATCCCTGACCCGATCCTGACAATGTCACAGTGCGTAAGTAGCCAGAAGTGAAATATCAAAAGAAGACATTGGAACAAGGGGAGAGAATGCGCTTATTAGATATAAACGCCTAGGTTCTCACATAGAGTCTCCAGCAATTGAAGAAGATCAGGAAAAAGTGGAAATTCATGTGCGCTGGATCTCTATTATTTTGGGTTCTGTTGCCAGTGCTGAGCTTATATTTATTGACACTTGTTATTTGCCATAGACAAAGCTATAATTAGGCACACCACCCTATTTTTTATAATTATGTTTTATATTTGTTTTTATCCTGTTCCATTCTTCATGTTCAAATACATATTCCTTACTTCTACATTTGGATTCCTGTGTCCTACTAAGAGATAGATTTCTCCGAGCCTACATAGGCAACATGAGGCTTTCTAGACAGAGCCTTGTATAGATCTCGGTCATGTGAGTGTGGTTCCATCCCTCACCTTGTACAATATGTAAATACTGTTTTACACTATGTGATCTTTGTATTTCTTCTAGATGTATTGTTTTATACTTGTGGTTCTACATTGAACATACATTTATAATTGTAAGTATCGTTTATACACAATTTTACACTGGGTGTGTATATGCTGGTTCTCACTTTATTTTTATCATATGATTTTGTTGCTAACGTTCATGAAGTGAAGTTGCTGAGCAATGCAATAGGCATTCATATCAAAAAGATTAAGATGTAAAAATACTCAGCAAAATAAGAATAATTATAATGCTTTTCACATGGGATAATTGCAGAACTCTTCATGGAGGCTCCGAGGTGATTATTTCCCAAAGGATAAAATAATGCCTAGCATTTAATTTACATTAAATGGATGTAATTCATTCAACAAGAAAGATATTATATAAATACAGGTGAAAGATTTTAGTGTTACACTTCCAAAGAAAAACCTAAAGCTTAAGAATGGTAACTGATAAAAAATGTGTATTTTTTTCATGAAATTATAATTACACCTTACCATTCAGTCTACATTTTTACAGTTTAATGGATGGATGCAAATAAAATTTATCAGAACAGCCTTGCCCCTGGCCACATGTGCCATTCTTTGTTCATTTGAAATTTTGGGAATTTGTGTTTCATCTTCGTGAGAAGATATGTGGTCTTTGCTAATTCCATATCTTTCAGTCGGGCCTGGAGTTGGAGGATTTTCGTTGAGGTATCGTGGGAAGGTGATTGCTTATTTATGTGGGTAAGTGTGGCGAGTTCTGTGAGTGTATTCGTGTAGGTTAAGAGGCGTTGTTTTTTGTTATCAAAAGGAAGGTATAGAGGTAGTATACCAGTATTGGGGTACTAGAAACACATCGGAAGTACTATGAGTTATAATACCAATGGGAGGCTAAAGATACAAATCAAAAACAAAAAAGAATTTATTGAAAAGATATATTAAAAATTGCCAGAAAATTGGCAATCACCCAGAGTGTGTCACACTAACTGAATAAAGTCAAAAAACCTACAAAAATAATTAAATGAAAAATATGGCTTGATAAAAGATTAAACAATTCTAAAGTTGCACTCTATTTGTTGTCCATTGGAGCACACGTCTGTGCTTCACGAGAATTATGATAAGCATGGAATATTAAAGGGGGAAGGATAGGATACCCTGGAGTGTAGAGGATATAAATCCTGTGTGTATATAACCAGGAAACTGCCTAGGTAAAAAGAGTCTTGATGCAAATATATGGAAGCAGCAGGCTCAGTAACTAGGCATAAGTTATGAAGATGTAACAATTGATCAGTAAGTGTTACCAATTAACACACTGTCAGTTTGCTGTATGTTTACACTGGCAGTGAGCCTCTGTGGAACACAGAGCGGTTTGAAACTGTCAAATTGCCGATAGGGTTAAATGCAAATTGATTGTATCAGTGATATTAGATAGTATGCCTTGATGTTATAGTCTCTTTTTTGAAAGTTTAAATAGATAACCAAAGTACTAGATATAAACTTAGATGGATACTGGCAAGACACTGGATTGTTAAAATACACTGGTGTGCTATGCTCACAGAATGACAAGGGGAGGAAAGAAGATTGATGATAGCAATTAGGAAAGAGTGATGAAGACCGATATCGCTGAATAAACTATCCGTAGATAGCCTCCCCGTGCCTTCAAGGGCACCTAAATCCAACCCCACTATTAAAGTATATAGAAAGAATGGAGTGCAAACATAGAGAATAATAATCAGCTTGGTATAATAAGCTGCATAAAAATTCCCTTGATGCACGCGTTTCACCTGACCAGGCTCGTCAGAAGGGAACCAGTCGGTGTGAAACACTCGGTTTAAAAGAGAACAGGAAGCTCGTGATTGGTTAGCAGAAAATGAATGTGATTGGTGAATGAATCTGACGTCATGGTGATAGATCCGCCCATTTAGTGACGTCGAAGAAGGGGGAGAATGTTAACCCCTAAGCTCCCAGACACAGAGGAAAGCGATGACGAAAATGTATCAGAGTAAAAGGAACAGAATTGGAGCAGTGGAATGTAACCACTGCAAGTTGGTCCAAGTTTGATCAAGCGTAATAAAAAGAATGAACAAAGTTTATGTTACAATGTTTGCAGATATAAAGTGTATCTGGATATTGGTAAATATGATACAATAAATCTAGATACATAAACCAAATGGTTGGTGATAATATGGACTTCTATGGGAAGTGATAAATAAAATCTACATACATAAACCAAATAGTTAGTATTGATTACTGGGAAATAGTACATCTACAATAAGGAAAAGAGAAATGTAGTTAATATTATTGAATTAAAAATCTGAAAGTAGGCATACTGGCTTAAAAAGAAGCCATAATGGAATCTCCTTGTTCATTAGAAGATTAAATAAAATACAGAAATAGGGGATTAACAAAAAAATTTCTTTCCATGAATAGTGTAAAAAGAGAATGTTCACATATATGGTACAATATTAAAGTCCTTACTATAATGTAGAAAATAAATATGCTTATTTGTGAATAAAGGGAGTAAAATTAAACTCCTCATTTAGGCCGTTAGGAGTCAGAGTTTTGAAATGATAGATCCATCTTGATTACTTCATTAAAAATATCTTGTTGTAATTACCTTTCCTGGAGTTCATAGATAGTCTCTCTATGGCTTGGAAGGTAAGGTGAGTGGGGTCACCGCTATGGTGTAATCTCACATGATTTCCGACAGGGGTAGAAACCTTCAGGTTGGCAATGAAACAGATATGTTGGAGAATCCTTCTTTTGAATTGTTGGTATGTTTTATCAATGTATTGAATCTTGCAACTGCAGGTTATAAGATAGATAACTTTGGTTGAACTACAGTTGATGAATTCTTTCACTTTGTGTACCTTTGATGTTGTTGTTCTCACAACCATTTTGGAAGGATTGATGTATTTGCAGGCCTTACAATGGCCGCATTTATAAATCCCTGCTGTTGGTATTAGCCATGTTGGATTGTGAGCATTAGGTTCGATATGACTGTGAACCAGATGATCCCTGAGATTTCTTGCTCTGCGTGCAGTGATAGTTGGAAAGTTGCTGATGTTCTCTTTAAGATCTTTATCATACTGTAAAATGGGCCAATTCTGAGACATAATTTCCAGAACTGGTGCCCAATATTGGTCGAATGTTCCGATGCAGCGGATACATTTGGAATCTGTTTTAGGTCTCTGGCTTCGTAGACTCTCACTTCTGTTGATTGTAGACGCCTGTTGGTATGCTCTTTTCAAAATTTTGTTAGGATAGCCTTTTTGTTTAAACATCATGCGCAATTTTTTAGCTTCCAGATAGAATGTTTCGTCGTTGGAGCAATTGCGTCTGGCCCGTAAGTATTGCCCATATGGAATACCTGATTTGAGTTTAATTGGGTGGTGACTGGTCCAGTTTAGTAAACTGTTTGTTGCAGTGGTCTTCCGATATAATTCCGTTTCAATTGTTCCATCGAGTAGAATCTTAATTTTGGGGTCTAAGAACACTAATTGTTCGGCATCAATTACATGTGTCAATTTAAGACCAATGGTGTTGTCATTGAGTAAATCAACCATTTCTTCAAATTGGGTAAAGGAACCCAACCAGAATACCAAGATATCGTCAATATATCTGTGCCAATTATAGATATAGGACTGATATGTGTCTTTGGTAGGTTCCAGATTTGTTTCCTCCCACCAACCCAGGTACAAGTTGGCATAGCTAGGGGCACAAGCTGTGCCCATAGCAGTGCCCCTGAGTTGGAGGTAATATGTTCCATTAAACACAAAGAAATTATGTGTTAGAACATACTTTAACAGTTGGATAATGAATTCGCTTTGTGTTAGAGTGAATTGCCCAGATTTCTGCAGGAAATATCCAGTGGCTAAGAGACCTTTGTCGTGAGGTATATTGTTATAAAGTGTGACCACGTCGAAGCTTCCTAGAAGACAGTAAGGTGGTATTATAAGGTCCTCTAGCAGAACAAGTGTTTGCTTGGTGTCTTGGAGGAACGATTTTAGGCTGATTACTAATGGATGTAATAGTTTTTCCAGAAATTGACTGCTTCTTTCAGTAATAGAGCCATTGCCGGACACTATTGTGCCTCGTTTCCACTGAGCGGATCGGTTCGGGTTGGTACAGTTTGGAAGGTTTAGAATGGACCAGCCCATTCTGGTGAGCGTTTCCACTGCATGTCAGACCTTCAGGGCCATGCAGGGTTTAGAAAAAATGCTCTTCCTGTCCACCAATCAATGGATTGTATAGTAGTTCCGCCCTAACCGAACCGTTCCATTTTCTATGGCCCTACATCTGAAGCAGGACCCTGAATGGATTGGTACGGTTCGCTTGTATGGACCACTTTCATAATGGAAACACCAAAAATAGCGAACCGTACCGAACTGAACTGAACCGATCCGCTCAGTGGAAACGAGGCATTGGTCTCCCTGTTGGATTGTTCATTATTTTATGTATCTTTGGAAGGCAATACAGAGTAGCAATAGTTGGAGTAAGATGCAGCAGCATAAATGTATACTCCTCACTTGTTATGATGTCATTCTCTAATGCCAAATCCAAGATACATTTTAATTCACTGAGATAGAGTGTGGTGGGATCATTAGATAGTTTTCTATATGCAGATGAATCTTTTAGATGTTCCATGCACATCTCTATATAGTGTTCTCTATCCATTATGACCACATTGCCGCCTTTGTCAGAGGATTGTATAATGATGTTTTGATCGGTATTCAATTCCTTCAGTGCCTTACGTTGTTGTACAATAAGGTTGTTGTGTTGGATTTTGGGAATGGTAAGAGATTCATTTGCAGATGTGGTCATTTGAGTGAACAAATCTACACTAGATACTTTGCTTAGGTTGGGAGTGAACCAACTTTCAGGTTTCAAATCCGTTAATCTTGGATCAGGATTTTGTTCGTCCAATAAAGATAATAACGTTTGATGAAGTTTGAAATCATCATAGGACATACCTATTTCTTTTGCCGTTTTTTGATCCTTTCTTTTGTGCACCACATTGAGGGCTAGTTCATGGCCAAAGAGGTTTTTTCCTTTACCCAGTTGAATTTATTCGTATTGGGAGTTGGTACGAATGATAAACCTTTGTTAAGCAGTGAGATGTGATGTTCTTTGAGGTTAAATTTAGATAGGTTGATAATTTGATTTGAATTGTCACACATTAATATTGGTTCCTTCTCCTGTCTGTTTTGTACCCCCATTTTTTCCGATCCCTTAGCTTTTCGCGCTGATGGAGGGGCCGATCTGCGTCTAAAAAAGGAAGTTCTCTTGCTGGATTAGAGGCTTGATTTATTTCAGGAACTGAGGTTTCAGGGAAAGTTACATTCTTAGTCTTAAGAATACCTTTACCCCTTCGAATGTTGGGTTGGGTTTTGTAATTCCCTTGTCTGGAATTATTGGAATCGGAATCAGACCAATCAGTGCCTGAGGTAGAGCTGTTCCTACTGTTACTGAATTTTCTAAATCTTTTATTGGTGCGAAATATGTTCCCCTCTTTAAAGTCTTTATGATCTCTTAAGTATTTGTCATGTTTTTTCTCCCTGACATGTTTTTTGAAAGCTTCAAGATTCTTTTGTAATTTATTTTCTAGAAGAGGAAATTCTGTTTTATCTTTAAATTCTTTTACGTTGTTTAGTTTTTTTTCTAAATTTTGATTGACCGTTTCTAAGTTATCAGTTTCTAATTTGACTAGGAACTGCATAAGCTTTGCTGAACATTCCAAGAGAATGTTGTTCCACTCTTGGATTTGTTCCTCTGTAGTTGCTTTGTCTGGAAGTGATATTTCTGGTCTTAAGCCTCGTGGTACTAATTTGTGATCTAGGTACTGTTTCAAACTGATAAGTTCCCAGTACCCTTTAATTTGTTGTTGATACCATTTTTGAATTGCAAAGAATATTTCACTAATGTCATAACTAGATTGTAGGGTAAGAGGATTCGGTGAAAATACATTGTTGATATCAGATGGTCCCGGATCTGGATTCATGATAGAAATGTTGACATATAATATGTAAAATATTGAGGCTGGGAGCTGTGAAGGGAAGTACTAAAACCTAGTTGAAAACAAGAAACAACTTGAGTACAGCTCACTCTGGTATACTGGAGGAGAAGGGGGGTAACCCCTAGTGGAATCAAAAGGAAGGTATAGAGGTAGTATACCAGTATTGGGGTACTAGAAACACATCGGAAGTACTATGAGTTATAATACTAATGGGAGGCTAAAGATACAAATCAAAAACAAAAATGAATTTATTGAAAAAATATATTAAAAATTGCCAGAAAATTGGCAATCACCCAGAGTGTAACACACTAACTGAATAAAGTAAAATAACCTACAAAAATAGTTAAATGAAAAATATGGCTATTTATGTGAACATTCTCTTTTTACACTATTCATGGAAAGAAATGTTTTTGTTAATCCCCTATTTCTGTATTTTATTTAATCTTCTAATGAACAAGGAGATTCCATTATGGCTTTTTTTTAAGCCAGTATGCCTACTTTCAGATTTTTTAATTCAATAATATTAACTACATTTCTCTTTTCCTTATTGTAGATGTACTATTTCCCAGTAATCAATACTAACTATTTGGTTTATGTATGTAGATTTTATTTATCACTTCCCATAGAAGTCCATATTATCACCAACCATTTGGTTTATGTATCTAGATTTATTGTATCATATTCACCAATATCCAGATACACTTTATATCTGCAAACATTGTAACATAAACTTTGTTCATTCTTTTTATTACGCTTGATCAAACTTGGACCAACTTGCAGTGGTTACATTCCACTGCTCCAATTCTGTTCCTTTTACTCTGATACATTTTCGTCATCGCTTTCCTCTGTGTCTGGGAGCTTAGGGGTTAACATTCTCCCCCTTCTCCGACGTCACTAAATGGGCGGATCTATCACCATGACGTCAGATTCATTCACCAATCACATTCATTTTCTGCTAACCAATCACGAGCTTCCTGTTCTCTTTTAAACCGAGTGTTTCACACCGACCGGTTCCCTTCTGACGAGCCTGGTCAGGTGAAACGCGTGCGTCAAGGGAATTTTTATGCAGCTTATTATACCAAGCTGATTATTATTCTCTATGTTTGCACTCCATTCTTTCTATATACTTTAATAGTGGGGTTGGATTTAGGTGCCCTTGAAGGCACGGGGAGGCTATCTACGGATAGTTTATTCAGCGATATCGGTCTTTATCACTCTTTCCTAATTGCTATCAATCTTCTTTCCTCCACTTGTCATTCTGTGAGCATAGCACACCAGTGTATTTTTACAATCCAGTGTCTTGCCAGTATCCATCTAAGTTTATATCTAGTACTTTGGTTATCTATTTAAACTTTCAAAAAAAGAGACTATAACATCAAGGCATACTATCTAATATCACTGATACAATCAATTTGCATTTAACCCTATCGGCAATTTGACAGTTTCAAACTGCCCTGTGTTCCACAGAGGCTCACTGCCAGTGTAAACATACAGCAAACTGACAGTGTGTTAATTGGTAACACTTACTGATCAATTGTTACATCTTCATAACTTATGCCCATGGTCCATGAGTGTGTTTCCTATGAGATTAGTAGATCATATCCTTTGATTCTTTGTGTTCTGTTTAACTTTATCTGCGGAAGTGGTATCCAGGGCTGCGTCGATGAAGCAGTTTGTGTCTCCACCTATTACAATGTCTCCAAATTTGTGAGCATTGGCAAGAGTGAGGACTTTGTCTAAGAAGGTATGTTGGTCATTGTGTGGGCCATAGACATTAACCAGGGTGAACTGTGCATTATTCACTACGCATTGTAGGATGAGGTATCCCCCTTCTCTATCAGTTATCTTTTTAACTAGTTGGAAAGACACTTCTTTACTTATCAAGATAGTCACTCCTCTATTTTTATTTGTAAGTGCTGTGGAAGCCTAGAGGGAAAGGTTTAGAGGAGAACTTCAGTTGATGTCTGGTTTGGAAGTGCGTTTCCTGATAAAACGCTATATGTGCGTTATGTCTTTTTGCTTCCATGAGAGCTAATCTCCTCTTATGTGGTGAGTTTAGGTCCTTGGTGTTCAGGGAGAAAATATTAAGCGACATGGTACTTGTGTGGAGTCTCGATAATACGCCGCTGACAGGTTTTGGGTGTGTTTAGAGGTACATGGGTCGCAGGTTGTTCAATAGAGTGGAAGTAGTTAGTAAGGTATACGGGAGTTCCAATGGTTGGTGTGTGCAGGTTAGGTTGTATTGGTGTTGGAGTAGCCCTCAGAGCGGACATTCTAGCGGTCAGGAGACGAGAGGCCACATTCCAGTGATTGTACGTCAGTAGGGGAGGGGAGAACTTATAGTAATGGGGAAAACATAAAACAAAAAAGCAAACTATATACATTAATGGTGTCTCTGGGGTGAGACTTAGTCATGAAGCGGTTAATAGGCCAGAAAGCCCACATGGGGGGGGGGGGGGAAACCCTTTTGTGGGATATCTTATGCTGGGTGGGGAAGTCGGATAATTTCGATAATTTACACACATATGCATGAATGTTGCATAGTGGGGTACAAGCAAGACAATACATAATAACCAGAATCATGAAGGACCCTGTAGTATATAGAGTTTAAAGGGCCCCTGATAAGCCAAGGCAATGTATAGTATGTAAACATTAGGCAAAAGACTTTCACTTAACTTGGCTGCGGTTTGCCAAGTGTGTGTCAGCTTCATTGGTGATTTTGAGGAATGTCCCTGTTTTGGAGACCTGCTGGCGATCCCATCTACAGATATTCTCCAGTCCGTTAGCAGTCTTTCTCCACCATCGGACATGAGTAAGTGGTGCTCTGTGCCAATGCGTCACACTATGAGCCATGTCGGAAACCCCCATTTGTACAGTATATTTGCAGTGCGGAGTGCTTTAGTGATTGGTGTGAAAGTCCTTCTTGTCGCTAAGGTGGCCGCTGACAGGTCTGTGTATAGTTGGATCTTGTCGTATTCTCCTGGAAGTGACTATAGTTTTCTGGCTGCTTGCATGATGTCTTCCTTGGTGGTGTAATAATGTACTCTCGTGATGGTATCTCTTGGGACCGTAGATGGTAGATGCTTGGGTCTGGGTAGTCTATGGATTCTGTCCAGCAGTAGGGCAGGAGCTGGGGTATCTGGAAGTAATGTTTGAAAGAGTACTCTTGCGTAAGTCCCCAGGTCTGTAGGGCTAACCTCTTCAGGGATTCCGCGGATGCGCATGTTATTCCGCCTATATGGTAAGTATGGAGTCCAGTTTGGTATCTAGCGTTTCACAAGCAGAGTCCACATTGTTATGGGCTGTTAATATTTCTTCCGTTTTTGACTCTAAGTAGTCTGTGCGTTCTCCCAGGCTTCTTACATCTGCTTTGATATCCTCTGCTAGTTTGGCAAAGTCCGTAGCGATACTCGTAATTCAGTAAGCATTTTCTTAATTGATGAATCTGTGGCTGGAACAGCTTTTGTTGATATGGAGGTCTCGTCGCTCCGTCCGGAACAACTCGGGTCCGGTGATGCAGTCCTACTGGTGCCATCTTGTGCGCGGCGTGTTGGCGATGTCAGGGCCACGATTTATAATGCTGCTGGTTTGAGTTTCTTTTTTTTGACAGATCGGTGTGCCATCTTCTGTGTGGGGATACCCGATGATTTATATGATTTTTAGCTGATTATCGCTATTCTATTCACTGTGATTAGTGGGTTCCCTCCGGGAGCTGATCGCCTACACGTCCGTCGTCTTCAGCGGTCAGGCCACGCCCTATATTATAGGTCTTATACTTTGAAGCATTTTGTTTGCGATATCGCAAAGGCTGATGGCACATTATTTTCACCAACGATGTCAGTCAGTGATAAATGTCAGGCAATTTAACAATTAATAGTTTGTAATGGACTGATACGTTTTTCTTTCATAAAGATGGATTGGAACCAAGCATTACAAATGTATGTTGCTACTCTACCAGCCTTTACACAAACACTCTCCAAAGTGAGTGTGGCTGGCTTCTTTTTCACTGTTTTCACTGTTTGACAGTATGTTCCCCACAGGGTGTTTTCAGGTCTTCTATAAGCAGTAATAGAATTCTCCAACAACTATTAGTGAGGTTTGATAAATTTGTAATTAAAATAAAGAAAATGTATTGAGTGTCTTGAATTGCTGCTATTAGCAAGCCAATATTAGATAAAACTGTTTCCAGAGACTCTCCTCAATTTATGCATTCCTGTGGTCACCTCTAAAGGGGCACCTATAGTGAATGGCTGGGGTGCAGAGCCCATTAGGAATCTGGTCTGAATTCCAAATATACATAGAAAAAAGTGTATTGGGGGCACACTCGGATCATGCATTTCTAAGTAGTGATGCTGTAAAGACCAAAATATATTTTAAAAAATACAGATTAGGGCACACACAAAAAATACAGTTTTACATTTTTTAAGGCTACTTAAAATCACCTATTTTAGTAAACATATATGGAGATTCAGTTACACCATATGGCCATATTGTGCTAAGCCCACCAAGTATTGCAGTTGACAGGTTCATTTTCCATGGTAAAGTTAGTGTAAAACCCACCAATATTGGTGTACTGTGATGTAGTGGTGGGCTTAGCACAATATGGCTATACGGCGTAACTGAATCCACATATTTTAACAGTTTGTGCTTTTATACATTAATAATTAAGTGCTTACGTGCAAATACTTATATAACAGTAGAAGGAAGGGAGTGAAATAACAGGGAAGGAGTACAGATAAGACATAGGGAAGAGCGATATGTAGGACTGAACTGGGGAAAAGATTTGTTACCAAAAAAGCGCGCTAAACTGGTCTAAAAAAAGAAAGAGACAAATAATAGTGCAGACTATCTGGACTAGACAAAATATGTAAAAAAAAAGGGGGGTATGAGGGAAAAATATATTTTATTTTACATATTTTTTATTTGTCTCTTCAGACCAGTTTAGCGCGCTTTTTTGGTAACTATTTTGTCTGTATTATGTGTACATCTTCTATTACTGGGTTTAAGTGCTGCCATACTGTTTGTATCTTAATCTATAGCGCTTACACACCGTTGGTTCTTTTGGAGAAAAGATTAGGCCCGGGCATTTTTTTTATCAAAGCAGCCCACTGAGAACGGGGCCGACCAGAGGGGGTGTGTTTTGTCATCATCAATGGCAAGCACGCTCCCTCTCAAAGTGAGCATTTTGGGTCAATGCTCTTGCAGGGCAGACCATTTCCTAATATGGCCAGTGTCCGGTAGCTGACAGTATGAATTTCCACTTTAGCACATAAATGCAGACAAGAAGGACAGAGTACATCCAACAGAGCCAAGTATCAAACTGTTCACAGAAGGTTTGACAGTTTACCAGTGGAAGTGCCAAAGGACACTCAACACCATAGCTATTATAGTGCACTGTAGTGGTTATGGTCCTTAGAGTAATCCTTTAAATAAAATGATTGAGTCACTGATTCTGGAATTCTAGGTTTATTCTTATAGTGAATTGTGGAGCGCTTAAAGGACCACTATAGTCACCCAGACCACTTCAGCTTAATGAAGTGGTCTGGGTGCCAGGTCCATCTAGAATGAACCCTTTCTGCTGAGAATGCTTTCCTATGGACTGGCTGAATACGCGTGCGGCTCTTGCCGCACATGCGCATTCAGCCGATGACGGCGAAAAGGAGGAGGAGAGTTCCCCGCGCCAAGGGAGCCTGGCGGGGGAAAAAGGTAAGATTTAACCCCTTCTACCCATTAGAGCCCAGCAGGAGGAGGGCCCTGAGGGTGGGGGGGGGGGGGGGCTAGAGACCCTATAGTGCCAGGAAAACGAGTATGTTTTCCTGGCACTATAGTGGTCCTTTAAATCAAACCTTTTAAAGTGCATAAAAAGTGTCTCCATCGTATTTTGTAAAGTGGTATGTGAAATATAACACCTCCAAAAACCTACATCCTACAATATAAGTGCTTCATCTTTGTACACAAACTTAAATACATTCATTAGAAACTGTGAGGTGCATGACATTTGCACAGACGTTATTCGGCATGTGCTAAAACTTTATATAAACCTTTGCACAGACGTTATTCGTCATGCACTATAACCTTATACTAAATAAGACACGGACACAGTTAATTCTGTTGGAGTACAAAGTCCACAGCTTTTATTAATTAAATTATTAATTAAATTATCATAAATTAACATAATTAACGTAATTTAGGGTCATTGTCCAACTATACATTAAATTACTATACCCCCCACACAGTACCCCTGACAATGACCCTACCAATTGAACAATATATAACCAAATAACAATTCACTTGAAACACGGCCTACCAAAGAGGCCCCACATCATATTGTTAACTGTAGGGGTGTACCTCAGACACCCCTACACCCCCAGGTTCGTCGCCACCGAAGAGCTAGAACCAACCAGTCCTTAATTCCATCAGGCCTACACCTCGGCCTGTCCAGTTCAAACTCCATGCCAAATTCCAATTTTTACTATGCCCTGTTCCGCCACAGCACATGGCTTGAACTCCTTAAGCGCATGTGCGACCCCCACCACACCTAAACAGGGCCTGTTCAATACTTCGTGGAAGCCAAGGTTCAACAAATCATTCCCCACGTCCGACAGGTGTACCCCGTCCCTCCTAAAATACCCAGGCAACATGCCCTCCAATTCCCTGTGACGCACCACTATGCCCCCAGAACGTCTAATAAAAACTGCCATCATCTTATTAATTTTACCCCTTGATCGAGCTAATGCAGCCGTATCCCTGGCGTGTCTCCACGTAAAGCGTGGAACCATCTCGGACCACACCACCACCACACCAGGAACCAGCTCCCTCAGCCGATCCACATCCCTTTTCATCCTTCTCACCAATTCCCTTTGCGGAATCCCACCTAAGTCGTTCCCCCCTCCATGAACCAACACCACATCCGGGACCGACCCACTAACCACTTTCCGAAACAAGAAATTACATAAACTCTGCCAACTAGCGCCCCTAAAACCAAACCAACATAGAGTCACTCGTTCCAAAGGAAAGCCCAGCTGTGATCCGCTTCTGCGAACTGCGGCTCTCTTCTCCGCCCAGTACACATACGAGTGGCCCAGCAACCAAACTTCCAAACCTGAAAAGAGACAAAATTAGTGGCAGAAAAAGGCAACGTCCCCATCCCAGATTCTTGCACCCAAACAATTACACCAACTTATCCGGCCTTACGTACGAGCGGAATCGCACGGACTCCCACCTCCCTATTTGTTTGATCCTCTCGTCCCCCAAACCTAAACGCGCAGCCTCCGTCGCTGCCCCAATGCGAAAAGAGTGCGTCCCAAATTGACTCGGTTCCAGGCCCCTCTTCTGCAATCCCATCCGAAAGACCCGCAGAAACTGAAATCGTGACAACGCCGAGCCATCGGCGTGCAAAAAGAAACAACCCTTCCCTTCCGGCCGAACCTCACAGTACCTTGTGCCGCAAGCCACCGGGCAAGCCCCTGATCCTGGCAACTCATATAGCACCACCGCACATCCCTTGCCGTAAATGTCCGTTTTAGACCGGCGCAGCCATATCTGCACCCGATCACTACCTATGACCACGTCCTCGAACATCAAACCGCCGTTCCCCAACTTGTTGGCACTCACCAGCTCACTAATGCGAAAAGCACCAAAAAACGCCCAGACAAACGCCCCAGAAAATAGTGCTACTTCGAAAGGGGAATTACACAGATCGATCAACACCCCTAACAGGTTTTGCAAGACCGAAAACGACACTGGCCGCCTCGGGTCCGCGAGCTTCTTACCCCTCTTAAAGCCCTTCAAAGCCTGGCGTATTAGAAAATTCTTCGTAATGTCCTCCCACCCGTTGAACTTGAACAAAAACGCCATGGCAGACATGCACCTATCTATCACGGCCGGTGACGCCTGTTTAGCAAACAAGCGACACAGTACCCACAACAGCACGTCCACCCTCTGCCCCTGCGAACTGTCACCCCCTACCTGCTGTACCGCCTCGTCCCATTCTTTCCAAACCTTGACGTAGCCCGACCAAGTGCTCGGCGCCAGAGAATTCTTTATACACTCCCCAAGCATGCGGTCCCGAGCTGCCACATCTCGCCCGGGCAAGCCTGCCCCTGCGCCATAGCTTCCGGCGCCGCTTCCCGAAATCGTTCCCACTGAAAACGAGAAAGCGCATCAGCTACCACATTCAACATACCAGGGATGTGCCTAGCCCTAAACACCAAATTGAAAGACATACAGAGAAGGACAAAACGCCGCAGCAAACACAAAACAGGGGGAGACGACGCCGACAAACTATTGATCGCCTGTACTACCGCCATGTTATCTGAGTGAAATACAATATGCTTGTTGGACAACACCTGTCCCCACAAACTCACCGCTACCACCACCGGGAATAGCTCCAGAAACGCTAGGTTTTTAATCAGCGAGCTCTGCCTCCAGGCCTCAGGCCATGGCTCGGCGCACCAGTGACCCCCCCAGGTAAGCCCCAAAGCCTATGCTACCAGAAGCATCGGTGTACAGACCAACAACCTCCCCTGATGCCGCCGGCTCTCGAAAAATCACCGTCCCATTAAAAGCCTGCAAGAACCGGTCCCACACCATTAAATCCGCCTTCATATCCGCCGAAACCCTGATGTAATGCGACGGCAGTCGCACCTTGCTCGTAGCTTGCGCAAGGCGCCTACAGAAAACCCTCCCCATGGGTATGACCCGGCACGCGAAGTTAAGGCTCCCTACCAGCGATTGGAGCCCACGCAGTGTCACCTTCTTGGCCCTCCCTACCGTGGCCACCAGCTCACGTAGCCGTGATAATTTGTCCCCCGGTAGCCTGCATTCCCATTTACCGGAGTCAATTTCTAAACCCAAAAAACTAAGGCACGTCGTAGGCCCTACCGTCTTGTCCTCCGCCAGGGGAACCCCTACTTTGTGCGCCACCCATTGAAACACGTCCAATATCTGTTTACAACGGTCCGAGTCCCGCGGGCCCACGCAAAGAAAATCGTCGAGGTAATGCACCACCGCGCCCCCTGCCGATTCCGTCCGCACAACCCACTCCAAGAAGGTACTAAACCTCTCGAAATAGGCGCACGAGATCACACACCCCATAGGCAGGCACAGGTCAACGAAAAATTCCCCCTCAAAACAGCAACCGATCAGATGATGGCAGTCCGGGTGTATCGGGAGCAGTCGAAATGCTGCTTCCACATCTACCTTTGCCATCAGCGCACCATGCCCCAGCCTCCGAACCAACTCGACTGCCTTGTCAAATGACGTATAAGAGACGGAGCTAAGGGCCGTGTCGATGTCATCATTCACCGAAGCCCCTTTCGGGTACGATAAATGATGAATCAACCTGAATTTGCCTGCTTCTTTCTTGGGGACCACGCCCAGCGGGGATATTCGCAAATCGGGCAATGGCGGTGACGAGAACGGTCCCGCCATCCTCCCCAGTTGCACTTCCTTACCTAGCTTTTCCCGCACTACCTCCAGGTGTTCCCGAACTGACTTGAGATTCCCACATAACGTACCAGGTCCCCTAACTACGTAGGGAATAAAGAACCCCTCCCGAAAACCCCGCCACAAGAAAATAGCATCTTCCCTGTTAACGTATCGCCTTAGCCAAGGCAACATCACGTCTATTTTCACCGGAGACACTCCCAACGGAAGCTGCGGGAGCCGCCGCCCCTGCGGGCCCTCCTCCCCCGCCAGTCTTACCCTTTTAGAAACAACGGTTGACACCGTGGGTCCCCCCGCAGCCTGAACATTCGTGCCGGAACCTGCAAGTATTTCCCCATTTGCAATGTCCCTCGTTGAACATCCAACAGAAACCTTTCTTTTGCCCAGCCGACCCGGCCCCTGAGGCCGCGCCGGCTGCCCCGGGAAAGGGCGCCGCCTTTTGGGCCATCATAAGGCGCATCCATAACGGCAGGTCCATTTGGTCCCACCGCATGCTCGCATTCGCTGACAGCCGTTGACGAAATTGTTCGTCGTACCTCCACCAAGCCAAACCTCCGTAGGTTCGGTACGCATCTCCTATCCCATCCAAATAACAAAATAGTTCTGAGCAACGCCCTGGAGCCTTCTCCCCGATTACACTAGCTAGAATGCAGAAGGCCCTCAACCAATTCCCAAAGGTCTTAGGTATCTTGCGATACCTCCGCCTTTTTTCTTCCTCCTCCTTTTTGGCATCCTTCTTATCCTCCTCCTTCAAGTCTAAGAACTCCTCTAGGGTAAGGAGGGAAAATATCTCCACAAACTCACCTTTCCATATCTTCTCTTTCACTTCTACTTTTAAATGACATCCGAGGGGGCCCGCGAAGGACACGTGCACATTCTGCCGCGCCGCATCCGGGACATCACCCACCTCACGCTCCTCGCCCCCTCCTTCCAACCCAGACAACTCAGCCCCCGCTCCTGACTCACCTCCGCCGGGCGCGGACAACCGTGTCCCCCCGAGCTCCGCCGCTGTGTCCCGACTACTCTCTCGCGCCCACACCTTCCCGAATTGCGCAGACGACCCCTCCGTCCCAGACCAAGAATCTAAAAATGTTCTTAAATCATTTAACAACTGTCCCGGGTGTCGTGTGTGTGGGAACTCACCACTCGAACCTTTGGCCGCAGCTGGCTGCAGAGGCGCCGTCCTTCCGTCCACCTTTTCAGGCACCGGAGAATCCCGTTGTCGCCGACTCCCATCCGCCTGGACTCGCCTCGAGACCGTAGGGGTATTGCTCCGAGACCTGTAGGGAGAAGGAAATCTGGGTAGTCTGTCCTGAACCGTCCTCACCCGCCTTTCCTCCCTACGTTCCTCCCAATCCTCCTTAGCAACGCTTCGTCTCGCAGGGCGACTGCCCTCACGAGGTGGTCCCCTCCACCGATCACTGAGCCTCCCTCCCGGTGAACCTGATCTTCTCCGCTGACTCCTCCTTCCGCTATCCCTGGAATCACGCCTCCTGCAACAGGAGCCTGCTACGCTGCACCCGCTCCGTGCAGGTGATCTTTCCCTGCTCCCTGAACTCCTTGTTCTGCTCCTCGAGACGCTGCGCCTGACGCCAGAGAAGCGTCGTTCTGCTCTCCACCCGCTCCCTGCGGCCTCCATGTCATGAAGCTGACCCTGGGAGCGGCCAGATGGGCCCTCTCGCCTACCGCTGACATCCTGAACTAACTTAACAGGAGGAGCACCCTGCCCCCCAACTGTCAGTGCAGAGCCTGGCCTCTCCTCGGCCGTCTGCCCCAAGCCAGATTCAGCATCACTAACCTGGCAGACTGCCGTGCGCCCAGACCCACTCACTTCCTGTGAAGTCCCCTTGTCCCTGCATCTGTCTCCCTGACATGCCTCAGCCTGAGACGTCCCTGCCATGACTCCGCTGTCCTGGCCTCCCTCCAAGGCCTGAGGGGCCGTCATATACCCGCCATCACCATCACTCCCCTGCCCGCCAGCACTCGCACTAGTGGCTGACTCACCGGGACGTGTCTGCTTCGTGCCGACGCTCACATGACCCCCAGCCAGCCTGGCCTCCATCCCGGCCGTCTTCTGAGATCCGCCCGGACCGTTCCTCCTGCCAGCCGCGGAACCGCGTGGCTTGGATCCTTCCGCCACCGTGCGCTGTACGGCCGTCCTCGCCAGGCCGCTGGCGCGCCCACCGGAGCGAGCCGTGCGCCTGCCTGGCTCTGTTGACCGGGCCTCACCCGGACCGTCGGTCACACCACATCCCGCCGAAGGGCTCCTCCTCCGCCGCGCTGCGGGCCCAGCGCCCGGGCTCAAACACTGAGGTGGTCTCGTCCTCCTCGCCGGTCGACGGGCCGGTACCGCAGGAGCAGGCCCGGCAGTCCCCAACTGCTGATGAAGCCAATCCAGCCCTCTGTCCTTCACAGCTGCCCGAACACCATCCAGGATCTCATCTAGCGACGCCATAATCCTGCAGAAACGACAAAGAAAAAGAACCTCGCCGACCTGACACAATTTACAGGTAAGAGAGGCTCTGGTTAAAATGGCCCCTATTCTAAAATGACTGCTCTTTATACTCCCTGTCTCCGCCCCCAAGCACCATTAAACTAATCCAACCCCCAAACACTAGCACCTGCCCACTCCCTGGCTCTGTCAAGGCCCACTCCTCCTACTGCGTTGTTCCATGGGCTTCAGTATTAAAGTGTCAATATAAAAATCAATACACATAAAATGCACAGTGATATAAAATCAGCCTATATTGGGGTTGATTTAATATCAGTCCATAGGTGACTGGCGAAGCCTATTTTACAAGGTATAAAACACATGTCAACGATCATATCACTGTTGATTGCTTTTATTTGTATTTCATTGTGTACTTATTTAACGCGTTAAGGACTGCATGATGGTTTATGCCATTATGCTGCGTAGGACTTTAATCCCTTTTTGGTGGAATAGAATGTTGTACATTTAAAGTACCAGCAAGATTAAATTCCTGCATCATTGGATACTTGAGGGCCCCTCTTTCAGCTTGGGGCCACAGTTTGTAACCTCAGACTGATAGATGAGCTGTGTGAGCATTTCAAGTGAACTCTGCATATGTCCCTTTAAAAAAAATGTAAAAACCAAGTCTGCTTCCAGCCTTAACATCATAACCACCACAGTGTACTGTAGTGGTCACGATTATTGGATTGTCTCTTTAATTGTTATTCTGTAAGCAATACAAAAACAGTGCAATTAACAATGGATAATATGAAAACTCAAACGTCCTAAAGTAATTATTAATTTCCCAGAAGAATATATGATGGATATAATGTAATTTACTTAAGAGATCAAACAAGGCACAGGATATATACACATCAGTAATCAGTGAGCAATACTTTGAACAGAAAAAAAATGGAGAATGGTCTCTGAAAAAAAAGAAATGTTGAGTTATGTTCACCAGAAATAAACATTGCTAGTTTAGAATTCAATCTGAATTCTTACAGTTCATTGGATTGATACTGGGTCTTCTAACTTACAGATGCTGAGCCTCTTATATTGACGTCACATCCAATTCTTCTAAAGTGTGTGCTCTAGGAATTATCTGCATGCTACAGCATTTGTGAAGGATGTCATCTTCTAAGAAAGGTACTGCCTGACATTTCATATATTACAATCATCATAAAAATTAACTTTCATATCTGGGAATGATGTTTAATTAGGCTTTAAACATGTCCATTGCCACTTGCAACTCCTTATTCAAGATTTTTTTAGAGCAGAAATCAGTGAAATTTTTATTCCCCAAGTCATTCTTTCGTCAGTGTTGCTGTCATTAAATTTAAGATGAGAATCCACATCCATGCCCTTATCATTTTGTATTATTACACACTTTTGCCTGTAATCTATATCTTTTAAATGTTTTACTGCATATAGCTTTTCAAAAGAATTTGTGTAATATACTCAAAATTGTTTAAACAGCAAGTTAGTGAAAAGGTAAAATTATTTCTAATTATACAAAGAAAGATTTCACCAAAGAGGAAGTGTGATACAAATGCGCTTAAAAACAAATGTATTAAATGGCCAGCAGCTCAAAAAACATGTGTGTGGGGAATACCTCCTTTCTCACACTAGAAATACAATAATAAATTATATCTTATAAACTAAAAAAATATATTTTTCTATAGGTATTTTCACTTAGAATATATCTTTTTATTTCTATTAATATTTTAGTTGGAAATGAGTAAGATTTAATTCCCTGCATTACACTTTTACAGCAGAGATTTTAAAAATTGTAAAACCAGCAGCATTCTTTACTTACGTAGTTATAACCAGAAATGTCATTGCAGGTAAAAAAAAAAAAAGCTTGATTTAGTCATCAGTTTGATTTCATTTAGCTCCCACTGCAGTATTTGCTTCTTCAATGGAATATGGTGCACCCCAGATTAAAACTGTAATCTAGTGACATCACACTGCTTGACTAGTTCTTCAATATGATCTCTCATATATTTTGAAATTCTCAATGAAAGTGCTATTATTCTGTATTACTATTTTTTTGTTTGTTTTTATTCTGCCTATCACATTCAGTTTAGCGTGGCCTCTATTACTGCATTTTCCCACATTGCAGAACCTAGGTTATTAGAAATTTAGCAGGTTGCAAACGTTGCCATAGAATGTACAATATTTACATTGAAGGGTAAGCAAACTGTGCAAAACCGTCAACATTGACAAATGTCAGGTTATGCATAAAGCAATGAATACTATTTTAGAACTTTGAGAAAGAAGCACAAATTTTAATAGCTAAAAAAAAAAATGTAAGTTATTAAATAAAGTAGAATTAATGTTAAAGATTTTAGATAGCTGCAACAGATGTTTTGTTCATATTTAAATTTTTATTGAAGATTTTTGCTGGAAGTTTTACATTACAGAATTAGGCAGTTTATACATAGATTATTATTATTTTTATCATTATTGATATTTAAATAGCGCCAACTTATTGCGGTGCATTTTACAATATTATGAAAGGGGGAAATTAAACAATAAATGAGACATTTACAAAATGATACAGTAACAATAGGTAGATGAGGACTCTGACCAAATGAGCTTACAGTCTAGAGGTTATCTATATAATGCATGGGTCCTCAAACTCCGGCCCCCCAGATGTTGCTGAACTACAACTCCCATGATTTTCTGGCTATCTATGTAATTCAAAGAATCATGGAAGTTGTAGCTCAGCAACATCTGGGGGGCCGGAGTTTGAAGAACCATGATCTAATGCCACAGATGGGATATTTTAAATACTAGCAGCTAATGCTCTGAAAAAGCAGTACTTACCTATTCTTCTATCAAACTAGATGAAGTAAATTCATGTATCTGCAACTGTAAAATAATGATGTACCGAACTGTTCGCCAACGAATAGTTCCCGGCGAACATAGCGTGTTCGCCTTTCGCCACGGCGGGCGAACACATGTGCGATTCGATCCGCCCCCTATTCGTCATCATTGACTAAACTTTGACCCTGTGCCTCACAGTCAGCAGACACATTCCAGCCAATCAGCAGCAGACCCTCCCTTCCAGACCCTCCCACCTCCTGTACAGCATCCATTTTAGATTCATTCTGAAGCTGCATTCTTAGATAGAGGAGGGGAAGTGTAGCTGCTGCTCATTTGATAGGGAAATGTATAGCTAGGCTCCACTACAGTCCTGAAGGACTCATCTGTAAGGACAGCACCCCAAAAAGCCCTTTTTAGGGCTAGAACATCAGTCTGCTTTTTTATTTTTTATTTTTTGTGTAATCTAATTGCAGTTGCCTGCCTGCCTCCCAGCTTCTGTGTCAGGCTCACAGTGGATACTGTGCCCACTTTCCCAGTGCCACCACTCATATCTGGTGTCACAATAGCTTGCATTTAAAAACAAAAAAATGTTTTCACTGTAATAGATTGAATAGCAGTTAGTTGTCTGCAAGCGTCTGTGTGTCAGGCCTACAGCGTGTACTCTGCCAACCTCTGCCAGTGCACATTGCCACTCATATCTGGTGTCACAATAGCGTGCATTTAAAAACAAAAATTTTTTTTACTGCTATAGATTGAATAGCAGTTAGTTGTCTGCAAGCGTCTGTGTGTCAGGCCAACAGCGTGTACTCTGCCAGTGCACAGTGCCACTCATATCTGGTGGCACAATAGCGTGCATTTAAAAACCCCAAAACTTTTTTTTTCACTGTAATAAATTGAATAGCAGTTAATTGTCTGCAAGCGTCTGTGTGTCAGGCCAACAGCGTGTACTCTGCCAACCTCTGCCAGTGCACATTGCCACTCATATCTGGTGTCACAATAGCGTGCATTTAAAAACAAAAATTTTTTTTACTGCTATAGATTGAATAGCAGTTAGTTGTCTGCAAGCGTCTGTGTGTCAGGCCAACAGCGTGTACTCTGCCAGTGCACAGTGCCACTCATATCTGGTGGCACAATAGCGTGCATTTAAAAACCCCAAAACGTTTTTTTCACTGTTATAGATTGAATAGCAGTTAGTTGTCTGCAAGCGTCTGTGTGTCAGGCCAACAGCGTGTACTCTGCCAGTGCACAGTGCCACTAATATCTGGTGGCACAATAGCGTGCATTTAAAAACCCCAAAACTTTTTTTTCACTGTAATAGATTGAATAGCAGTTAGTTGTCTGCAAGCGTCTGTGTGTCAGGCCAACAGCGTGTACTCTGCCAACCTCTGCCAGTGCACATTGCCACTCATATCTGGTGTCACAATAGCGTGCATTTAAAAACAAAAAATATTTTTTCACTGTTATAGATTGAATAGCAGTTAGTTGTCTTCAAGCGGGTGTGTCAGGCCTACAGCGTGTACTCTGCCAACCTCTGCAAGTGCACATTGCCACTCATATCTGGTGTCACAATAGCGTGCATTTAAAAACAAAAAACTTTTTTCACTGTTATAGATTGAAAAGCAGTTAGTTGTCTTCAAGCGGGTGTCAGGCCTTCAGCGTGTACTCTGCCAACCTCTGCCAGTGCACATTGCCACTCATATCTGGTGTCACAATAGCGTGCATTTAAAACCAAGAAACTTTTTCCACTGTTATAGATTGAATAGTAGTTAGTTGTCTTCAAGCGGGTGTCAGGCCTACAGCGTGTACTCTGCCAACCTCTGCAAGTGCACATTGCCACTCATATCTGGTGTCACAATAGCGTGCATTTGAAACCAAAAAACTTTTTCCACTGTTATAGATTGAATAGCAGTTAGTTGTCTTCAAGCGGGTTTGTCAGGCCGACAGCGTATACTCTGCCAACCTCTGCCAGTGCACATTGCCACTCATATCTGGTCTCACAGTAGCTTGCACGCACAGTACCAATAATCCAAAAAAAAATGACAGGCAGAGGCAGGCCCCCCCAGCAGGGGCCCTCGTGGTCGTGGTGCTGTGATCCCTTTTGCCCTAGAATAATGCCCAATTTTCAGAGGCCACGTACCCTGAACTTGAAAAGTTCTGAGGACATAGTTGACTGGCTAACACAGGACACCCAATCTTCTACAGCTTCCGCTTGGAACCTTGGCACACCATCCTCCTCCAGCTTAGCTTCGGGCACCTCTCAAGATACCACTCACCCGCCTGCCGCCACCACCAACACTAGCACCACAGCCGCTTCACTTTATCTGTCAGAGGAGTTATTTACACATCCGTTTGAAGAAATGAGTGATGCGCAACCATTATTGCCAGAGGATGTAGATAACAGGGATATGTCTCAGTCAGGCAGCATTACACACATGGACGTACGGTGTGATGATGATGATGTTGTACCCGCTGCTGCTTCCTTTGCTGAGTTGTCAGATACAAGTGAAGCGGTTGATGATGACGATGCGTCCATGGATGTCACGTGGGTGCCCGCTCGGCAAGAAGAAGAACAGGGCGAAAAGTTCATATGGGGAGACAGAGAGGAGGAGGAGACGAGTTGGAAGACAAAGTCACCCCCTTGCCCAGCGTCTGACAGCTGGCTTGTCTGAACTATTAGCCCACCAGCTTTTACCATACAAGCTGGTGGAGTCTGAGGCGTTCCAAAAATTAGTGGCTATTGGGATACCGCAGTGGAAGGTACCCGGACAAAATTTCTTTGCACAAAAGGCAATCCCCAACCTGTACTCGATTGTGCAAAAGGAAGTAATGGCATGTCTGGCACACAGTGTTGGGGCAAGGGTCCATCTGACCACTGATACCTGGTCTGCAAAGCATGGTCAGGGCAGGTATATCACCTACACTGCGCATTGGGTAAACCTGCTGACGGCTGCCAAGCATGGAATGCGTGGCTCTGCAGAGGAGTTGGTGACACCGCCACGACTTGCAGGCAGGCCTGCTGCCACCTCCTCTACTCCTCCTACTCCATCCTCTTCCATAACCTCCTCGGCTGAGTCCTCTTCTGCTGCTGCATTTTGCTCCACATCAACGGCACCCCCCAGCTCCCCAGGTACTATTCCACATCCCGGATACGGCAGTGTCACGCCGCCTTGGGTTTGACTTGCTTGAAAGCAGAGAGTCACACCGGACAAGCACTCCTGTCCGCCCTGAATGCACAGGTGGAAAAGTGGCTGACTCCGCAGCAACTGGATATCGGCAAAGTGGTTTGTGACGACGGAACAAATTTGTTGGCGGCATTTAAGTTGGGCAAGTTGACACATGTGCCGTGCATGGCACATGTGTGTAATCTGATCGTACAATGCTTTGTGCATAAGTACACAGGCTTACAGGATGTCCTGAAGCAGGCCAGGAAGGTGTGTGGCCATTTCAGGCCTTCCTACACGGCCATGGCACACTTTGCAGATATCCAGTGGCGAAACAACATGCCAGTGAGGCGCTTGATTTGCGACAGCCCGACACGTTGGAATTCAACACTCCTAATGTTCGACCGCCTGCTCCAACAAGAAAAAGCCGTTAATGAATATTTGTATGACTGGGGTGCTAGGACAGCCTCTGGGGAGCTGGGAATTTTTTTTCCACGTTACTGGATGCTCATGCGCAATGCCTGTAGGCTCATGCGTCCTTTTGAGGAGGTGACAAACCTAGTCAGTTGCACCGAAGGCACCATCAGCGACATCATACCATTTGTTTTCTTCCTGGAGCGTGCCCTGCGAAGAGTGCTGGATCAGGCCGTAGATGAGCGTTAAGAGGAAGAGGAAGAGTTGTGGTCACCACCACCACCAGAAACAGCCTTATCAGCATCGCTTGCTGGACCTGCGCCAACGCTGGAAGAGGATTGTGAGGAAGAGGAGTCAGAGGAGGAATGTGGCTTTGAGGAGGAGGAGGAAGACCAACCGCAACAGACATCGCAGGGTTTTCGTTGTCATCTATCTGGTACCCGTGGTGTTGTACGTGGCTGGGGGGAAGAACATACCTTCATTGAGATCACTGAGGAGGAGGAACGGGAAATGAGTAGCTCGGCATCCAACCTTGTGCAAATGGGGTCTTTCATGCTGTCGTGCCTGTTGAGGGACCCTCGTATAAAAAGGATGAAGGAGAATGACCTGTGCTGGGTGTCCACGCTACTAGACCCCCGGTCTCTATTCTGCTCTGTGTCAGTGTGTATCATGGTCTCTGAGGACGTGGAACAGTCTCTATTCTGCTCTGTGTCAGTGTGTATCAGGGGTTTTGAGGACAGAAGTCAATCCATATCTGCCAAGTGACCCTATGTAGGGGGAACAGTCTCTATTATGCTCTTTGTCAGTGTGTATCAGGGGCTTTGAGGACAGGGGTTAATCCATATCTGCCAAGTGACCCTATGTAGGGGGAACAGTCCCTATTCTGCTCTGTGTCAGTGTGTATCAGGGTCCCTGAGGACAGGTGTCAATCCATATCTGCCAAGTGACCCTATGTAGGGGGAACAGTCCCTATTCTGCTCTGTGTCAGTGTGTATCAGGGTCTCTGAGAACAGGTGTCAATCCATATCTGCCAAGTGACCCTATGTAGGGGGAACAGTCCCTATTCTGCTCTGTGTCAGTGTGTATCAGGGTCTCTGAGGACAGGTGTCAATCCATATCTGCCAAGTGACCCTATGTAGGGGGAACAGTCCCTATTCTGCTCTGTGTCAGTGTGTATCAGTGTCCCTGAGGACAGGTGTCAATCCATATCTGCCAAGTGACCCTATGTAGGAGGAACAGTCCCTATTCTACTCTGTGTCAGTGTGTATCAGGGTCCCTGAGGACAGGTGTCAATCCATATCTGCCAAGTGACCCTATGTAGGGGGAACAGTCCCTATTCTGCTCTGTGTCAGTGTGTATCAGGGATCATTAGGATAGGTGTCAATCCATATCTGCCAAGTGACCCTATGTAGGGGGAACAGTCCCTATTCTGCTCTGTGTCAGTGTGTATCAGGGTCTCTTAGGACAGGTGTCAATCCATATCTGCCAAGTGACCCTATGTAGGGGGATCAGTCCCTATTCTGCTCTGTGTCAGTGTGTATCAGGGTCTCTGAGGACAGGTGTCAATCCATATCTGCCAAGTGACCCTATGTAGGGGGAACAGTCCCTATTCTGCTCTGTGTCAGTGTGTATCTGGGTCTCTGAGAACAGGTGCCAATCCATATCGGCCAAGTGACCCTATGTAGGGGGAACAGACCCTATTCTGCTCTGTGTCAGTGTGTATCAGGGTCTCTGAGGACAGGTTTCAATCCATATCTGCCAAGTGACCCTATGTAGGGGGAACAGTCCCTATTCTGCTCTGTGTCAGTGTGTATCAGGGTCTCTGAGGACAGGCGTAGATCCATATCTGCCAAGTGACCCTATGTAGGGGGAACAGTCCCTATTCTGCTCTGTGTCAGTGTGTATCAGGGTCTCTTAGGACAGGTGTCAATCCATATCTGCCAAGTGACCCTATGTAGGGGGAACAGTCCCTATTCTGCTCTGTGTCAGTGTGTATCAGGGTCTCTTAGGACAGGTGTCAATCCATATCTGCCAAGTGACCCTATGTAGGGGGAACAGTCCCTATTCTGCTCTGTGTCAGTGTGTATCAGGGATCATTAGGATAGGTGTCAATCCATATCTGCCAAGTGACCCTATGTAGGGGGAACAGTCCCTATTCTGCTCTGTGTCAGTGTGTATCAGGGTCTCTTAGGACAGGTGTCAATCCATATCTGCCAAGTGACCCTATGTAGGGGGAACAGTCCCTATTCTGCTCTGTGTCAGTGTGTATCAGGGTCTCTTAGGACAGGTGTCAATCCATATCTGCCAAGTGACCCTATGTAGGGGGAACAGTCCCTATTCTGCTCTGTGTCAGTGTGCATCAGGGATCGTTAGGATAGGTGTCAATCCATATCTGCCAAGTGACCCTATGTAGGGTGAACAGTCCCTATTCTGCTCTGTGTCAGTGTGTATCAAGGTCTCTGAGGACAGGTGTCAATCCATATCTGACAAGTGACCCTATGTAGGGGGAACAGTCCCTATTCTGCTCTGTGTCAGTGTGTATCAGGGTCTCTGAGGACAGGTGTCAATCCATATCTGCCAAGTGACCCTATGTAGGAGGAACAGTCCCTATTCTGCTCTGTGTCAGTGTGTATCAGGGTCCCTGAGGACAGGTGTCAATCCATATCTGCCAAGTGACCCTATGTAGGGGGAACAGTCCCTATTCTGCTCTGTGTCAGTGTGTATCAGGGTCCCTGAGGACAGGTGTCAATCCATATCTGCCAAGTGACCCTATGTAGGGGGAACAGTCCCTATTCTGCTCTGTGTCAGTGTGTATCAGGGTCCCTGAGGACAGGTGTCAATCCATATCTGCCAAGTGACCCTATGTAGGGGGAACAGTCCCTATTCTGCTCTGTGCCAGTGTGTATCAGGGTCTCTGAGGACAAGTGTCAATCCATTTCTCAAGGTGTCAATATGTCATATGTCAGGTGTCAATCCATATCCATTGTGATTTAGGAATGTTAGGTGATTTATGCCCTTTATGGATTAAAACCAGACTCTGCATCAACTGTGCAATTTTCCATGGGAGTTTTGCCATGGATCCCCCTCTGGCATGCCACAGTCCAGGTGTTAGTCCCCTTGAAACAACTTTTCCATCACTATTGTGGCCAGAAAGAGTCCCGGTGGGTTTTAAAATTCGCCTGCCCATTGAAGTCTATGGCGGTTCGCCCGGTTCGCCGGTTCGCGAACCGAAAATTTCATGTTCGCGACATCACTACTGTAAAACATCTGTTTGTTTCTGTTTTGGAAAGCACAGGCTGTTTGAAAGTTTGATGTTTCACATGTGCATAATTGAGCTGTTGCTTAGTCATTATATACACACTTTCCATAAATACAATAAACCGTGCCAAGTAATAAACTAAACACTGTTATTGTAGTCTGATGAAATCTATTTTAATTCACATAAAAACAATTATGAGCAGCGCACAGTTGTTTAAAAAAAAAAAAGACTTACAAATTTCTGAGTGTCGGGGTAGCAATTGCTGTAAGAAAGCCAGGTTTCAGTATGTATATGCATGCTTTATAATGACTGAGCAATCTGCAAAAAAGATTTATGGCAAAAAATACATCAATAAAATAGTGTTTTGGTTTCAATATTCCCTTGGTAACGTACAGAAAAACTGTCCATGTTTATATCTCCCATCAATGCTTCTTGCATTCTATGCAGAGAGCTCACACAAACTAGAATAAAATATAGTATATACTGCTTATTTAGAATTAATTACTTTAGCAGTGCCCTTGTGCAGACAGAAGTAGCTTGGCTCCTGTGAACTAGACATAATAAAACCTCATTATTCACATGGTCACCTGAAATAACTTGTAACTAGACACTGTCCAGCTTTCACAAATATTATTTTCAAAGTAGCTTTATAAATCCAAATCGGTAGAGCTAAATCTATTTGTGTCAAACCATTAACCAACTGTAATAATTTTCAGTTTTTCACAGTGGTCCTAAAACATAATTTTCCTTCCAGTGAACACCCACCATGTATAACAGGAGTAGTGGGTTTCTTCTCATAGAATTCCACCAGTCTCGAGCCATTCAGAATACTTTCTTCTCATTGCTCCTGCTCACTTACTGCACCACACTGATTGGAAATGTTCTCATTATTATTCTGACCTGGAGAAGTCATCACCTCCACAATCCCATGTATTTCTTCCTAGTCAACTTGTCCTTCTTGGAGATTTGGATCACTACCACTATTTCACCAAAGCTCCTCTCCATCTTGGCCATTGGAAATCGAGCTATTTCCTTCTGGAGCTGTCTATTACAGTGTTATATTTACTTTGTCTTGGCATCTGTTGAATTCATCACTTTGACAATAATGTCTTTCGATAGGTATATTGCCATATGTTATCCTTTGCGGTATAAGAGTTTAATGAACTCTCAACTTTGTTTATATCTTATAATAGCTTCTTGGATTGGTGGCATACTTTCTACCATTGCTCCAACAATCAATGTACTTTCCTTGTCCTTCTGTGGCCCAAGGATACTTCAACATTTTTTTTGTGATATAGAGCCACTGCTTAAGCTTGCATGCACAGACACAAGCTTTATAAATCTATTAAACTTCTTGCTCTCTTCAGTTACTGTCCTTGGGTCACTTATATGTATTACAATTTCATATATATTTATAATAAAAACACTTTTTAAGATACCTTCTGGAGGTGACAGGTGGAAGTCTTTTTCAACTTGCATCTCACACCTTTTACTTGTGTGTATGTTCTATTCGGGTTCAGTCTTTATGTGTTTGAGGTTTATTAAAAATTCATTTGTAGACTTCAACAAAGTGGCAGTTGTTCTTAACACGATTGTCACACCACTTATGAACCCCTTTATTTATACCTTGAGGAACAGCCAAGTAAAGATATCCGTAAGAAGACTCATTGTATATTTTACTTCCAGACTATAGATGTTAAAATAATGCATGCTAGACCTGGGCTATATAATGATGATCAATATTCTGCTTACTTAATCTAGTGTACATGTTTTGCTGTTCTCTAGCTTTGTTCACCTATCTGCTCCAGCTCAATATGTTGCATAATAATGTTTGTAAGTATCTTTATAGTTCTACAACATCTAATATGCTTGAGCATTCTATATAATCTATGGTGTCAGCATCCACGAGAGGACCACAGGAGAATATTATGGACTGACTGGAGACTCAGGAATATCTGTAAATGGTCCTAAGATCTGTAGAAACTTACTCAGGGGCAGGTTTTTATACAATGTTTGTTTGTTTTTAATATAGAGATAAAGACACAATTCTGTTGGTTGGTGAGTCCTTACTTTTCTGAATATTGGATCCTACGTACACAAGGAGCAGATCCCCCTTCCCCCACCCCCCTCTATACCACATAGTTTTGAGTGGTACTCTATCTATTCTTCTCTAGTGAGTTTATGTCCTACAGAGGGCATTTTCATTGGTTTTTCAAATTGCACTAGGACTGTTCCTTTTATGTTTTGTTTATAGATCTACTGGACCTTTTTAAAGAATATTGTGAAAGTATATTAGATGTGCCTTTCCAAATATTGCACACTTACATACAATATAGTTGTTTTTGCACTTATTGTATTCGTTCTGATGAGTATAATCATACCCTTCAGGCTTTTTTCAGTAAGCACTGTCTTTTCAGAAAAAATGCAGTGTTTACATTACAGCCTAGGGATACCTCCACTGCTCACTCCTCAGATGGCTGCTAGATGTGCTTCCTGTGGCAGTGCTGCACAGTGTGCAGCACTGGCATTTAGCGTTTCCGCCCTCCGCATGGAGACACTGAACTTTCCTCATAGAGACACGCTATCTACTCGGTTGTAAGTTTTTCTCATTCATTTCTGTTTCTCAATTATGTTTAATTATGTTTACATAATTTTAGACTTGTTGTCATTATGATCCTTAAGAAAGTCCTGATGGGGACTGAAATGTTGATCCTGTTTTTAATAAGACTTTAATAAAGATTGGACTGTTAATAAGACCGTGAGTGCCAGCCCTCCTGCTATTGTAAAAAAAAAAAAATATTCCAGAAAAAATGCATTACAGATGGAAAATACTGGCAAGCTCTTTCTAAACAAGAGATGCCAAAAATATACTCAACTTAGTCTAGGTCTTGTTGCTGATGATACACAGTCCTGCTCCTGCAGTTTGATCTTGGTTACAATGGAGTCCTGTCTTTTTGTGCAGGTATTATGCATTTCAATGTATTATGCATTTCAATGCATTTTAATTTGACTTAAATATGGCATTATTACTAGTTATTTACTAAAGTATTAATAGTCAGTGAGTTTCAAATTGTTTACCAAAATAGCCCATATGAAAACAAAGCTGCCTTAGAGATTGTTTTCCCAATTGAGCTATGTTGGCAAAAGATTTGAAATTCACTTTTAATTCACTCTGAAATTCTGTCAGTTCACAGTGATTAACTCAGTATGAGTCTTTTACCTCATTTTACTAATTTTTGCTTTTTCAGCACACAATAATTATTTAGTGTACTATTAATAGAATTTGCCATTATCTGCGTGACATTCTGGAAAATAATAATATAAAAGCCAGCACAGTGAGCCAATTAGTTCATTTCTTTAAAGTAGGTGACAGGCAGCTACTGTGTAAATTTAAAATACCGGTACATTCACAGACAATGGACAATACGACTCATTAATGCATTCAAGACTAGTAAATGTTAAAAAGAATAGTTTGACATTATATAATTGGCTAATTTTGCAAATGCCATTATGCTATATTTGAAAGTATTTTGATTGCAGGGACTGTCACTTCCCATGAGTTTATATATTATGTTTATTTATATTTAACAAATATGTATTTTTGATTTGAAAATACCCCACCCCATAATTCTGTAACTGGGTTTCTCCAACTTAGCTCCCTGTTAATCATTGTTATTAACTCTGTACATTGCACCTGGCAATCAGCATAGAGAAAGCATACAGAGAAGAGAAATGTTTTTAATACGTATTCTCCTTTGCCATGTGCCCTAGTTATGCCTTGGCTAATCTGGATTTTGATACTATTAGCTAAATGGTATACTATGAATTTATAAGAATATGGAGCATCATATGAAAAACTTAACACAACATACATGGTTTCAATGTTTTATTCAATACAATTTTTATTTATAGTGCCCCTAGTGGCACTAAAAGCAGAGTTTGGTTCATATATCAGAATAGTGAAAGGTAATAAAAGGTATCAAAAATACAAAATAAACACCCTTTGTAATGGAAAACAAAATCTATTGACACACTATAGTAGGGGTCAGCAAACTTTGGCACTTGTGCCATGCATGGCACCCGAAGTGCCTTTGCACAGCGATCCGGAGTCCCAGTGGGACTTTAGATATTTGCTAGTGTAAACCAGGCAGTGATTGCAGGTATTGAGGAACACTTAGTCAACGCACTTGTGAATGGGAATCCTCACTGGAGTAGAGCAGTTCCTGCCCTTAACCTGTAAATGGCCATCCCAGTCCCCACTGGACCCCAGGGAAGCCACCCAAACTGCTAAATATACACAGAGCTACAGAACAAGCTCCCCCCTCGTACAAATAATACAAACAGAACACACACAAACACACCACTGACAATCCACATAAATGCACACAACCCCACAAGCAACCTCTCACATGCAATACCAAAAGCAGCTCCACACACCACTAAACACACATATCATCCAGACACACAATTACACAAGCAGTCCCCATACCCAGCCCATATTCATAGGTACCATACGTAATATGATAAACTACTCATGAACATCTATACAATATAACAGCCCATATACACACAAATACAATATTCTGATGGTGCTACTGCGCATCCGCTGGACCAGGGCACTCGCAAAAACAATGTCAAAATACCCTACACTGTACTGCGCATGCGTCCAACACAGCTAGGTCGGCGCATGCCCTCTACTGGCATGAGACAACGTAACCCCGACACAGTGCATGCACAATAGTGACGTCATTTGCTGGTGCATGCGCACACCCAACATCACAGGACCCTAGCGCATGCTGTGCGTGAGCACAGTGTAACATAAGGATCCTGTACATTCTCCTGCTGGGACGCAGGTGCCCCTACACAGGTGAGCCAACATACAGCAGATTCGCCCTCACTCGGCTGCTGCATCACCGGAAGTGATGATGATACCGGAGAAACTGACGGAAGCCAAGCACAGAGAGATGGACACAGGTTTCTTCAGGAAGGAAGAGATTCTTTATTGGATCACCGATCGGGACTCAGAGGGACTAGCGTCACCAAAATACAGCAAAGTCTGAGTACTGAATACATAGAGTACATTCCTTATATAGCACTGTAGCTCCTCCCACAATTAACTACACCCACACATACCCTTAACCTATTTAATAAATAGAGTCTAAACTCATCCATCCGGTCTAACCACGTGGCTCATCTGATACAAAGGAGAGGGACGCGTAATTCCAGTTCTTACATTCCTGCACCTGGTCAGTACAGTGATAACAGTATCTTAGCTACGTGTAATTAACTAACTGATACTACAAACACATATACATACATATGCCTTGTGGCAATCTTAGCCTGCTAAACTTGTATTTTACTGGAATTACATCACATTCCCCCCTTTGATGCCTCTGATATTTCACAATTACTTGAGGCATCACTTAACCTTGGTTTGCATATACCTCAGGTTACCATGAACCAGACCAGACTTATCTTATGATGTGAATCTTTTAACACTCATCTTCCTGCATTGGTTCTCCTTGATCTAGAGCCTTATACTTATATATCGCCATTATCTGTGCAGCAGCCTTCCTCTCTGCTATACTTCCTATCAGGCTTTGCACAGACCTAACTACTAAGGGTATAAGACACGGTAGGAGTAGACACAACAGTAAAATCAGTAGGACTCCACCTACCACTGCCTTAAGCCCTCCAAACCACTCATACCAGCTACCAAACCAACTACTTGGATTGTACCCTTTCCATACCTGAGTAGGCACATGCACTAGTTTAACCATATGGCTAGTAAGCTCAGCTATTGCTTGCCCTTCGTCATCTATTTGAAGACAGCAATTGCTCAGGTTAAACTTCCCACATACACCTCCCTCTACTGCCAAAAGGTAATCCAAGGCTAATCTATTTTGGTACACTGCTGTCCTCATCCTGGTATTATGCTTCGCTAGAAGATTGAGTGCTTGTGAGGTCTCATTAGTAATAATCTCAACCACCGCCTGTAATCTTATAATACGGTTGAGCATATAAATTGGGGTTCTATAACCAAAGGTACCATCTTCTGCCCACGTGGCTGGCCCATAATAATCTATGACACGCTGGGGAGGCCATTCATTATCTTCCCAGGTGCCTATCTCTAAGGGTCCCCTTTTCTTCCTATGATTCACATCATACACTTTAACACCTAAAGTCTCACCTGTTTCAATCGGTAACAAGAAGAAGGATGGTTTGAGCATACCCAACACACATGCCCCTTCCCAGTCCTGTGGCAACTCCGAATAGGCTTTCTTACCACAGATCCAGTACAAATTTGCTGGGGCTCTCCAGGTAGATGTGATGGATAAATCAAACCACACATCCTTTAAACTGGCATATCTAGCAAACGGGTTAGATGGTTCTGAGACATTTGAAGCCGACCACCAAGTTGTATTTTTAGTATCATCATCATAAGCTTTTTGCCCTAGACAAGTTAATTCTCCTACAGAAGTATTATACATTATTCCTTTCCTTGCTATGCAAACATAACCTATGATGGAGGTCTTTAATCTCCACTCAGATCTACCTCTAACACTCAAATGATAATCGGCTTGTGTAGATATTAGTTGGTCAACTGCCTCAGAACCGGACATTACCTCCTTTGCTTCCCAAGGCCATTGGTCTCCCATGTTAGTACCTCCACACACATAGCAGTTGGTAACATTAAGACTACCGGCAATACTTTCAGCTAGGTCAATGAACAGGTTTTTAGCGTTATGGGGGATCTTATTATCTATACTCATCTCTTCATAAAAGGAATGGTATACTTGATGAGTCTGGGAGGATACCGTATCAGTCTCTATTCCTATAAACAATAATGTCCCAGGATCTAAACCCGTCCCGTATATCTGAAACCCAAATAAATTTCCATACTTATCTAGGAACTTGTCGGGGTTATTAATAAGTATATGGACTGGGTTGCATTCCATAGACTTACAATAAGGGCTAGTCGGCAACTTAGTCACTATCATGTCTTTATCTACTGTCTGTCCCCAAGTCGCCCACCCCACACAAGACCAATATGGACAAAAGTTATAGTCTTTATTTGGGCATCTAGGACTCACATATTTATTTTTACTACTGGGACAAATATATTTATCATTAGACCCATACGTCCTCTCCCATCTAAGATCCCCACATACATTCCACGGTTTTCTACCACTTGATATCGCCTTACATGCATCAAATAGCAGAACACCCGAAGAATGTACGGATTCTAACACCGTCTTATTAATTAGGGTCCCCTGAGGATCTCCATTCCTGAGAGTCAACCAAATTGTACGAGGTTGATACTCTGGACTGAAGCACTTAGGTTCTCCTACTCCTAAATAGCACACACTATAGTCTATATTTAGGTATCTACATCTTGATACCTCTCCTTTACATTCGTATTGTGAATGCCAAATTAGGGTTTGGGAAATATGGTTACCTGTTCTCGTAGTCTTAATGCATACCTCACAGCTAGGAGTGTCGGTACCTCTACCTTCCTGAATATAAAAACACGTATAAATAAACACAATCAAAAGCACATCTTTCGCCGTCATCCTCAGTCTTCGTCCGTGCGATGGAACCTCAGCTTCCAGGATGTGAGGGCTGCAGGGAATGGAGTTCTGCTCGTCTTCACAGGTGTCCCTTCGAGACTTTCCTGGCTTATACACTATGTGTTGGTAAGCGGACAGGCTTTATTATGGCCTTCTCACTCACACCTGTAACAATAAAATTTGTAATCCACAATAATTCCTCGTTACTCCGACTGAGTAGTGCGTTTCAACCGGATCTTGCAGGGATTCTCTGGATCTGCTGTAATTTGCCAAGAATCGACTGCTGCTGGTTTAACCCTGGAGTGATGTATCCACGGAGTTACTTCGGCTACTTTTATCGCTGTAGGGGTAGACAAAAGAACAACATAAGGACCTCTCCACTTGGGCCCTAACGGTACATTATTCCACTCTTTAATCCACACTTGGTCTCCTGGATGATAACTATGAACAGGGGGATAAATATTCACAGGTAATCTATCTTGTACCCATTTCTGTACCTCCTCCATAGTCTTACCCAACTCTACAACCTGCTGCCGGGTAATTCCTTCTCCCAACTGACTCAAGTCCCCCCTTAAGTTACCAAGTACGGGAGGTGGTCGCCCATACATGATTTCAAAAGGAGAGAGGCCCATCCTTCTGGTAGGGGTACTGCGGATTCGCAATAAAGCTATGGGTAAGAGAACGTTCCACTTAAGTTGGGTTTCCTGACACATTTTAGCCAACTGGTTCTTTATAGTTCTATTCATTCTCTCTACCTTACCAGAACTCTGGGGTCTATATGCAGTATGAAGCCTCCACTTTATACCAAGCATATGAGTCAGTTGTTGTAGGCACTGATGAACAAAAGCTGGACCATTGTCCGATCCTATAGAACAGGGTAGTCCATATCGGGGTATTATTTCTCGTAGCAGGAATCTTACAACTTCTCCTGCTTTCTCTGTACGAGTAGGACATGCTTCTACCCAGCCTGAATAGGTGCACACAATTACCAACAGGTAACGATGTCCACCCGATTTAGGCATTACTGTAAAGTCTATTTGTAGATCGGACATGGGGAGTCCCCCCATAAACTGGACTCCTGGTGGCTTTACTGGTCCTTGTCTTGCATTATTCTTAGCACACGTTACACATCTGCGTACAATGGCCTGAGTCAAGTTGGACAATCTTGGTATGTAGAAATGTTTCCTGAGAGATTCTTCAGTACTGTCTCTCCCAGAATGTGTCCCGTTGTGATAATTTTGGACAATTTCTACCGCTAGTGATGCTGGTATGACTATTCTTCCATCTTCTAGCTGATACCACTTGTTCTCCAAATACTTTCCCGGTTCAGTCTTTAACCACTCCTCTTCTTGAGCTGTATAAACTGGAGTCCATTGGGACAGTGGAGTTGGTATAAGAGCAGCTATATGCCCCACATACTCCTGTCTTCCTGATTCAGCAGCACGCTTAGCTGCACTATCTGCCATCCGATTTCCCTTGGTTACATCACCATCTCCTCTCAGATGCGCTCGACAATGTATGATACCGACTTCTTTCGGCTCCCACACTGCTTCCAATAGTTGTAGGATTTCAGCTGCGTACTTGATTTCTTTGCCTTCTGAATTCAGTAGTCCTCTTTCTTTATACAAAGCTCCGTGGGCATGAGTGGTTAAAAACGCATACTTATAGATATTTACTCTTAAACCTTCAGCCAATTGTAACGCTCGTGTTAGTGCTATTAATTCTGCCTTTTGTGCTGATGTTCCTTTCGCCAGTGGCCGAGCTTCTATCACCTTGTCTATTGTTGTCACTGCATATCCTGCATAGCGGATCCCTTCTTTCACATAACTACTGCCGTCGGTGTAATATTGAACATCGGGGTTCTGGATGGGAAAATCACGAAGATCTGGTCTACTTGAAAATACTTCATCCATTACTTCCAAACAATCATGTTGACTTTCAGTAGGTTGCGGCAAAAGGGTAGCTGGATTTAAGGTGTTTACAGTCTCTAAATGCACTCTTGGGTTTTCACACAACATTGCTTGATACTTGGTCATACGGCTGTTACTAAACCAATGATTTCCTTTGTAATCCAACAACGTCTGTACTGCATGTGGGACTCGTACATAAAGTTCTTGACCCAGAGTGAGTTTATCGGCTTCAGCTACTAGCAGGGCGGCTGCAGCTACGGCTCTTAGACAAGGTGGAAGTCCGCTGGCCACTGCATCCAGTTGCTTAGACATGTAGGCAACAGGTCTTTGCCATGATCCCAAGTACTGTGTCAATACTCCCACAGCCATTCTTCTTTGCTCGTGTACATATAAGTAGAATGGTCGTGTGTGATCAGGTAGACCTAATGCTGGGGCACTCATCAAAGCCTTCTTCACATCTTCAAATGCCGTTTGCTGTTCTTGGGTCCATAAGAAGGGGTCGTGCTCTGTACCTTTGATGGCTGCGTACAGAGGTTTTGCCAGTATCGCATAGCTGGGAATCCATATCCTACAGAAGCCTGCTGCCCCCAAGAATTCTCGCACTTGTCTTCTATTCTTGGGTATTGGTATTTGGCAGACAGCTTCTTTTCTCTCTGGCCCCATAATCCTTTGACCTTCAGAGATATGGAATCCCAGATACTTGACAGTTGGCAAACACAACTGAGCCTTCTTCCTGGACACCTTGTATCCTGCCTTCCAGAGAATATGTAGTAGATCGTGCGTTGCTTGCTGACATTTTTCTTTTGTAACTGCTGCTATCAACAAGTCATCTACATATTGTAACAATACACATTCTCCTGGGATAGACTCGAAATCCAGTAGATCTTGACTTAGAGCTGAACCAAATAGGGTAGGTGAATTTTTAAACCCTTGGGGCAGTCTTGTCCAAGTCATTTGGCGTTTTGAGCCCGTTACAGCGTTCTCCCATTGGAAAGCGAAAATACATTGGCTTTCTGCGGCAATTCGGAGGCAAAAGAAGGCATCTTTGAGATCTAAGACTGTGAAGTAAGTAGCCCCGCCCGGAATTAAAGCAAGCAGGTTATATGGATTGGGTACAACTGGATGTATGCTAACAACCGCATCATTGACTGCTCTTAAGTCCTGTACAGGTCGATACTCATCTGTACCGGGCTTTTGAACAGGCAGCAATGGGGTGTTCCAGGGGGAAGTACAGAATTTTAGGATACCATACCGTATGAACTTATCCAGATAGGATTGGATGTTCTTCTTAGCCTTCTGCGGAATGTGATATTGTCTTAGGCTCACTGGATAAACCCCATGTTTCAGTTCAATTTTTATTGGTGGAATATTGCGGGCCAGTCCTGGTGGGTTGTTCTCTGCCCAAACTCCTGGTATGTTAAACAATGTCTCATCACTCCTAGGGTTTTGGCTAGTCAACACTGTATAAAGTCGCCACTCTTCTTCCTTTGGTACGGATAAAGTCATAATACCTGAAGGTCCATTAAACTTTAAGGATGTTGTTCCATTTGGTAGGAACGTAATCTGCGCTTGTAATTTTGATAGCATATCACGTCCCAGCAATTGGACTGGACATTCAGGCATATAAAGGAATTGGTGTTTTACTACGTGGCCTCCCAATGTACAGAGTCGACTTTTAAGAACCGGTTTTTCAGCACTTCTTCCAGTTGCTCCTATCACAGTAATAGTCCTTCCAGATGGAGGAGCAACTAGATTAGTCACCACTGAATGTTCAGCACCAGTGTCGATCATGAACGCACTCCTTTTCCCCCCTATTGATACATCGACCATAGGCTCCGCTCGACCAAGGGGGATGGAGCCCGGTCGGTATCAATAGTCCTCCATGACAGTGTCAGCCAATCCTACAAAGTCCCTACCTTCTCTATCGCGGGACCTTTGCGCTGCTGGAATATACCTGTCTTCCCTAACACTTCCTCTGTTCCCATTACTCCCTCTATAACCATTACTCCCTCCGGGGCCTCCTCTACCTCTCGCTCTACCTCTAAAGTTTCCGTAGCCTGCCCTGGGTTGGTCTCTCTCGTACTGCTCTCTTTGCGGACATTCGTTCCTCCAATGCCCTTCTTCCTTGCAATACGCGCATTGATCCCTACTCAAAGGCTCCCTACTCCATCTATTATTGCCTCTATCTGGGCCCCGTTTATCTACGCCTGCGATCGCTACCGCTAGCATATCAGCCTTTTTACGCATCTTGCGCTCTTCCTCTTTCTTACTTTCTGTATCCCTGTTCATATAGACCTTATTTGCTACCTCCATTAGTTGGGTGATGGACATACCTGCAAACCCTTCTAACTTTTGTAGCTTGCGCTTAATATCTCCGTATGCTTGGCTGACAAAGGCGGAGTTAACCATTCGGGAATTGTCTGCGTCTTCCGGATTAAAGGGGGTATACAAGCGGTATGCCTCCAATAATCGGTCATAAAAGACACTGGGCGCTTCATCGCTTTTCTGGATCACCTCAACTGTCTTCGACATGTTAATGGCTTTCTTTCCTCCGGCTTTCATGCCAGCAATTATAGCGTCTCTATAGGCTCTGAGTTGAACCATATCAGCACCATTTACGTTCCAATCGGGATCGGTGTTGGGATAGTGTGTCGCGGCCCATGCTGCTGGATTGGCTTGGTTCAAAGCACGGGCTCTATCCTCTAATGCTTTAATGGCTGCTTGATTTATTCTTGTCCTTTCCTCATTGTTAAATAAAGTCATTAGTAACTGCTGGCAATCAGCCCATGTCGGATTATGCGTCTGTACTATTGAGGTGAACAGATCAGTCATAGCTTGTGGTTTCTCAGTATACGAGGAATTATGGGTCTTCCAGTTTAAAAGATCGGTTGTGGTAAATGGGACATATACGAAGACTGGGTCAGCGTGTGCCATTTGACCTGCGGCATCGATATAAGCTGACCCGGGATTCAGACGAAGAGGCATCTGATAGTGCTTTAATTGTTGGGCACCAGTCAACTGTCGGGTTTGGATGGGGCTACGTAGAGAGGCGTCAGTCATGGGTTCCGGTCGGGGAGAGATAGGGTATGGGGATGTGGGAGGTCGGTTTTGGGAAAAGGTCGTAAATAAAACACTTCGAGCCGAGCTAGATGAAGCTTGACCGGAAGTCTGAAGTGGCGCCAAATCAGGATATTCGTTTCTAATGGGGGTGGATTCTGGTTCCGGAAGGGGAGATTTAGTACGAGGGGGGGTGGATCCTGTACTGGAGGAGGAAGCGGAAGTGGATGAGGGTAATGAGGGGAGGGGTGCAGGACTTCCTGCGTTTGCGTCACTTCTTCTTAACGGAAAGTAAGGGGGCGGCAAAGGGATCTCGGACTCAGGGGGCGTGTCCAAAATGGGCCTAACACCAGTCCTAGTGGACGAGCAAGTCCTAGCTACCATGAGGCGACACTGCTCCTCGTGGCATGTCTGGAGCCATTTTGGCGAGTCATTTACGGCCTGTCTCCAACAGTCAATATAAGGAAACTGGCCGTAAAGTTCAGGCCTACCCGATACAGCCACGTGTAAGCGCTGTACCAGAGTTGGATCCAAACTGCCACGTGGCGGCCATGCCGCAACCAAAGTAGGCCACTCCCTAGTACACAAAGTGACCAAACGTACAGGAGACATCTTTACCCCAAAATCACAAACTTTGAATCCCTTTTTAAAATTCTTAACCATACATCCTAAGGGATCCGGAATCGTTGACTGCGACGCACCCATACTTAACAATGGAACGTCGTCGACAACGAATACTATACACGCGTACTATTCAACAGTCACACCCGTTTCCTCTGGCAACAGCACCACGTGGTACGGTTACCAAGTGAAACGTACACAATAACAATAAACACTCAGGGAATTCCCGTACACACACAGCTGTTACACCAGTCACTATATAATCAATATTATGCCCTTTGGCGTAACTATACAGTCACCCACGCTATAATTCTCTATATACGAATTACCCGTCTATAACACACCCCAGTAACATCGTCTTTTACAAATAGCGGTTACAGTACGGTTAGCATAGGTCAAAGCACAAGTTAAGGTCACAATACAATTATTAGTGGTTATGGTGTTAAACATGCAATGGACGACAATGATTAGTACTTATTATATAATGTCAGTAAATATACAGGGTTATGGTACCGTGCACTATAATACAGCAACACACTATTAACACTCTCGCTAGACGGCTGAGCTCGCGCTATCTAACAAGATATACACTTTACTAAAACAATCGTTAACACATTTACAATTCCCAACTAAACTATTGGCCAGTACCTTGAATGGACTACCTAAAACTATATACACCCGTTTTGGTTAGCCACACTGCCCAATCACCACATATATAGCGAGCTAGAGAACCGAATTTACACAGGCGCCTCTTAGTCGCACTATCAAAAGTCTAGTGGGTTCCAAATTTACACGCCTTCCCACTTAGCCCAGATAGGATGAGAACTAGCGAACCGAATTTACACAGGCGCCGCTTAGTCTCCCGGTCCCTCCGACCTAGCGAACGTAATATACACCCTAGAACGCTAGTCTAGACAAGACACCGGTGTCCGGCTAGGGCTATTTACACCAGGACCCCGCCTGACTAACCAAATCAAACGGTCTGACTAAAGAGCGTTCGATCGAGCGGTGCGCCTTCGCTCCTTCCCTCCGACAGAGGGGGCAGATACACAGATTCAAAACCCCTTTGGGCCTACCGCACAATCGGTATACCCCTAGTGGGTCCTGCCGTCTAAAACAGCAGTTGTCTTACCTCCTCGTTCCTGAACCTGAGTTCACACTCATCGACGGGGACACCCCAGCACTTCTCACGTAGAGGCCGATGATCTCCTGGACAACAGACCAGTGGCGCCGAGACGAAGGGAGGTCCACGCAGAAGTTCAGGGGTGCAGCCGTAGAGAACGTGGGCAAAGATAGACCGTCTCACGCCTCTGCCTCTCAGCTACCGTTGAACGATGAGCTTCCCGGCCAATGCACCAAATGATACCGGAGAAACTGACGGAAGCCAAGCACAGAGAGATGGACACAGGTTTCTTCAGGAAGGAAGAGATTCTTTATTGGATCACCGATCGGGACTCAGAGGGACTAGCGTCACCAAAATACAGCAAAGTCTGAGTACTGAATACATAGAGTACATTCCTTATATAGCACTGTAGCTCCTCCCACAATTAACTACACCCACACATACCCTTAACCTATTTAATAAATAGAGTCTAAACTCATCCATCCGGTCTAACCACGTGGCTCATCTGATACAAAGGAGAGGGACGCGTAATTCCAGTTCTTACATTCCTGCACCTGGTCAGTACAGTGATAACAGTATCTTAGCTACGTGTAATTAACTAACTGATACTACAAACACATATACATACATATGCCTTGTGGCAATCTTAGCCTGCTAAACTTGTATTTTACTGGAATTACATCACAATGAGGGTAGTGAATTTTAACGGGGTAGGGTATTTTGATAGAACACTGGCATGCTAAGGGACTTCAAGATCTTGTTTTGGCACAGTACTACTAAAAGGTTGCCTACCCCTGCACTATATTCTAGAAACAGAAACAGTCAATCTCTGATTAGTGACCCGTAACACATTCCAAAGCCTGAGGTGCCATTCAGGATTTGTTAACCTGTGTAATCACTTGCAGGAAAGGCCAACCCCCGAAGTGGATATGGAGGGGGGAGCATGACTGCTGCCCGGGGATGTTGGCATAATAACCAAAGTTGTTACAATGCTGGGTCTATTACTTGAAACTGGGGAACCATGGGTAAACTTACCAAACCACTGGAGCACAGCTGAGGAATCCTGGCATTGTCCCGCCCACTCAACCTTGTGGATATTAATTACAGGGATGTGGTGTTTGTTTGTTTGTTTTCTATTTGGTCACAGCTGCAGGTTCCCTGTGCCAGCAAAACTTTAATGAACAGTGACCGGACAGGCTTGAGGAGTCGCAGCCTGATTTAGTCAAGCACAAATGACAGACTGAAGAGGCTTGGGAAGAATTGTTTTAATGTGAGCTGTCTGCTGAGTAAAACAAGCAGCTGGAAGATGTTATGTTGCTTGGTTGTTTAAAATAAAGCTGTGGTTGTTGCCCTTATCCACTAATATGGCATTGTGTAATAATTGGGGGATAAGGGGTAATGGAAAGCAGGGTATGAAGGTGCATAAAGATGGCTGACCCAAGGTGCTGACTGTCTGACCCAAGGTGCATAAAGATGGCTGTCAGAAAGGGAGTGTGGTGAAAGGTAGTCATGTGGTTTCTTCAGAAATTTCGAGATACCTGAATAAAAAAATAAAAAAAAGAGGGAGAGATAGTATATTATATTATTTTTTGTTTGTTTGTTTAATGACAGTTATCCTTCAATAAATAAATAAAGTTTACAATTTTTGCTCCACTTTTTGCCAGGAGTAAGTAGAAACTGAGCCCTGGTTTGGTTGCCACAATGGGAGGTACTAACTTACAGCTACAGCTGCTTATAAAACAGAGCCCCGGATAGAGTACAGTCAACATCAACACATGTGACTCCAGGCAGAGACATGAAGAGTGGAAGGGATGGTCAAAGGAGACCTGGAGAGGAGATTTGGTGTTTGAAGAAACATGGGGAGGGGAAGTGACAAGAAGTAAGAGAAGTAAAGTGTCACAAAGCACAGATGCGCTAGGAATATGAGGAGGAAAAGAAGGGCAAACAAGCTTACACAAAAACACCGCTGCATTCATCCATACACTGACTATGTGCAAATATATTCCTGAAATCGTACACAGACTGTCGCGCCACAAAGATACATCACTGCATTCACATGCTAACACTCCACGTGTACATCACTACATTCACACTCACTAATTGTAAACACAAACAAGTTTATATTACAGAAAAGGAAAAATAATCAATGTTAAATATTTCACAAAATAAATCTTAAAGTTGTGTTACTAGATTACTTCACTAATCTGTTTCACTAGATGGCACTGTTTCTTTGAAAATAGTTCACATAAGCAGTATTAATACTATACACATGTATATGGGTGTATATACACAAAAAATAAATTGTGGACCACTGAGATTTTTTTGCGTTTGGGTGTTCAGTTTAGTTTCTTATATTTTTCACTTTTTATTGTTTGCAGATGTGTTTAAGATTTTTAATAAGCAAGGCTTGGAATAGATTTGCCATAGCCTATTTAAAGAATCCTTTGAATGTATATATAAATACACTCTAACAGAAACATTTCTTAGAAACATCCAAAAAGTACAGAAATTATCAAATAAAACCATACATTTTATTTCAATTGTTCCACTGTTATAATGTTTCTTAAGGCGGATCTGTCACTTTTCAGTATTTTATAAAAATATAGTCTTAGTGCAATTCTCATCAACAATGCATTGGAATTTCACTGAAACACTATCCAAAGATATAATAAGACAAAATACAGCTTTGTCTTATAGGCAGTTCTAAGGTTAACAAATGTTGGGAAAAGGCGGAGCTCCGTCTTCAACTTTTGTCCAATCCCAGCAGTCGTCAACAGTGATCAATAGTGGCTTCCGCAGTTTCAGTGTTCTCAGTCTCAGAATTGTCGCACATGCACAAAAGCTCAGCACTGACACGGCTCCTGGAAATTGAATCACCAGAATCTGAAGAGGACCCGCAAGACGAAGATGGCAGCAGCTGAACCCCGTCTCCACCAGATTCACACCAGAGCTGTCACTTTTAGGGGAAAAGAGATTTTTGCCAAATCATTATACAATATTCCACATTTCCATTTTACTCATCTAGTGCGCTAACACATACAGTATTATTTACTACTTTAACCCCTTAAGGACACATGACATGTGTGACATGTCATGATTCCCTTTTATTCCTGAAGTCTGGTCCTTAAGGGGTTAAAGGAAACTGATGGCTTTCTTTTGACATTCTACATAAATAGATAACTCATCATTAGCATGGAAAAACTGAGGAACATTTTAACATTTTGAAAATAAAAAAATGAGCTTTTCCATAGGTTGGCTACTTGAAATGTATAGTCATCTAGTGCAACTATTGAAAACCAAATATATTATTTCTTCATGTCAAGGATTTTCCTATATTCATATACATAAGACATTCATGTACACTTTGCTGTTACAGGTCATGTACCAAAAGGAGGACATTTTTGAGTTAATTATAAACATTTCAACCCCCAAAAAACATTTTGATAGGTTGGGCAACTTAGCATAATGGTGGTAACTGAACCCAAAATGTCTAAACGATACTAAATATGTTTTTATAAATAGATGCCCCACTTTATTTACCTAGGGCTTTTGATAATTTTCATTTCACCAATTTAACATTTAGCAGTCTCTGCTGAATAATCAGTTAATACTTTGTATAACTTTGTATTTGATGTAAATTGCATAAACCTAATTTATTCTACTGAAAATAAATTCCACTAGGTTTTGTTTAGCTACAACCCCAAGTATAGAAACATCTTGATGGGGCCAAGTTTGATGGGGCCAAATATGGGGCCTGTCCATTTTATTGTGGGGGGGTTTACAATGTGGAATTTGTTTTTGTAAATTTATTTTTTTTAAGTTTTCACAAATGTATCACAGAAGGCACATCCATACATTGTGGTGTGAATTGTAAAGGACTTGCCCATCTGACCCATCTGATACATGAATAAACATAAACATGCAAACGCAACAAATAATGTGAAATACATTCTGAATACTCCTAATGTAGTACACTACCAGAGCCATTCTGATTGTAGAAAACTAGGCTAGGTAAGGAACGGAGGAAATGCAGGGTGAAGATGACCTGACTAAAAACTTTTTTTCCCCAAAGTTTACTCCTAAACCTCTCACTTTCAACCAAGTGATCACGAAGTAGATATGTATTTTTTAACTCCTCACATCATCACTTGTGTATACATGATTACCAGAGTCTGCACCCATACCCCTCAATTGTGTAAACACAATTACACTGATTGCAAATTAAATTTGTTCATTGCAAACAGATTTTGTTTGCAATTATTGTGCTGATAGCAGAGCCTTTCAAACACACCCACAACCCCCGCGTGCAGCATGGCATTGTACACTCTTGCTGAGAAAAAGCAGATTCTACAGGCATCCCAACAGAAAACCAGGAAAATGCTGGACCACCAGGGAAAGGTGATAACAGCCCCCTTCACTGCTAAAAGGTAAGCAGGAGGGGGACTCACCTAAAAAAAAATAGCAATCTTTGAGAACTGAACAGGGAAAAACAGCCTCCCCACATGCAATCAACACCTTCAGTCAGTCATCCTGTCACATCATCCCTCCCCCACACATAAAATCAGTCACCGTGTCACATTACCCGCCTCCCCCACACACGATCACCCTGTCACAACACCCCACTTCCCCACACACCCACAATCAGTCACCCTGTCACATTACCCGCCTCCCCCACACACGATCACCCTGTCACAACACCCCACTTCCCCACACACCCACAATCAGTCACCCTGTCACATCACCCCACTGCCCCACACAGGGTCACCCTGACACATCACCCCTTCACACTCAGAATCACCCTGTCATGTCAGCACATGGCGCCATGGCATCAGGGGAGCGGGGCAGCCGACACAGCTCACACACTGGTGAAGAGGCGGAGCTAAATCGACCGAGGAGTTGGAGCTATATAGACAGAGCAGGTGAAGCTAAATCAGCCATTTGGGCAGGATTTAATCGGCAGTGGGGGCGGAGTTAAGTGTGGCCTCTACCTGCTGCTCAGTTATGCTGCACACTGAGGGGGAAGCAGGAAGGAGTTCATGCTTCCATAACTGGTATACAGGGACTGCAGTGTTTCCACTCCTTCCCCTCCAGAGCATAATGGAAAAAGGTAGTGATAGTGGGATGCACAGATTTATGGGTATGTGTGGTAACACTAAATGTTACAACATTTTAGTGTTACCACACATTTACACAACATTTAGTGTTACCACACATACCGATAAATCTGTGCATCCCGCTATCCCTACCTTTCTCCATTATGCTCTGGAGGAGAAGGAGTGGAAACACTGCAGTCCCTGTCTACTAGTTATGGAAGCATGAACTCCTTCCTGTATGTATTAATAATGGAGAATGGTGTGTATGTGTGTGTGTAACCAGTGGGGTATCCTGGTTTTGTGCTGCCCTAGGCAAATTTACCCCCCCTCCCAGCCTCCTTACCTTTGGGAATGCTGGGGGGGGGGGTTCTCTATCTCCCTGGGGTCTAGTGGGGCTGCCGGTCCGGCTGCTGGGCTGGTTGCTGGGTGGGCGGCTGGCGAGGGAGCACTTTCTCTGAGCTGTCTGCTCAACTCCCTCGCGCTCTGCAGAGTGAGGCTGGGAGCCGGAATATGGCGTCATATTCCGGCTCCCAGCCTCACTCTGCGGCGCGCGAGGGAGCTGAGCAGACAGCTCTGAGGAAGTGCTCCCTCGCCAGCGCCGCCCGCCAGCCCAGCAGCACACCCAGCATGTCAGTTATCCCAAGGCTAACAAGGCATTTGCCCTGGGCATTTGGTGGCGGTGTTTTGTGGGGGCGCCCCCTGGAAAATGCCGCCCAAGGCAAATGCCTTGTTTGCCTCACGGCTAAAACGTCCCTGTGTGTAACTGTGTGTGTATCGCATATGTGTAAGGATGTAGTGTTTGTATAGGGGTATTTAATTCAGATTTTTAAAAATGCATGTAGGCCCATGCGTGAATACTAGTGTGTATTTTTGCAGTGCCACATGCACACAGTCTCACAGTCAAACATACAGTCAGATGCACACAGCTATACACATATACTGTCAAATATAGTCACATGTACATAGTCCCAGGCGCATAGCCACTTGTTATAGTCTTTAAGTCGCATGCATACAGTCAAACACAGTCACAAGCAGACAGTAAGAGGCAGTCACACACACACACACACACAGTTACAGGCAGACAGTCACATACACAGTCATTCATACACACAGTTACAGGCAGTTGCACACACAGTCAAAGGCAGACAGACAGTCTCACCCACACACACTCACAGTTACACGCAGCCAAAGGCAGACAGTCACAAAGACAGATAAGGCAGACAGTCACACACAGTTACAGGCAGACAGTCACGTGCACAGTCACATACAGTTACAGACAGTTGCATGCACACAATTACAGGCAGTTATTCAAACACACAGACACACACACACAGGTACATGCAGACAGTCCTATACACAGTCGAGGCAGACAGTCACACACACCACACACACACACACACAGTTACAGGCAGACTGTCACACACACTGTTACAGGCAGACTGTCACACACACTGTTACAGGCAGACTGCCACACACACTGTTACAGGCAGACTGCCACAAACACTGTCACAGACAGAGTGTCATCCGCACACAGTTACAGACAGACAGACACACACACAAACAGTTACGCTGATAAACTCTGCCTCTTCACCAGTGTGTGAGCAGTGTCAGTTTCCCAACACCCCTGCTGCCTTGGCGCCCTGTGTGGCCGCACAGCTCACACACCCCTAAGGCCTACCCTGCACACAATCACCCCTCATACTGATAACACAGCCCCACACAACTCACATAGCAAGACCACAAACAGCCCTCATACACACAACACATTCTAAGCTGCTCCCTCCACACAAACACATATACAGAGATACACATACACACGCAGACACAGGTATGCATTCACAGAGGCACTGTGGTGGAATCTCGGTAAAAATAAATTTAGTAGGCCGAGATCACCACGTGGCATGTGTACGTGCATATGCTGACGTATCGATCAGTTGGTTGCACGAGGCAAGATACGATCAGTAGTGTACGGAGCATGTGCAAGAATACAGGATGTAGTATTCCCCTCCTCCATTGTGCTGGACAAGCCATGCGGTCAAGCAGGAAGTTAATTCTTATTTGTATTGATTGGTCAAGAGAATGTGCGGGTGGAGCTTAATATGGGAGGAGTTATGTGCCTATATAAGGAGCCTGCACTATTGTCCGGGGCTCAGAACTTGTGGTATTTTGGTGACGCTAGTCCCTCTGAGTCCCGATCGGTGATCCAATAAAGAATCTCTTCCTTCCTGAAGAAACCTGTGTCCATCTCTCTGTGCTTTGCTTCCGTCAGTTTCTCCGGTATCATTTGGTGCATTGGCCGGGAAGCTCATCGTTCAACGGTAGCTGAGAGGCAGAGGCGTGAGACGGTCTATCTTTGCCCACGTTCTCTACGGCTGCACCCCTGAACTTCTGCGTGGACCTCCCTTCGTCTCGGCGCCACTGGTCTGTTGTCCAGGAGATCATCGGCCTCTACGTGAGAAGTGCTGGGGTGTCCCCGTCGATGAGTGTGAACTCAGGTTCAGGAACGAGGAGGTAAGACAACTGCTGTTTTAGACGGCAGACCCACTAGGGGTATACCGATTGTGCGGTAGGCCCATAAGGGGTTATTTGTGTATGGAATCTGCCCCCTCTGTCGGAGGGAAGGAGCGAAGGCGCACCGCTCAATCGAACGCTCTTTAGTCAGACCGTTTGATTTGGTTAGTCAGGCGGGGTCCTGTGTAAATAGCCCTAGCCGGACACCGGTGTCTTGTCTAGACTAGCGTTCTAGGGTGTATATTATGTTCGCTAGGTCGGAGGGACCGGGAGACTAAGCGGCGCCTGTGTAAATTCGGTTCGCTAGCTCTCAACCTATCTTGGCTAAGTGGGAAGGCGTGTAAATTTGGAACCCACTAGATTTTTGATAGTAATCGACTAAGAGGCGCCTGTGTAAATTCGGTCCTCTAGCTCGCTATATGTGGTGCTTGGGCAGTGTGGCTAACCAAAACGGGTGTATATAGTTTTAGGTAGTCCATCAAGGTACTGGCCAATAGTTTAGTTGGGAATTGTAAATGTGTTAAAGATTGTTTAGTAAAGTGTATATCTTGTTAGATAGCGCGAGCTCAGCCGTCTAGCGAGAGTGTTAATAGTGTGTTGCTGTATTATAGTGCACGGTACCATAACCCTGTATATTTACTGACACTGTATATAAGTACTAATCATTGTCGTCCATTGCATGTTTAACACCATAACCACTAATAATTGTATTGTGACCTTAACTTGTGCTTTGACCTATGCTAACCGTACTGTAACCGCTATTTGTAAAAGACGATGTTACTGGGGTGTGTTATAGACGGGTAATTCATATATAGAGAATTATAGCGTGGGTGACTGTATAGTTACGCCAAAGGGCATAATATTGATTATTTAGTGACTGGTGTAACAGCTGTGTGTGTACGGGAATTCCCTGAGTGTTTATTGTGTTATTGTATACGTTTCACTTGGTAACTGTACCACGTGGTGCTGTTGCCAGAGGAAACGGGTGTGACTGTTGAATAGTACGCGTGCATAGTATTCGTTGTCAACGACGTTCCATTGATAAGTATGGGCGCGTCGCAGTCAACGATTCCGGATCCCTTAGGTTGTATGGTGAAGAATTTTAAAAAGGGATTCAAGACATGTGATTTTGGGGTTAAAATGTCTCCTGTACGTTTGGTCACTTTGTGTACTAGGGAGTGGCCTACTTTGGTTGCGGCATGGCCGCCACGTGGCAGTTTGGATCCAACTCTGGTACAGCGCTTACACGTGGCTGTATCGGGTAGGCCTGAACTTTACGGCCAGTTTCCTTATATTGATTGTTGGAGACAGGCCGTAAAGGACTCGCCAAAATGGCTTCAGACATGCCACGAGGAGCAATGTCGCCTCATGGTAGCTAGGACTTGTTTGTCCACTAGGACTGGTGTTAGGCCCATTTTGGACACGCCCCCTGAGTCCGAGATCCCTTTGCCGCCCCCTTACTTTCCATTAAGAGGAAGTGACGCAAATGCAGGAAGTCCTGCAACCCTCCCCTCATTACCCTCATCCACTTCCGCTTCCTCCTCCAGTACAGAATCCACCCCCTCTCGTACTAAATCTCCCCTTCCGGAATCAGAACCAACCCCCATTAAATCCGAATATCCTGATTTGGCGCCACTTCAGACTTCCGGTCAAGCTTCATCTAGCTCGACTCGAAGTGTTTTATTTACAACCTTTTCCCAAAACCAAGCTCCCACATCCCCATACCCTATTTCTCCCCGACTGGAACCTATGACTGACGCCCCTCCACGTAGCCCCATACAGACCCGACAACTGACCGGTGCCCAACAATTAAAACACTATCAGATGCCTCTTCGTCTGAATCCTGGGTCAGCCTATATCGATGCCGCAGGCCAAATGGCACATGCTGACCCAGTCTTTGTATATGTCCCATTCACGACAACCGATCTCTTAAATTGGAAGACCCACAATTCCTCGTATACTGAGAAACCACAAGCTATGACTGATCTGTTCACCTCAATAGTACAGACACATAACCCGACATGGGCTGATTGCCAGCAGTTATTAATGACTTTGTTCAACAATGAGGAAAGGACAAGAATTAATCAAGCGGCCATTAAAGCGCTAGAGGATAAAGCCCGTACTTTAAACCAAGCCAATCCATCAGCATGGGCCGCAACACATTATCCCAACACCGATCCCGATTGGAATGTAAATGGTGCTGATATGGTTCAACTCAGAGCCTATAGAGACGCTATAATTGCTGGCATGAAAGCCGGAGGAAAGAAAGCCATTAATATGTCGAAGACAGTTGAGGTGATTCAGAAAAGTGATGAAGCGCCCAGTGTCTTTTATGACCGATTATTGGAGGCATACCGCTTGTATACCCCCTTTAATCCGGAAGACGCAGATAATTCCCGAATGGTGAACTCCGCCTTTGTCAGCCAAGCTTACGGAGATATTAAGCGCAAGCTACAGAAGTTAGAAGGGTTTGCAGGTATGTCCATCACCCAACTAATGGAGGTAGCGAATAAGGTATACATGAATAGGGAAACAGAAAGTAAGAAAGAGGAAGAGCGCAAGATGCGTAGAAAGGCAGACATGCTAGCGGTAGCGATCGCAGGCGTAGATAGACGGGGCCCAGATAGAGGCGATAGTAGATGGAATAGGGAGCCCTTGAATAGGAATCAGTGCGCGTATTGCAAGGAAGAAGGGCATTGGAGGAACGAATGTCCACAAAGAGAGCAGTACGAGAGAGACCAACCCAGGGCAGGTTACGGAAACTTTAGAGGCAGAGCGAGAGGTAGAGGAGGCCCCGGAGGGAGTAATGGTAATAGAGGGAGCAATGGGAACAGAGGAAGTGTTAGGGAAGATAGGTATATCCCAGCAGCGCAAAGGTCCCGCGATAGAGAAGGCAGGGACTTTGTAGGATTGGCTGACACGGTCATGGAGGACTATTGATACCGACCGGGCTCCATCCCCCTTGGTCGAGCGGAGCCTATGGTCGATGTATCAATAGGGGGAAAAAGGAGTGCGTTCATGATCGACACTGGTGCTGAACATTCAGTGGTGACTAATCTAGTTGCTCCTCCATCTGGAAGGACTATTACTGTAATAGGAGCAACTGGAAGAAGTGCTGAAAAACCGGTTCTTAAAAGTCGACTCTGTACATTGGGAGGCCACGTAGTAAAACATCAATTCCTTTATATGCCTGAATGTCCAGTCCAATTGCTGGGACGTGATATGCTATCAAAATTACAAGCGCAGATTACGTTCCTACCAAATGGAACAACATCCTTAAAGTTTAATGGACCTTCAGGTATTCTGACATTATCCGTACCAAAGGAAGAAGAGTGGCGACTTTATACAGCGTTGACTAGCCAAAACCCTAGGAGTGATGAGTCATTATTCAACATACCAGGAGTTTGGGCAGAGAACAACCCACCAGGACTGGCCCGCAATATTCCACCTATAAAAATTTAACTAAAACTTGGGGTTTATCCAGTAAGCCTAAGACAATACCACATCCCGCAGAAGGCTAAGAAGAACATCCAATCTTATCTGGATAAGTTCATACGGTATGGTATCCTAAAATTCTGTACTTCCCCCTGGAACACCCCATTGCTGCCTGTTCAAAAGCCCGGTACAGATGAGTATCGACCTGTGCAGGACTTGAGAGCAGTCAATGATGCGGTTGTTAGTATACATCCAGTTGTACCCAATCCATATAACCTGCTTGCTTTAATTCCGGGCGGGGCTACTTACTTTACAGTCTTAGACCTCAAAGATGCCTTCTTTTGCCTCCGAATTGCCGCAGAAAGTCAATGTATTTTCGCTTTCCAATGGGAGAACGCTGTAACGGGCTCAAAACGCCAAATGACTTGGACAAGACTGCCCCAAGGGTTTAAAAATTCACCTACCCTATTTGGTTCAGCTCTAAGTCAAGATCTACTGGATTTCGAGTCCATCCCAGGAGAGTGTGTATTGTTACAATATGTAGATGACTTGTTGATAGCAGCAGTTACAAAAGAAATCTGTCAGCAAGCAACGCACGATCTACTACACATTCTATGGAAGGCAGGATACAAGGTGTCTAGAAAGAAGGCTCAGTTGTGTTTGCCAACTGTCAAATATCTGGGATTCCATATCTCTGAAGGTCAAAGAATTATGGGGCCAGAGAGAAAAGAAGCTGTGTGCCAAATACCGATACCCAAGAATAGAAGACAAGTGCGAGAATTATTGGGGGCAGCAGGCTTCTGTAGGATATGGATTCCCAGCTACGCGATACTGGCAAAACCTCTGTACGCAGCTATCAAAGGTACAGAGCACGACCCCTTCTTATGGACCCAAGAACAGCAAACGGCATTTGAAGATGTGAAGAAGGCTTTGATGAGTGCCCCAGCATTAGGTCTACCTGATCACACACGACCATTCTACCTGTATGTACATGAGCAAAGAAGAATGGTTGTGGGAGTATTGACACAGTACTTGGGATCGTGGCAAAGACCTGTTGCCTACATGTCTAAGCAATTGGATGCAGTGGCCAGCGGACTTCCACCTTGTCTAAGAGCCGTAGCTGCAGCCGCCCTGCTAGTAGCTGAAGCCGATAAACTCACTCTGGGTCAAGAACTTTATGTACGAGTCCCACATGCAGTACAGACGTTGTTGGATTACAAAGGAAATCATTGGTTTAGTAACAGCCGTATGACCAAGTATCAAGCAATGTTGTGTGAAAACCCAAGAGTGCATTTAGAGACTGTAAACACCTTAAATCCAGCTACCCTTTTGCCACAACCTACTGAAAGTCAACATGATTGTTTGGAAGTAATGGATGAAGTATTCTCAAGTAGACCAGATCTTCGTGATTTTCCCATCCAGAACCCCGATGTTCAATATTATACCGACGGCAGTAGTTATGTGAAAGAAGGGATCCGCTATGCAGGATATGCAGTGACAACAATAGACAAGGTGATAGAAGCTCGGCCACTGGCGAAAGGAACATCAGCACAAAAGGCAGAATTGATAGCACTGACACGAGCGTTACAATTGGCTGAAGATTTAAGAGTGAACATCTACACGGACTCCAAATATGCGTTTTTAACCACTCATGCCCACGGAGCTTTGTATAAAGAAAGAGGACTACTGAATTCAGAAGGCAAAGAAATCAAGTACGCAGCTGAAATCCTACAACTATTGGAAGCAGTGTGGGAGCCGAAAGAAGTCGGTATCATACATTGTCGAGCGCATTTGAGAGGAGAGGTGATGTAACCAAAGGAAATCGGATGGCAGATAGTGCAGCTAAGCGTGCTGCTGAATCAGGAAGACAGGAATATGTGGGGCATATAGCTGCTCTTATACCAACTCCACTGTCCCAATGGACTCCAGTTTATACAGCTCAAGAAGAGGAGTGGTTAAAGACTGAACAAGGAAAGTATTTGGAGAACAAGTGGTATCAGCTAGAAGATGGAAGAATAGTCATACCAGCATCACTAGCGGTAGAAATTGTCCAAAATTATCACAACGGGACACATTCTGGGAGAGACAGCACTGAAGAATCTCTCAGAAAACATTTCTACATACCAAGATTGTCCAACTTGACTCAGGCCATTGTACGAAGATGTGTAACGTGTGCTAAAAATAATGCAAGACAAGGACCAGTAAAGCCACCAGGAGTCCAGTTTATGGCGGGACTCCCCATGTCCGATTTACAAATTGACTTTACAGTGATGCCTAAATCGGGTGGACATCGTTACCTGCTGGTAATTGTGTGCACCTATTCAGGCTGGGTAGAAGCATGTCCTACTCGTACAGAGAAAGCAGGAGAAGTTGTGAGATTCCTGCTACGAGAAATAATACCCCGATATGGACTACCCTGTTCTATAGGATCGGACAATGGTCCAGCTTTTGTTCATCAGTGCCTACAACAACTGACTCATATGCTTGGTATAAAGTGGAGGCTTCATACAGCATATAGACCCCAGAGTTCTGGTAAGGTAGAGAGAATGAATAGAACTATTAAGAATCAGTTGGCTAAAATGTGTCAGGAAACCCAACTTAAGTGGAACGTTCTCTTACCCATAGCTTTATTGCGAATCCGCAGTACCCCTACCAGAAGGATGGGCCTCTCTCCTTTTGAAATCATGTATGGGCGACCACCTCCCGTACTTGGTAACTTAAGGGGGGACTTGAGTCAGTTGGGAGAAGGAATTACCCGGCAGCAGGTTGTAGAGTTGGGTAAGACTATGGAGGAGGTACAGAAATGGGTACAAGATAGATTACCTGTGAATATTTATCCCCCTGTTCATAGTTATCATCCAGGAGATCAAGTGTGGATTAAAGAGTGGAATAATGTACCGTTAGGGCCCAAGTGGAGAGGTCCTTATGTTGTTCTTTTGTCTACCCCTACAGCGATAAAAGTAGCCGAAGTGACTCCGTGGGTACATCACTCCAGGGTTAAACCAGCAGCAGTCGATTCTTGGCAAGTTACAGCAGATCCAGAGAATCCCTGCAAGATCCGGTTAAAGCGCACTACTCAGTCGGAGTAACGAGGAATTATTGTGGATTACAAATTTTATTATTTTTGGGATTTGGTGCGTGAGTGAGAAGGCCATAATAAAGCCTGTCCGCCCACCGACGTATAGTTTATAAGCCAGGGAAAGTCTCGAAGGGACTCCTGTGAAGACGAGCAGAACTCCATTCCCTGCAGCCCTTACATCCTGGAAGCTGAGGTGCCTTTGCACGGACGAAGACTGAGGATGATGGCGAAAGATGTGTTGATGATAGTGTTTATTTATGTGTATTTTTATATTCAGGAAGGTAGAGCTACCGACACTCCTAGCTGTGAGGTATGCATTAAGACTACAAGAACAGGTAACCATATTTCCCAAACCCTAATTTGGCATTCACAATACGAGTGTAAAGGAGATGTATCGAGATGTAGATACCTAAATATAGACTATAGTGTGTGCCATTTAGGAGTAGGAGAACCTAAGTGCTTCAGTCCAGAGTATCAACCCCGTACAATTTGGTTGACTCTCAGGAATGGAGATCCTCAGGGGACCCTAATTAATAAGACAGTATTAGAATCCGTACATTCTTCGGGTGTTCTGCTATTTGATGCGTGTAAAGCGATATCAAGTGGTAGAAAGCCGTGGAATGTATGTGGGGATCTTAGATGGGAGAGGACGTATGGGTCTAATGATAAATATATTTGTCCCAATAGTAAAAATAAATATGTGAGTCCTAGATGCCCGAATAAAGACTATAACTTTTGCCCATATTGGTCTTGTGTGGGGTGGGCGACTTGGGGACAGACAGTAGACAAAGACATGATAGTGACTAAGTTGCCTACCAGCCCATATTGTAGGTCTATGGAATGCAATCCCATCCATATACTTATAAATAACCCCGATAAGTTCTTAGACAAATATGGCAATTTATTTGGGTTTCAGATATACGGGACGGGTTTAGATCCTGGGACAGTATTGTTTATAGGGATAGAGACTGATACGGTATCCTCCCAAACTCATCAAGTATACCATTCCTTTTATGAAGAGATGAGTATAGATAATAAGATCCCCCATAAAGCTAAAAACCTGTTCATTGACTTAGCTGAAAGTATTGCCGGTAGTCTTAATGTTACCAACTGCTATGTGTGTGGAGGTACTAACATGGGAGACCAATGGCCTTGGGAAGCAAAGGAGGTAATGTCCGGTTCTGAGGCAGTTGACCAATTAATATCTACACAAGCCGATTATCATATGAGTGTTAGAGGTAAATCTGAGTGGAGATTAAAGACCTCCATCATAGGTTATGTTTGCATAGCAAGGAAAGGAATAATGTATAATACTTCTGTAGGAGAATTAACTTGTCTAGGGCAAAAAGCTTATGATGATGATACAAAGAATACAACTTGGTGGTCGGCTTCAAATGTCTCAGAACCATCTAACCCGTTTGCTAGATACGCCAATTTAAAGGATGTGTGGTTTGATTTATCCATCACATCTACCTGGAGAGCCCCAGCAAATTTGTACTGGATCTGTGGTAAGAAAGCCTATTCGGAGTTGCCACAGGACTGGGAAGGGGCATGTGTGTTGGGTATGCTCAAGCCATCCTTCTTCTTGTTACCGATTGAAACAGGTGAGACTTTAGGTGTTAAAGTGTATGATGTGAATCATAGGAAGAAAAGGGGACCCATAGAGATAGGCGCCTGGGAAGATGATGAATGGCCTCCCCAGCGTATCATAGATTATTATGGGCCAGCCACGTGGGCAGAAGATGGTACCTTTGGTTATAGAACCCCTATTTATATGCTCAACCGTATTATAAGATTACAGGCGGTGGTTGAGATTATTACTAACGAAACATCACAAGCGCTCAATCTTCTAGCGAAGCATAATACCAGGATGAGGACGGCAGTTTACCAAAATAGATTAGCCTTGGATTACCTTTTGGCAGTAGAGGGAGGTGTATGTGGGAAGTTTAACCTGAGCAATTGCTGTCTTCAAATAGATGACGAAGGGCAAGCAATAGCTGAGCTTACTAGCCATATGGTTAAACTAGCGCATGTGCCTACTCAGGTATGGAAAGGGTATAATCCAAGTAGTTGGTTTGGTAGCTGGTATGAGTGGTTTGGAGGGCTTAAGGCAGTGGTAGGTGGAGTCCTACTGATTTTAATGTTGTGTCTACTCCTGCCGTGTCTTATACCCTTAGTAGTTAGGTCCGTGCAAAGCCTGATAGAAAATATAGCAGAGAGGAAGGCTGCTGCACAGATAATGGCAATTTATAAGTATAAGGCTCTAGATCAGGGAGAACCAATGCAGGAAGATGAGTGTTGAAGATTCACATCATAAGTTAAGTCTGGTCTGGTTCAAGGTAACTTGCGGTGTATGCAAACTAAGGTTAAGTGATGCCTCAAGTAATTGTGAAATATCAAGAGGCATCAAAGGGGGGAATGTGGTGGAATCTCGGTAAAAATAAATTTAGTAGGCCGAGATCACCACGTGGCATGTGTACGTGCATATGCTGACGTATCGATCAGTTGGTTGCACGAGGCAAGATACGATCAGTAGTGTACGGAGCATGTGCAAGAATACAGGATGTAGTATTCCCCTCCTCCATTGTGCTGGACAAGCCATGCGGTCAAGCAGGAAGTTAATTCTTATTTGTATTGATTGGTCAAGAGAATGTGCGGGTGGAGCTTAATATGGGAGGAGTTATGTGCCTATATAAGGAGCCTGCACTATTGTCCGGGGCTCAGAACTTGTGGTATTTTGGTGACGCTAGTCCCTCTGAGTCCCGATCGGTGATCCAATAAAGAATCTCTTCCTTCCTGAAGAAACCTGTGTCCATCTCTCTGTGCTTTGCTTCCGTCAGTTTCTCCGGTATCAGCACAAGGATACTCACTGCATCTGTACATACATGCTACACAATGCTAGACATGCACATAAAGTGCCGATATACACAGCCAGACACACACTGTGATTGTGTGACTATTTGTCAATGTAGGTGTGTTTTTTGTCTTTTTGCATCCTGTTCCTTGCTTGTGAAGGACGACATTATCTTCTCTTAACTTTGTGGGCCATTCATTTGACTTAGAAATATGGCTAACATAACTTGATATGGATCAATAGGTTACAATAGATCTGGTTAGTTTTTTGTGTAAATATATTTTTCATTAGTGTTTTTTGTATTTCTCTCCAGACAAAAGTTTGGTTGTTGTTTCCATTAAATAATGCGCTAACTAGGCATACTGAAACAAAAAATACATTTAAACAATACTTTCCAGGACAACTAAAATACTCGGATTCTGGTGGTGTTTTTTCTGCACACCGCTTGGTAGTGAAAGGGTTACTTAATGAGGCAGTTCTGAAATTCTGATAGAAGTGGATAGTGACTTTATTTACACCAAAGGCATCCTGCCACTCACAAAAACTGTGAGTAAACTCTGATCCCTTTCATCACTGTAAAATACAAAGTTGAAGGAGGGGGGGCAGGGGAGGGGGCGCAGTTTCAGACCAACGCTCTCCCATTTATTGATAATCAATATAAACACTAACACTTTTTGTATTATTATTAATTTTTTGATTTCCACACAACTTTAGTAATGCTAAGTAAATCTAGGAAATCTAAGCAAATCTAGGAAATCTTACAAGCCTTAGTTTCCAGGTGTGCAGGAATTCTAGATAAGAAAATGAATCAATCATGTGAAGCTAGCGTTATCCAAGCATGTCAATACCTGAATAACTACATGTTAGCATGTTAATGAAAACAATGCTTATTGCATATAAAACAGATGTCTTGTAGGTAGGTAAACACTGCTAAACTTGTTTGCTTATTTAATCTTTGTTTTTTTTTAATAAATGTCATTAACAAGGAATGTATCCAGGGGCATGTACTTTTTTAAGATACATATATATCATTATTTCCAAGGCAGGTTTGTGCTAATTGTCTGCACCTGACCCCAGTCCAATCAGCTACGAGGCAGTGCTCACTTTCAAATGGCCTTTATTAAGGGGTTACTTTAACCCATTTTAAACTGTATTTTTGTTATTGAAATAACCTCCAGAACATGAAAATCATGACTGTTCCACCAAAATCGGGACAGTTGTTAGGTTAGGAGGCATGACCATTAATTTGTAGGTAAATAGTCACCTCATCAGCCAGCTACACGTAAGGGACAAATAAAAAGAAAAGACTAACATGATTAAATTTTAATAGACTAATACAAAATAAAGACATAATTTGCTTTCACTCTTTCTTGGTACACTATTAAGTGTTAGTAAGAAATTGGCTAAGAAAGTCCCTAAGAAGGGAAGCCTTCACTTCGTTGAATGATGAAGGAAGTAGAAAGTTGTTTTTGTGTTCTGTGTTCCAGGAATGTCTCATAATGTTTCAGTGATGTTTAGATTGGTTGGTTAAGGAGGTCAATGAAAGCATTAGCCTGGTATTTGTGAAACCATTTTTGAATTTGTTTTTAAGGGATCTGAAGTCATCCGTACAGCAAGAAAATTAATCTTGTCTGTATAACCACATTTTTATAACATCACAGGACATTTTTGTTCAGCCATGAGAAACTGTATTTTAAAAATTCTGACAACCTGCAGCTGTAAATGCTGGTAACATTCTATCCTTCTCTGCTAAGGAAGTGACTGACAGTGTTAAATTGAGAATTGCGAAATGCAGAGTAGGACAATGCACAAATTAGGCCAAAGTAGTCATACAGGAAACATTTTCTCATTTCCCAATGTTCAGTTGCTATAAAAAAACAAGAATAGCAAATAGTGAAAATAACACTTATTTAATTTAAAACCATCAAAGTGTATCTAAATCACTAAAGTGATCTGGTGCAAATTCTATTGTGGTCTCAATATTGTACAATGCCTCATCCAAAAATCCTTATTGTGAAAAAAAATAATGGAACTCTTACAATCAGTATGAAGTATGAGACTGTAAGTACATGGGTATCTTCCACTTCAGCTCAAAAAATACAAAAAGAAAGATACATAGTGTGAATCTGTAATTAAAATTAGTGAATGTTGAATGTAGTCATAGTCTTTTAACTAAAAAGTCATTAGTTTTAGTCATACTTTAGTCATCTGAATTGTTTTAGTCTAGTAGATTTCAGTTGACTAAATCTCTCCAGTAGATTTTAGTCAACATTACTAAAATCTAATGGGTTTAGTTAAAGCCTCTGTCTGTCTTTTTTGCCCCTTCCACAGCCCCTCTATGTCTCCCCCCGCACAGCCTCTGTGTGTCTCTTTGTCTTCATAGCCCCATTTGTGGTTCTCTTCCCCCCCCCACCCCCCATCCAGCATCTTGTCTTTTTCTCCCCCAGCGCCTCTATGTCACTTTGTGTCCCCGCCAGCCCCTCCATGCATCACAACTTATGTGTGGCCACAGTACAAGATGTCTGCAATTTCTGGTAAGTAAGGTAACACTGTCACACTGTCTGCAATCTTAGGGGCAGAATTGCCCCCCAGGCTGCCATAAATCCTGGGCCGTTCGCATCCAGCAAAAAAAGGAAAAATCAGAATCCCCTGCCTTTCTTTAGCACCTGTCCCTTTCTTCAGCCCCCCCCCCCCCATCAGCTCCTGTTCCCCACATCAGCTCCTGTTCCCCACATCAGCTCCTGTCCCCCCCTCTCAGCTCCAGTCCCCCCTCTCAGCTCCTGTCCCCCCTCTCAGCTCCTGTCCCCCCCCTCTCAGCTCCTGCCCCCCCCTCAGCACCATGCCCCCCTACCACACTCCCTATACAATCCCCACTACAGCTCCTCTCCCCCAATTGCAACCCATATCCCCCACACCACAGCCCATTTCCCAAATTGTAGCCATCAACCTACTTCAGCCCCTATCCCCCAGGGTTTGTGTAAAGTGTGTGTGTGTGTGTGTCAGTATAGCTGTGTGTGTAAGTATGTCTGTGTGTGTGTGCCAGTATGTCTGTGTGTGCCAGTATGTCTGTGTGTGTGTGTCAGCCAGTATGCCTGTGTGTGTGTCAGTATGTCTGTCTGTGTGAGTCAGTATGCCTGTTACAGTGTGTGTGTGTTTGTTAGTGTGTGTCAAATCAGAAAGTGTGTGTGTGTGCCTGTCAGTGAGTGTGCCTGTTTAGGTGACTGCCCCCACCCCCTTTCAATCACATAGGAAAGGTGTTTTCCCTCTCCTCTTGGTGCAATGGGCAACTTGACTGGATTTGCCCCCAGGCCTAAGGCTGCCAGCCTTACCATGATTATAGGTTTCACTTTTCTCAGAACTTAGATGTGGCACAGGCCTCTGGCCACACTATCTGCTTCTCTCTCCCTGCTTGCTCTGCTCCCCTCTCCTTGCTTGGCTTCCCTCTCTTTGCTTGGCTACCCTCTCCTTGCTCTGCTCTGCTCCCCTCTACTTGCTCTGCTCCCCTTTACTTGCTCTGCTCCCCTCTACTTGCTCTGCTCCCCTTGACTTGCTCTGCGTCCCTCTACTTGTTCTGCTCCCCCCTACTTGCTCTGTTCTGCTCCCTTTAACTTACCTCTACTTGCTTTGTGTCAGGATCGGGACAGGGATCCAACACGCAGAGTACAGACAGTAGAAAGGTACGTATACCGGACCTTAGAATGGCCGGACTAACGTACGGAGATAGAGAGAATGGTCAAAGGCAAGCCGAGGTCCAGGGAACGAGAAGACAGGTAAGCGAGGAACAAGCCGAGTCAAAGGGTAACAGAGATAAGCAGAGTAATACAAACAAGCCGGGTCGGAACCAAAAGGATAACTGGAATACAAGAGCGCTGAGTGACTAGACAGGCTAGAACCACGACAGGGCAATGAGCAAATGGAAGAAGCACTGTTAAATACCCTGGCTCAGGAGAGTAGACACGCCTCCGACGAGTCCTGATTAGTCTCCAGACAATTGAGTGACAGGTCGGTCCGGGTTGGCGTCATGACGTCGACTGCTAGGCGTCGTGTTACAAAAGGAAGTGGATCCCTCGCGGCCGGCGTGTAAATGACCGGAAGGACCGCGAGGGATGGAGGAAACAGCCCTTCTGGACGGATAAACTTCTAAGTCTCTACCTCTCTCAGAGGTAGAGACTTCAGGTACCCTGACACTTTGCTCCTCTCTGCTCTTGCTCTTCTCTGCTGCTAGCTTTTCAGTGCACTCCAAGAGGGGTGGTTGCCCCACACTGTGCGCTTCGGCTAGGCTCCCTCTCGCTCTCTATGGTTTGGCTGCATGACGTCATGCACGCTGGCGCCGCTCAGCCTTGCAACCAGCTGAAACTTAAATTATTCGGGGGAATGAACAGACAGCCACAAGGTGGGAGGGTAAAACAGGGCTCTCTCGCAGCGCAGCGCGCCTCCGAAGGCAGCGTGGTGAGTCATATCTCTAGTTTCAATTAAAGGGGGGCATGCATGGCCTGATCTAGGGATGGCCATGGCCCCATCTGCCCCCTTCCTAGTTATGCCCCTGGTCAAAAGATGTACTCGTTTGACCTAGACATTGATTATTAATATTGTGACGGTCTGAATAGTTATCACCGTCAAGCATTCCCTTATTCCAATGTCAGGATCGGGACAGGGATCCAACACGCAGAGTACAGACAGTAGAAAGGTACGTATACCGGACCTTAGGATGGCCGGACTAACGTACGGAGATAGAGAGAATGGTCAAAGGCAAGCCGAGGTCGAGGGAACGAGAAGACAGGTAAGCGAGGAACAAGCCGAGTCAAAGGGTAACAGAGATAAGCAGAGTAATACAAACAAGCCGGGTCAGAACCAAAAGGATAACTGGAATACAAGAGCGCTGAGTGACTAGACAGGCTAGAACCACGACAGGGCAATGAGCAAATGGAAGAAGCACTGTTAAATACCCTGGCTCAGGAGAGTAGACACGCCTCCGACGAGTCCTGATTAGTCTCCAGACAATTGAGTGACAGGTCGGTCCGGGTTGGCGTCATGACGTCGACTGCTGGGCGTCGTGTTACAAAAGGAAGTGGATCCCTCGCGGCCGGCGTGTAAATGACCGGAAGGACCGCGAGAGATGGAGGAAACAGCCATTCTGGACGGATAAACTTCTAAGTCTCTACCTCTCTCAGAGGTAGAGACTTCAGGTACCCTGACAGTACCCCCCCTCTCAGATACGCCCACCGGGCGGAAGGAGCCGGGACGAGATGGGAAGCGGGAGTGAAACGCCCTGCGGAGGCGAGGAGCATGAACATCCTCTTGAGGTACCCAACTCCTCTCTTCAGAACCATATCCTTTCCAGTCGACCAGATATTGTACTCTCCCCCGGGAGATTCGAGAATCGATGATAGAGTTGACCTCATACTCCTCCTGACCCTCCACCTGAACAGAGCGAGGAGAGGATACCGTGGAGGAAAATCTGTTGCAGACTAGCGGTTTCAGCAATGAAACATGAAAGGAGTTAGGGATGCGTAAGGCAGATGGAAGAGCTAGACGATACGCAACTGGGTTAATTCGAGTCAGAACCCTGTAAGGTCCAATATAACGAGGAGCGAATTTCATGGAAGGCACTTTTAAACGAATGTTTCTAGTACTCAACCATACTCTATCGCCTGGAACAAAAACCGGAGCCGACCTTCTACGTTTATCAGCGTGTTTCTTAACCAGCATAGAATTGTGCAGAAGAATATGTCGAGTCTGATCCCACAACTTCCTCAGATTGGCAACATGAACATCAACCGACGGTATCCCTTGGGAAGGGGAAACCGAGGGAAGAATGGATGGATGAAAGCCATAATTCATGAAGAAGGGGCTTGAATGAGTATAATCACAAACGAGATTGTTGTGCGCGAACTCCGCCCAAGGAATCAAACCGACCCAATCGTCCTGGTGTTCGGAAACAAAACAACGTAAATATTGTTCAATCTTTTGGTTGGTGCGTTCAGCAGCTCCGTTAGACTGAGGATGATAGGCGGAAGAGAAATTCAATTTGATACCCAGTTGAGAGCAGAAGGATCTCCAAAAACGAGAAACAAATTGGGAACCTCTGTACAATTTGGGAGGGTATCCCATGTAAACGAAAAACCTCCCTTGCGAATATCTCTGCTAACTCAGGGGAAGACGGAAGTTTAGGCAGAGGAACGAAGTGAGCCATCTTGGTGAATCTGTCAACCACGGTGAGGATAACAGTCTGTTTTTTAGATATAGGTAAATCGACAATAAAGTCCATAGCCAAACAGGACCATGGCTTTTCTGGAACCTCTAAGGGATGCAGAAATCCACATGGAAGCGTATGAGGTTGCTTGGTCTTGGTACAAACCTCACACGCACCGATGAAATCTTTAATATCCCTACGTAAAGCAGGCCACCAGAAGTCTTTAGAGATCAAAGCGCACGTCTTGCGAATGCCAGGATGTCCAGCCACCTTGCTGTTGTGGAAACATTGTAACAGTTCCAGTTGAAGAGCAGGAGGAACGAAATGTCGACCCCCGGGAGTCTGTTTAGGGGCTAGATGTTGCAGCTTTAAGATCTCGGCAAGTAACGGAGAGTGAATCCTGAGATTCGTGTTAGCGATAATATTGCATTTCGGAACTATAGAGGAAAGAACAGGTTCAGATATAGTAGAAGGTTCATATTGGCGAGACAAAGCATCGGCTTTAGAGTTCTTAGAACCAGGTCTATAAGTAAGCACATAATTGAAGTGGGTCAGGAATAAGGACCAACGAGCTTGTCTGGCGGACAGTCGCTTAGCCTCCCCAATATAGGACAAGTTCTTGTGATCCGTTAAAATGGTAACAGGCTGTAAGGTCCCCTCCAATAAATGTCTCCACTCCTTTAAAGCCATAATGACCGCTAATAATTCCCTGTCACCGATGTCATATCTGCTCTCAGGCCCAGACAGTTTCTTGGAAAAAAAACCACAAGGGTGTAGTGGTTTGTCCACCCCTAACCTTTGTGACAGAATAGCACCTACGCCTGTCTCAGAGGCATCGACCTCGAGTAGGAACGGCAGAGTCGTATCAGGATGGACTAAAATTGGAGCAGAAGCAAAAAGTTCCTTGAGAGTCTTGAAAGCAACGAGAGCTTCAGTAGACCAAGTCTTAGTGTCAGCCCCCTGTCTGGTCATATTGGTAATAGGCGCAATAATAGAAGAGTATCCCTTAATGAAGCGCCTATAATAATTGGAGAAACCAATAAACCTCTGAATAGCCTTGAGTCCCTTAGGCAATGGCCAATCTAAAATAGACTGGAGTTTGTCGGGATCCATCTTAAAGCCTTCCCCAGAAATCACGTAACCAAGAAAGTCTATCTGAGACTGGTCAAAACTACATTTCTCCAATTTGCAGTATAACCCATGTTGAAGAAGTTTATGTAATACCTTTCTGACTTGTCTGTGGTGGGTCTCAATCTCTCTAGAGTGTATAAGTATGTCGTCCAGGTACACAATAACACAATCATGTTGAAATTCCCTAAGAACTTCATTAATCAAATCCTGAAATACTGCCGGTGCGTTACAAAGACCAAAAGGCATGACCGTGTATTCATAATGCCCATAACGGGTATTGAACGCTGTCATCCACTCGTGTCCTTGCTGGATTCTCACCAAGTTATATGCCCCTCTGAGATCCAACTTGGTGAAAATTTTAGAGCCCTTTAGGCGATCAAACAGCTCAGTAATCAAGGGGATCGGATAGGCATTTCTGATGGTTATTTTATTCAAACCTCGGTAATCAATGCAAGGTCTTAGGGAACCATCCTTCTTTTTAACAAAAAAAAAACCAGCCCCGGCAGGAGAAGAAGATCTCCTAATGAATCCTTTGTCTAGATTCTCCCGAATATATTCCTCTAGAACTGAATTCTCTTTGGTGGATAGAGGATATACATTACCCGTCGGAGGCATGGTACCAGGTAGTAGATTAATTTTACAATCAAAAGTCCTGTATGGAGGTAGAGTATCAGCATTCCTTTTGTCGAATACTGCTTTTAAATCCAGGTACAGAGGCGGTATCTGTATATCTGTAGACTGGGTAGAACTACCTGGTGTGTTAATTACACCCAATGGAGAAACCCTCCGTAAACACCTCTCCTGGCAACCCTGGCTCCATGAGAGTATCTCCCCTAACTCCCAATCAATAATAGGGTTATGTCTCTTTAACCATGGGTAACCTAGGACTATGGGAACAGAAGGGGACGAAATCAGCATAAGCGATAAGTTTTCCTCGTGTAAGATACCAACAGTTAAGTTAACGGGTATGGTTTCACGAAAGATAACAGGCTCAAGTAACAGTCTACCATCTATGGCCTCAACGACCAAGGGTGTATCCCTTAACTGGGATGGGATAGTGTGTTTAGTAGCAAAGGCCTGGTCGATAAAATTCTCAGCAGCTCCGGAATCTATCAAAGCCATGGTCTTTAGTACTCCCTTCTCCCAAGTTAAAGAAACTGGTAGCAGAAGCCTGTGATCTTTATAATTATGAGTAGAGGACAAAATAGAAACACCCAAGGCCTGTCCTCTAGAGAAACTTAGGTGCAGGCGTTTCCCGCGCGATTAGGACAATTCAGGCGTAAGTGACCTCTGACTCCACAATACATACACAATCCCTCCCTTCTCCTGTACTGTCTCTCCTCTTCTGAGAGGCGAGTATTGCCTATCTGCATAGGTTCAGGAAACAGTGAGGTAGTGGAATCAGGACTTTGAAATGCGGGAGCTAATTTAAAGGAAGGTCTAAAGTTCCTCTCTCGAGTGTTCTGTCTCTCTCTTAAACGCTCATCAATACGAGAAATGAACGAAATTAAATCCTCCAAATTTTCAGGAAGCTCTCTAGTAGCAACCTCGTCAAGGATTACATCTGATAGCCCGTTCAAAAATACATCTATATAAGCCTGCTCATTCCACTTAACTTCTGCCGCCAAAGACCTGAACTCTAGTGCATAATCCACAAGTGTTCGGTTCTCTTGTCTCAGGCGCAAAAGTAATCTAGCTGCATTGACCTTTCTGCCAGGAGGGTCAAAAGTTCTTCTAAAGGCAGCTACAAAGGCATTATAATTATATACTAACGGGTTATCATTCTCCCATAATGGGTTGGCCCATCTCAGAGCTCTCTCAATGAGTAAGGTGATAATAAATCCAACCTTCGCCCTATCTGTAGGATAGGAGCGAGGTTGTAATTCAAAGTGGATACTGATCTGGTTTTAAAAAACCACGACACTTCTCAGGTGAACCACCATAACGTACTGGTGGGGTAATACGGGAAGAGGCACCTACAGTGGCTACCTCTAGGCCTGAACTCACAGGGGAAATAGAAGTAGTACGCGTCTCCTCTGGTGGGTTATTAGCACGAGATAATAACGCCTGTAGTGCTAGGGCCATCTGATCCATTCTGTGTTCCATGGCTTCAAACCTAGGATCGGAAGGACCAAGCTGACTGTTTGTACTTGCAGGATCCATTGGCCCTGTCGTAATGTCAGGATCGGGACAGGGATCCAACACGCAGAGTACAGACAGTAGAAAGGTACGTATACCGGACCTTAGAATGGCCGGACTAACGTACGGAGATAGAGAGAATGGTCAAAGGCAAGCCGAGGTCGAGGGAACGAGAAGACAGGTAAGCGAGGAACAAGCCGAGTCAAAGGGTAACAGAGATAAGCAGAGTAATACAAACAAGCCGGGTCGGAACCAAAAGGATAACTGGAATACAAGAGCGCTGAGTGACTAGACAGGCTAGAACCACGACAGGGCAATGAGCAAATGGAAGAAGCACTGTTAAATACCCTGGCTCAGGAGAGTAGACACGCCTCCGACGAGTCCTGATTAGTCTCCAGACAATTGAGTGACAGGTCGGTCCGGGTTGGCGTCATGACGTCGACTGCTGGGCGTCGTGTTACAAAAGGAAGTGGATCCCTCGCAGCCGGCGTGTAAATGACCGGAAGGACCGCGAGGGATGGAGGAAACAGCCCTTCTGGACGGATAAACTTCTAAGTCTCTACCTCTCTCAGAGGTAGAGACTTCAGGTACCCTGACATCCATAAAGAATGTCGCCAATAATTACAAGGTTAATATCGCTGGTGTCCACACATGAGCCAAAGCTTAATGCTGGAACAAGACTGGCTTAATGGCAAGCAAGGGCATTCAATTTATACAACACATAACTCCTCCTCTGAGCCAGCGAGATAATTGAGTTTTGGAAATATAATAAACTCAATTATCTGCTGGCCAGAAAAAGTTAACATTTTCAAATTTTTCAGAAGTACCCCAAAAATACATAAATACCCCACAAAAATCATATCCCTGAGTAGCTGAGCTTGATGGGAGAAACATATTAAAAATTCAGCCAATCCGTTCGGTGGTTTTCGAACTGTACCATGTGGAAGGTTGACCAGTCTGCCACGAGGTTGAATCCGAAAAAGAGTTCCAGAGAATTTGTAGCAAGTGCCAGTCTCCGTTCGCGTGGATTTATACGAAAACCGCAATAGATGAAATAAAGCTGTTTTCCGTTCGTCTACCTTACTGGGAAATAGGAAGTAGGAGACTTCCATATAGACCGAGGTTCATGCGAGTGCCATGCCCAAAACAGTTCCAGGCACTCGACCACTAATTCCCGCTGACCGCATTCAGGAGACAAGGTGGCCGCCATCCATTGTTCTCACCACGTGCGTTCGTATGCACGAAATGGTGGCCACCTAGGAGCATTCCAATAGTCTGCAGTTTTCATATTGCTACACAGTGTTCCACGTTCTAATTAGTTCTCAGGGTGGTCTCTGTTCGGTAAAATTAATGATTTACCGAACAGCTGAAGAAATAAAACGAAATAACAAGGGTAGTAGATAGCAGGGAGTGGAAATAACCGAATGGTGCTGGGAATTCCTTCGCAATGGTCAATTCACCATCTGATGGCCCCCCCCTCATGCTACATATAACCACATGCCAGTCTATTCATCTGTCTAACATGCTTGTTTACTTTGTACCCATGTGATACACCTGTGAATTGCACCAAAAATAAAGAATAACATTTGTTTTTTGAACAAATCATTTTAAACGTTTATCCAACAATATTAAATAATTAAAGGAACACTATAGTGTTGGAATACAGCATTAGGTCCTTGGCCTTGTGTGACAAGAGCAATCTCGCCACATTGCATTGGAGAAGCCTGGTTGCCCGCCTGCTGCCTTTGGACTATGGCCCTGGGAGATTGGGCCATTTAAAAACCGTATTCGGCCCTAACAGAGTGCATGTCACTCATTCTAGCCCTTTAAATACAGTGGGGTCATTCGGTACTTGCCCTGTGTGAGCGGTGATACCCCAGATAGCTATCCCATGGAGCCCATTCATATAATGAAAGACTTTAGCTCCATGGCAATTGAACTGTATGCGTGTGGTCTGAGCGCCATTCAATAATATGCGCTCAGACCTAAGCTATCTGGGGATATGTTGCATGTCTTTATTTTATGTAGTAAATGTAACCTTGTGTATTTTATGTCTTTTTGCAACCATGTGCTCAATGGAGTCTGCCTCTATCCCTGAATATAATTGGATTATTTTCCCATTGTCTCCAGGAAAGAGGGCTCTGTAAAACCGGTCTGAGCCAGATAGCCATGTGCCAGCCAGGGCCCAAAAGATATTTTACTAACTTTTGAACCCCTGGTCTGATTCATGCTATTTTTTTTAATATGTTGTTCCCCTGAATGGATTGATTGTGAATATGTAATTTGTATGTGAATGTGATGTATGGTTTTAGAGTTATGAAAGTTGGGTAGAAAGTATGTTTAACTGTATGTATAATTGAGTTTCCTCTCAGGATAAGGGGAGGGAATATGTGGGATGTAACTGATATATGATTGGTTGTTTTATCCCTCCCTGTGGGCAGTCCTGTATTTGCAACAACTGTAATAAAAACCAGGCTGGGTGTGCCAGCACTAGAGACCTCTTCTGACCCTCAACACGTAGCCTTGTCTCGTTATTGGAGGGAACTGCTATATCACACTGGGGATTGCTATGCTCTGCATATTCCCCTGAGCTTTAATCACTTAGCTCTTTTAAGAGCTTGTTCCGGATACACTCTCCTGGAGGAGAGGTCTTCCCCACACGGTCCTGGAGGACAGAAGCCAATCCAGGGTGGACAGAAGACAGTGAGGCTCCAGTTAAGCTACGGCGGTTGTGGAGTCTGCGGTGGCTGTGGTGTCCAGTGCGGTGCTTGTGGTCCTCGGCGCAAGCTAGGAAGCGTCCATCAACGGAGGGTACTCGGTCGGAGTACACGGAGCTCCGTTACACCTTGCTCTATGCAGAGATTAAACCAATGCATCTCTATGGGGAACGTTCAGTGTCTCCATGCAGAAAGTGAAAACTCTGAACGTAGGTGTTGCACACTTTGCAGCACTGACCCAGGAGGCCCCTCTAGTGGCCATCTGAGGAGTGGCCACTGGATGTGTTACTAGGCAGCAATGTAAACACTACCTTTTCTCTGAACAGTGCTAAAGCTGCAGGGACATGCTATAGACACCCGAACAACTACAAGATGTAGTGTTTCTTGTGACTATAGTGTCCCTTTAAAAAGTTTATCCAAGGGAGAGGGTGGCTGACTGAGAAATTGTACAGACGTGTGCTGGTGGAGCTCCGGTGAAAGTGACATAAAAACAATATTCACCGGTCGACAACCGTCAGGAGACCACCCAAACTACCGCCCCCACCAGATGACCACATAGGCTGGAAAAACAAGAGGTTTTGGGTGCCCGAGAGCCTAAGACTCCCTGACATAAGACTCACCTTTGAGAGGCCTAAACCACAAGTACCTCCTAAAATGGCGGCTGAAGCGCATCCCAAGGCGGAAGATTAGGAGAAGTCGCAAGAGAAGGCAGAATTCCCTGATGAAGAAACTTGCAATCTCTAAATCATTAGTAGTTGGACAGAAGTACATTCTAATGCAAAAAAAAACACAGGGTGAGGCAGACCGGGAGTCCAGGTCTGAGGAAGACTAAACAACCTCCACAAGAGGGGATATCAAGAGGCTGCTCCTAGACCTCCGCAAAGTGTGGAAGGAGGACCTCCATGAGACCCAAAAAGAGCTGGGCATCGTAACCCAGAAGATTAAAAGGGTAGAGGAGAGGGAGAAAGCCAGGGATGACAGGCTACAAGCTACAGAGACACATATAGAGGAGCTTACCCAACAGGTCCGACATATGCAGAGAAATATGGCTTCCATGGAATCTCGGCACAGGCACCAGAATGTCCAACTGAGGGGAGTCCCCGAAGAGGTCAGTGGGAAGGATCTACTACCCTACGCCCAGAGACTGTTCCTGTCCATGGGCCTTAAGGGAAGAGACGACCCACCCATGCTGCTAGCTGCATTTCACACCTGAAAAGCTGCCACAGCTCCAACCGACATACCAAGAGACATAATAGCTGTAACCAGGGACATAGCGGTTCATTCCGCGATTATGGCCTGATTAATAACAATGGGAAGTGTCGTGTTTGAAAATAGTGTGGTGGGAGGCGTGGCTTGAGCGCCGAGCGGAATGGCGGCGTGAACCAGGAGCTCCCTACAGGCTAAGATCACAAACCCGTCTCACCAGCTTCAACAACAGAAATATGGGAAGAAATCACCGGTCCCAGCACGCCACTACGACCACCGACACCCCGAGGGGGACTCAAACTGCGAACATGCGCAGATTCCTAACGGCCCAAACGGAACAGGCCGATCAGGCCTCAGGGGACGCAGAAACATCAGGCACAAGCCATGCGGCCCTGCCATGCGGCGGACACCTAGAGCAGGTACTTACACCACCCGACCCACCCCCACCCCAGCTGGACTGGGCGACTATATTGAGCAACCTGCCCACGAAAACAGACCTCAAAGAGGCCAATGAGGCCCTTCACAAATCGATTGCAGGGGAACTGCAGGCCCTGAGGGAAGACTTACAGGGGATACACAGCAAAGTGGCACAGCTAGAGGCAGACTGCGACCATGTCATGTCAGCGCAGAATGCAACCGCAGACACCCTGAACAGACAAGAAACACAGCTCCGCCAAATGGCCCTCCATATGGAAGACCTAGATAATAGAGGGAGAAGACAGAACCTCAGAATCCGGGGCCTGCCCGAAGAACTAGACCAGACCACGCCGATCCGTGAAACTCTCACGGAAATATTTAATGCCCTACTGCTGAGGCCGCCCAATACACCCGTCGAGTTCGTCAGGGCACACAGGGCACTTAGGCCCAGAGGCCCACCGGAGTCCCCCCCACGGGACGTCATCTGTTGCCTACTACACTTCCAAGTTAAGGAAGATATCCTGAGAACCGCCAGAGACCAAAGGCAAATACTGCACAAAGGCGCGGAATTGCAACTTTACCCTGATTTATCACCAGCAACCCTAGCGTACCGCAGGGCCATGCGCCCCCTCACGAGAGTATTACAAGCCAACAAAATTAGATACCGTTGGAGCTTTCCTACCGGATTACAAATCACTACGAATACAGGTCCATACATGGTAAAGAGCGAAGACGACCTCAGAGACATTGTACGGGACCTTCAACTGCCACAGATACACATGCCTTGGCCGGACCCGATAGCCTTTTACACCTTCTCACCCGACATGCAGACCAGGCCGCAGCAACCACCGAGACCTCGGAGAACAAGGCAACAAACCACGCGCCCCTCAGGCGCCAACATGTAAAGGACTGTGCACTATGAACCCCCCATCCTGAAGCCCACCACCGGCACCGCTACCAAACTGAACACTCAATCCTAACACCGACCTGACAAAACAGAGTCCTCGGACACACCGAATAGATCCCGCTACGCGGCCACCGGCCACCCCAGAGAGAGACCCGACCCCCTACGGAGATAAAAGAAACTACAAAGACCGAGCACACATCAAGGGCTCCACGGCTCAGTGGAGTAGGGTAACCTAACGGACCCCACAGGCATTGCTGGGACTCTCATTGGGGGGGAGGGGGGCAGCGGGGGGGAAATGTAAGCAATGTGATGTCTCATAATTTCAAATGCGATGTTTACCATAAGCTGAGGGGGGGCCCTGAGCGCCGGCTGGGCCCGGCTGCTGCCACCCGCCTGACCCGTGACGAACTCCGGGGAGCGGGCGGGCGGTGGCACCGGCGGGGCCCACCCGGGGCAGGGACCCCAGCCAACAGAGATGTCAGAGGGATAATAGCCAGGAAAGAAATATTGACAGACACGATGCACCAGTTAGCTCAGCCGGGGGGACCGAAGGAGAGAGGGGTAACGGCACTCTTGATGTTCTTCCATAGTTTAAAAAAAAAAAAAAATATATATATATATAATGTTTGAAATGCTAGTTAACTGTTGATACTTGTTGTACTGAATGATATAATGCTAATACTGTTGTTTGTACCACACTTAACAGTAGCGACCGGACATGCTACATACGTGAGTTGACCAACACGCACAAACCCATAGAAAGGAACACCTCGAGACGGGGAAGCCGAACACATTCCATCTAATCACCTTTTCAGAGCCGCACAGGGACACCAGGGGACATGTCACTGAGACGCCGACACTGACGCCCGGACACCCGACCTACGCCTAGTAGGAGAGACGCCGACCAAACGGTGAGCAACCCACGCGCACCACAGGTGGTGCCGCGGACTGTGACTCCCCGACGTCTATACCTAACAGTCGCTAGACCGAGACATACCCCTTATCCTACCCAACCTCCCCCCCCCGTACACCCTACTACCACCTATACTTGACTCCGGACAACCCTACCGACTACGACACACGTACTACTACTACACCTCCCATACAAAAGAGACTAGGAACTAGACGAGACGCTCACCCGATACACACATGACGAGAGAAATGGCCCTGACACCTGCACCTCTACACGTCATCACTATCAACGCAAAGGGACTAAACAAACCGGAGAAAAGATCCGGAGCGCTAAGGGACTTTCACAAACAGAGAGCCTCAATAGTTATGATACAGGAAACACATTTTAAAAAGGGAACCAGACCCAAACTTACTAACCACCAATACACACAAGGCTACTACAGTGACTATCACGGGGGTAAAGCTAGGGGAACAGCGATCCTACTACATAAAAGCGTGCCGTTCCAGGGGGGAACAAGCATGACGGACGAGGAGGGCAGATACTTGCTCCTTAAGGGGAAAATAGCTGAGCGCCAATACACATTCGCGACAGTTTATGTCCCCAACACGCGACACTACCGCTTCCTCAAGCAAACACTCCGCAAACTCATGGAGTTCAGAGAGGGGACCCTCGTACTGGGAGGGGACTTCAACATCGCACTAGACCCGACATGGGACACATCATCAGGCTCCTCCCATATTCCCACGCAACAACGGCAAAACATTAAAACCTTACTCCGCAGCCACCGCCTGGTTGACTGCTGGAGAGCCCACCACCCAGATACAAAGGATTTCACCTTCTTCTCCCACCCACACAACTCATACTCCCGGATAGACCACATATACACCACACAATATGACCTCTCCCTAGTCACCGAAGCCAAGATTGGAACGGCGACTTGGTCAGATCACGCACCTGTCACCCTCAAATTAAAATCACCACTTTTTCGCCCCACTACCCCGAAATGGAGACTAAATGAATACCTACTCACTAACACGGAGGTCGTAACCCATATAGGCGACAAAATTAGAGACTACTTATCCCTTAACACTGCCGAACACACATCCCCGACAATACGATGGGAAGCGCACAAATCCGTGATACGGGGACATTACATTCAACAAGGGGCGATCATAAAAAAGAGAACTGAAATGAGACAGGCGAGCCTCCTCGAAGAAATCCACAACACAGATGACCAAAACAAACTCGACCCAGACCACACACTCCAAACCCGACTCTTACAACTCAGAAGAGAGTTAGCTACGCTAATCCACTCTAAACACCACAGAGACGCGGCGAGACATAAAGCTTTCTTTACCCTACACGGGAATAAGAGCGGCAAGCTTCTGGCTGCTATGCTACGGAAAAAGAGGCTACACACATATATAGACAGGATCAGGGACAAAACGGGGACCCTACACCGACTCCCGTCGGACATCATGAACACAATCCGCGCATATTATACGGACCTATATACCCTCCCGCAACCACAGACCGAACCGGCGAAGGCCCGCCTTCGCCACGCGATCCAAACATACCTGACGAGGTACCCAATGCCGACTTTAGACGCAGAAATCGCCGAAACGCTAGACGAGCCCATCACTATAGAGGAGCTATCGATAGCAGTCAAGAACACCAAACCCGGTAAAAGCCCAGGGCCAGACGGCCTGCCGGTGAAATATTATAAGACATACGCAGAAGAGCTACTTCCACCAATGGTGGAGGCGTTCAATGCGGTACGAGACGGGGAACGTATCCCCAAGCAGGCCCTGACAGCCCACATAACTGTTATACCCAAAGAGGGCAAAGACAGGGAACATTGTGGGAACTATAGACCCATTTCGTTAATTAACTGCGACGTCAAACTCTTGGCGAAGGTCCTCGCCACGCGCCTCACGAAGCACATCCCATCACTGATCCACCCTGATCAGGTGGGGTTTGTGACGGGACGCGAGGCCCGAGACAACACCATCAGGGCACTCACCCTCATGCACGGCGGCGGAAAGGCCGTAGGAGGCCTCCTCCTGCTGTCCACGGACGCGGAGAAGGCCTTCGACAGAGTACGCTGGGAATACCTTTTTGAGACGCTTGCACACATGGGACTGGGCCCCCACCTAAGGAAATGGATAGAAGCCCTGTACAGCGAGCCCACTGCCCAGGTACTAGTTAATGGGGCACTGACTAACGCCTTCACCATCCATAACGGCACCAGACAGGGGTGCCCCCTGTCGCCGCTCCTGTTCGCTCTAGCACTGGAGCCGTTTCTCACACACATCAGACACAACGCAGACGTGACCGGCCTGACGACAGGCCCAGTACACCATAAGGTAGCGGCCTACGCGGACGACCTACTCTTTGTGGTGACCAACCCTACCATCACACTACCGAACATCATGAGAGAACTACAGGCATTCGGGGACCTATCAAACATGAAAATTAACTACGGAAAATCGTATATCCTAAACGTTAGCGTACCCCACACGAGAACGGAAACCCTAAGAAGTAGCTTCTCCTTTCAATGGGCCGAGGACAAGATTAAATATCTTGGTATTTGGCTATCCAAACACTCAGAAGACCTGTTTAGGGACAACTTTGCGGTCATTTTACAGACATTTCAGAGAGACATGCGGGAATGGTCATACCCCCATATCTCATGGCTAGGGCGAGTACAGGTCATAAAAATGAACCTCCTCCCGCGCCTTTTGTACCTTTTTCAAGCCATCCCCACTGTAATCCCGAGACCCTTCTTCATCACGCTCAAAAAAGAAATGACCAGATACATATGGGGCGGGGGGAAACCTAGAGCAAAATTCTCCATACTGACCAGACCCAAAGACAAAGGGGGACTGGCCCTCCCAGATTTTCGACTTTATTATATGGCCACACACCTACAGAGGGTTGTAGAATGGTCCAAGGAAGGGGTCCACAAGCTGTGGAAAACGGCAGAAGAGATGGAGGCAGGTAGACCGATCGCGGGACTTCCATGGAGACGCGAACAGACGGACGGACACACCATGTCCGTATATACGAAAAACACCCTGGGAGTATGGCGGAAGGCCAAACGACAGGGGAACTTGTCACCATACCCCTCCCCCCTTATGCCTCTGACACATAACGAAGATTTTCCCCCAGGTCTAGACCCACGGGCTCTCAGAAACATCATCCCGAGCACATCCCCGCGCCTACACCACACTCTACAGGGTGGGGTTTGCAAACAGCTTACAGATATGCTAGAAGACACGCCCCCCACCTTCATGCACCGCTTTCGCTATGCCCAACTCTCAGCCTACATTCACACCCTGCCACAGGGGTCAGCGCTTGGCAGGGAATATACCACAATAGAGAGGATCAGCGCACAACCGGACCCACTCCCACACGGGATATCCTCTCTGTACTCCATGCTACAGTCGGAACTCCCGACCGATCCACCCCGTTTCATGGGTAAATGGGAAACAGCCCTAGGAATCACACTCACGGAAGGGGAATGGGAATCGATATGTTACCTAACACACCACTGCTCCACACATAGTAAAACGCAGGAAACGGCCTACAAACTCCTGACGTACTGGTATAAAACACCGCATCTCCTACACCGAATGAACCCAAGCCTATCCAGTCTGTGCTGGAGATGCGAAAGAGAGGAAGGCACACTGAAACATATCTGGTGGGACTGCGCACTGATCACCCCATACTGGCGGGGCATACACAAAATGCTAGGGAAATTCACAGAACGACCACCCCCCCTGGAACCGGCCGCGATGCTCCTACACCATACACCAGTTCCCCACTCAAAATATAAAAAATCCATGACTATCAGGATACTAAATGTAGCCAAACGAGTACTCCCCCAATTCTGGAAGAAACCTGTGACACCATCACTGCTGTCCTGGTTCAACCAAATGGAGGAACTAAGGATAATAGAGGAACTCACACTGACGACGAACAATGCCCCGACGACATACACTGACATATGGACATACTGGATCCTAGAGACAGCGAAACCGAAATTCCAACGAGACCTCAGGACAACCACCGACGCTCACCTCCAGCACCCAACCTAAAAACGGGAATTAAACACCCAGGGAGACGGAGGACTGATGACTGACGACGGACCGGACCACCCCACCCCCACCTACCTACCCTTCCCCCAATCCTACAGAGAAAACACCAACAGACCCCACTTAACAGTATGCACACACCGAAGGTCAATGCTACCCGACGCAAAGACACCCCCGAGACCACCAGCAACGCCATGGACACTTAGTGACTGCACCCTTAGAGACTCAGAGAAAGGGACGGGGGACTACCCTGGACGAACCGAAGGCCCGATCTGACGGAGACAAACAGACCGTCCTAGACAGGGAAACCCAACCTCCCGTACTCAGCTACACCCCCACAAAACCAAGACACGAAACCGACCCAGGGACGTACAATAGCCCGACGACAGCACTATCACACACAACCAAGATAGGGTGCTATATGGCACATTTAAGGATGCATATCAGTGGAGGGTATCAAACACACCACGGCTCACCATGAAGACGTAGGCCACCAACGCCACACTAACATGGCGAGGTGGAACACGGACACCAACCGCTAAGACAAGGCTGAAAACACATTAAACACACGATAGAGATAATGGACAGAGACACCCTCCACACTTACAAAAAGAGACACACGGGTCAGTCACTGAAGTGGACTAACGAGCTTGGACTAAGGGTATGACATAAAGTGGAACTCACCCGGCTAACCCAGCTGAGACATGACCTACTAAATACAACTATCTACTGTTAAGGAAGAAGGGGATAGAACCTTAGAATGCTAGGATGTTAAAGATCACGACAGAAAGCTAAGGATATCCATCCACGACACTAACCAAGTGCCCCAGGGCTCTTGTACATTATACATACCTGAAGCTGTAATTGTCACCAACTGGATCTGCGCATCCACGAACGTCTAGTACAGTGAGAGACCTGCGAGTCTCACCATCGAGACAACTAATGAAAAACGACTCTAAACATGTCGATCAAAAAAGTAAGAGACCTGTGAGTCTCTATAGTATTATTGGGGACTGCGAGCCCACCAGCGATTATTATTTGTTACTGTTTCCAGGGACCTGCGAGTCCTGTTCCCTCTCGCATACCTCGTATTGTAAAATCATTGAAAATACGTTAATAAAAATTATATTTACCAAAAAAAGAAAATAGTGTGGTGACACTTTATGGAGACATACCATTTGCGGTCCTTACAGGAAAAGCTCAAGTTGGCACCAGTTGACAAGATACTGAGAGACCAATCAGTCCAGTATAGATGGAGCACAGACGGAGCCCCATGTGCCTTAATGGTCCCATGTGGAGACCAGACCTATACCCTTACATCGGAGCAAGACCCAGAGACACTTTGAGAACAACTGAAGCTTCCGACCAAGGATCTGACTACTACCACTACGAAATATAAACTATCAGCTAGCAGAGACCCAGAAGAAAGCACCTCAAATACACTACCTAAGCAACAAGCACCTGTAAAAAACGAGACCATAACTGAGGAATGGTTAAATGTGACAGCACAAGCCGGCCCTCAACACTATGGTACATACCATACCTCGGCTAGTTTCGCTAGAGATGCCCCCCAGTCCAACATGACATGCTCACCCACGCTCTAGCCAACTCTACCATACCACCTATGACACAGTGACTGTCGCAGATTGTGGATAGAATTGCTATATTATATTGTTTTGCTCATACTGTTCTTTATGTTGTCTGACTGTTACCTAAACTGTCTAACTTATTTACCTTATGAGTTATTGGAGCTAAAGTATACATATGTATACAAAACGAATAAAATTCAAACTGAAAAAAAGCTTATCCAAAATATTAAATCAAGATCAGAGTCTGTAATTATTTTCCATTTCACCTCTATTAGCCCTTAACGTGAAATAAAAATATACTGTATAGTGAATAACACAAATGTATATATTTATTTATTTATAAAATATTTTATCAGGTAGAATATATTGAGATTTCTCTTGTTTTCAAGTATGTCCTGGGTCCACATACAAACTCGGTGATATACACTAGTACACAGACAAAATAGATGTGTTGATAAACATAAAAGATAATTAAAAGTTCTAAAGTACTATGCACATGTGCATTTAGATGTGAAAAGTGGTTAGAGAACAACCTGGGGAGGAATGACCACTTGATATTTGGACATCACTAGTCAATAATGGAGATCTCCCCAACCAGGCAAGCATTTAGTAAAAAGAGTTACCGTATATACTCGAGTATAAGCCGAGTTTTTCAGCACATTTTTTGTGCTGAAAAAACCCAACTCGGCTTATACTCGAGTCAATAGTCTGTATTATGGCAATTTGCATTGCCATAATACAGACAGGGGCTGTGAGAGATGTTACTTACCTCTCCTGCAGCTCCTGTCAGCTCTCTCCTCCTCCACGCCGTCCGTTCAGCACCTCGGTCAGCTCCCAGTGTAAATCTCGCGAGAGCCGCGGCTCTCGCGAGATTTACACTGTGAGCTGACAGAAGAGCTGACCGGACGGCGCGGAGGAGGAGAGAGCTGACAGGAGCTGCAGGAGAGGTAAGTAACATCTCTCACAGCCCCCCTCTCCCCCCCACTGAACCACCAATCCCACTGGACCACCAGGGAAGGAGCCCCCCTCCCTGGCACGCTAGCAAGCAGGGAGGGGGGACAAAAAAATGTAGTAATAAAAATAAATAAATAATATACCAAAAAAAATGAAAATAATAATAATAAAAATAGTCATTAAAAAAATAATATAACAAAAAAAATTAAAAATAATAATAATAAAAAATATATTAAAATGCCCACCCCCCACCAAGGCTCTGCATCACACTCTGCATCACACACACACACACTGCACTCATATACACACTGCATTCACACACACACACACACACACACACACTGCACTCATATACACACTGCACTCACACTGCATTTATACACACACACTGCACTCATACATACACTGCACACACTGCACTCATACACACACACTGCATTCACACACACACACACTGCACTCACACTGCATTCATATACACACTCATATACACACTGCATTCACACACACACTGCACTCATATACACACTGCATTCACACACACGCACTGCACTCACACTGCATTCATATACACACTGCATTCATATACACACTGCACTCATACACACACTGCACTCATACACACACTCTGCAAATAAAAATTACATTAATATAATTTTTTTAGGATCTAATTTTATTTAGAAATTTACCAGTAGCTGCTGCATTTCCCACCCTAGTCTTATACTCGAGTCAATAAGTTTTCCCAGTTTTTGGGGGTAAAATTAGGGGCCTCGGCTTATATTCGGGTCGGCTTATACTCGAGTATATACGGTATGTAGGATTTTCCAGCAAGGGAATGTTATTAATGTATGAAATGCTTAATTCTTGTATATCAAGCCAATTAACATTAAATCCATAAAATTGGTATATCATGCCATTGAGCAGTAAACACAAAAAACTTGGTATATCATGCCAATGAGAAATTAATGTATAAATGAGGTATAACATGCCAATGAGCCATATGTACCTCTACAACTTTCTGCCCTTAGCATCTCTGTGCCATCTCTCAGCCCCTAGCATCTCTGTGCCATTGCTCTGCCTTTAACATCTCTGTTCCATTGCCCTTCCCCCAGCAATTGTGTGCCATCTTTCTGCCCCCAGCATATCTGTGTCATCTCTCTGCCACCAGTACTTGCTCAGGCACCCAGATGTCATCCCCTGCACCTGCTCAGCATTATGATGCCTCACATTCCCTGCACATACCTCAGGACCTGGATGGCATCCTAATTACCTCCCGGGTGTCTGTCAGTCTCTCACGCTCTATGCGGGTATGGTGAAGTCAGAGGTCATGTGATTCACTACACGAGAGGCTGACAGACAGGATGTCTGTGCACACAGGCACAGCGCTGCCTCCCACTACACACCAGGGAGGTCTTGATGATGCCATCTGTGTCTTGAGATAAGTGCAGGGGATGACAGGTATCATTATGCTGAGCAGGTGCAAGGGATGTCATCTGAGTGCAGAGCAAGCACTAGGAATGCCATCTGGGTGCAGAGCAGGCACCTGGCAACCACTGTGCTGCCTCCCTCTCATCACAGAGGCAGCTGGCTAGCTGCCAGCTACAAAATTTACTGGCAATGTTGCCAATATATTTCTAATGTTGGTACTGGTTAGATTACCTGCTGGGTGGCAACCAGGCCGGTATGGTTAGAATTTTGGGCAGCTGTTTGTTTGCTATTTGTTTCCATTTCAAAATAGTGCAGATTTCAACATAAATAGTCCTGTTACTTCCTGGTTTAGTTAGCTCAGTGGAGCTAATCTCAAGAGGAAGAAATTGCCAAGAGCACCTGCCTTGCAAAGACTTTTTATTAAACTGCATAGGAAAGTCTGTAAATGGATTGTCACAGAACGTTGGGCTGGGGAAAAAGGCGAGACAACAGATCCGCAGCTTTTGCAAAAACATTTTAGATATACCACTGAAAAAGCGCATAATTAAATGCATGCATGTTTTCAGTCAGGGTATATGTACAAAATAGTGATTTTTAAAATTTTTATGTGGGCAGTGGAGTGTCTCTTGAACTACACTATCTGGTTTTAAGTGACACTATTTTAAGTTAAACCATTGTAAGTTTATTACCCTGCATATAATCCATTAGTTTTTGGGTTTTTTTACACTTGGAATTTTTATTACACATTTTTATCAATATATATACATTACAAGTAATACAAATGGGGAGAAAAAATGTGTTGTACAGATTAGAAAGAGTTATAAAATTGCGCAGTTGGTCAAGTAACATAGCATTAGTGCGATAATCCATTTGTTATAGAAACATAGAAACATAGAATGTGACGGCAGATAAGAACCATTCGGCCCATCTAGTCTGCCCAGTTTTCTAAATACTTTCATTAGTCCCTGGCATTATCTTATAGTTAGGATAGCCTTATGCCTATTCCACGCATGCTTAAACTCCTTTACTGTGTTAACCTCTACCACTTCAGCTGGAAGGCTATTCCATGCATCCACTACCCTCTCAGTAAAGTAATACTTCCTGATATTATTTTTAAACCTTTGTCCCTCTAACCTTTGTTATTGTAGTGTTTAACCCCTTAAGGACGGCAGGCGGGCTATGACGTCCTTGGGGACCCGGCTCTAAACGCCGGTGGGTGGCATAGCACGTCCCCACCGTCCTATGTACTTACCCGCTCGCCGGCAATCCCATGCTGGTGATCGCGGTGGGGGGGGGGGGCTTACCTGGCATCCCAGGGAGTCCCACTGCTGCCGTTCCTGCCCTCCTGGGCCATGTGATCACGAGATCCTTGCTAGGACCTCACGATCACATGGACGGAATAGCCATCCATAGCAGTGCCAGCAGGGGGAGTGCCTTGAATGACTGGTAGTCCCCCTGCTGCCTGAAATAAATTAAAATAATGTTACAAATAATTTAAAATATATATTATTTCATTTTAAATTATTTGTAACATTATTTTAATTTATTTCAGGCAGCAGGGGGACTACCAGTCATTCAAGGCACTCCCCCTGCTGGCACTGCTATGGATGGCTATTCCGTCCATGTGATCGTGAGGACGGAATATATATGTTGGAAGGCCATTTGGCCTGAATTTGTGGGAGGAGTTATGATCCTATATAAACCCTACCCCCTACTTACCTTTGTTGTGCAAGCTGTTTTTCCTCTTGATAGCAACCAGCACTTCCGGCCCGGTGTTTCCCGCCAAAGTCAGTCTCCTGCAAGAAGTCCGTTGCCAGCAGCTCCTGCCTTCCGTCTTCCGTGCCCGTCCAACGGCTTCTACCCGTCTTCGCCACTCGCTACCCGGCTTACGGTCACGAGACCGGCACGTCCACGTAAGCTTAACGTGGGAAATAGCGTTCGACTATTTCCCACGTTCAGGACCTAAAAATGCGGGGATAGGCTCCCTTCATTACTACCTATTCGTGCTATTACACTGTTCATGTACTTCCGCGGAGTACACACGCGTTCATTTTACTTTCGTTAAACTAATTTTACAGACTGCACATACTTACCCTGTGTTCGTCTGTTCTTTAGTACGTTCGTAAAGCAGAACACGTTCAATCGGCTGTTCGTGCAACCTTTCGTTAATGTCTACAGCTGACTATACAATTGGCTTTCTTTTAAATCTTTCGTATGCTCCTTTTCACTGAACGCAGGAGCTCTTTCTATTTTACAGTACTTGTTCATAAGTTTAAACGAACGCAAGAGGCTACAGGGTTGAAATTCTCAGAGCTACTGTAAATGTATCTAATTATTTCATTTTACTTAAACAAGTTTACATTATTTTATCCAATATGATGTTATGTTTTTATTATATGGCTCTTAAAGTCACCACTAGTTAAATAATGTGTTTTCACTAATTCCCGTCCATGGTCACATAATTATGGGAGACCTATATTTCCCTGGGTAATCTCCTTAAAGGCACAGTTTGGCCTTTTCTCTTTATAAATTACGTTTTAAATACACCTCCAGGCATTATCTAATCCTGCGGGGACTTAGTCTATTGTACTTTCACTAATGTTTTAATCATTTACACAACTAAGGTCGCCCCGCTCATAGGTTAAGCCCTTACGGTCCTTTTTCACCAGGCTCATTACACAGAATTAACATGTTCTATAAAACCTCAGTTCCTTAAAGACCTTATATACCAGTTCCTTACACTTAGACTGCATATGTTTTTGGGTTCTACTACTTTCCTCCAAACAGTGTTCAAGAAGTGGTATCCCAGCATCCTGTATTTCTGTATCAGGTAAGAATGTTTACCTATTCTCTTTTTCCCTCGAGGCCTTATTGAGCCTCCACGGCCTCATTTAGCCGCCCCACCTCCCAAAGTGGGTTCTAAACTTCAAACGGGCCAGGTCTGAGATTCCTCACTACGATTAGAACATCAATCACTCAAACCTACACCACCTTGCTACTACTTATTTAACGGTACATTTTATGTCTATTGTTTCTACATTTCTTCACTCAGACCTGTGTCATTACCGCAGTTTCGCCAAGTTACACGGCATCATCCACCAACTACCTGGTTCCCTGCATTTCAGTTTCAGGTATTGTAAATATTACTCACTACGATTAGGTTTCTCCATAAGGCCTCACTTCGCCTTCGTATCATGTAAACGTCGCAATCGTGGGAACCCCGGGGGGCTTGTCTCTACTTACGGACCTACGTTCAGGTCCCTCATCATACACGGGTTCATATGTTACATTTCATTATTACGCTTTACCCATACGTTTGACATTTTTACATTTGGCATACCAGAGGCCCGCCTCAGGCCCTCTAGCATCTATATTGCCCGTTCCCTGCGGAATCAAGAATATATCGAAATCCACCTGCGCATTGACCAAAGAAATAGGACAATACTCAAGGTTAAGTATATACATACGTCAATTACACCAAGAGACAAGCCCCATCAGGCTAGTGAACTGGCATTGAGGGTTAGGCGCTGGCCTTAGCTATCCTAAGTGATACTATGGTCCCGCGAGGTCTACACCCCTACCTCATACACGGAGGTTCAGCTCCACCACCAAATCATAGTTAGCTACCACGCTCTCCCTTCTTTAGGGCTACAGCTAGGGCTTCCCAAGTCACGGCCACACGTTTTTTGAATCTCTTATGGTCACCGCAAGGCCAACATCCTGCCACCACGTTCAGATGGCCACAAAATTCCCTTGGCCCAAATCATAGGTAGAGCCTCTCTCCGCCACTTGGCACTAGCAGGGCCACACCTGTCACTTGGTCCTAGGTTAATTCTTCGCCTCTGCACTAGCTAGCAGGCCAGTTCTCCGAAGGTCTCATCCCCACCTCTACGACACCTTACTTATCCAAATCATTATTTCTTTTCAGAATGTCACAAGAATCCATCCCAATAATCGGTCTACTGTTGGACGAAATACCCAGCACGCCAGTCAGGCCTGGGTCTCCAAAGGAATCTCTCACCCCTTCTTTGTTTGTTCCCTTCTTTGTTCGTTCCATACATCCATACCCCTCATACAGCCCTATTTCTCCATCCAGCAGCTCAGGACTAGCATTAAGCACTCTGCCTTCCACTACAATACCTCTACACATGGCCGTCACTAAGCCTTCACTCCATACATTTACACATGGCCCTCTACGAGCACTATGGCAATTCCGGACCCTCATTTGGGCAGTTACATACGTCAAATTTCTAATATACGAGGGTTAAAGAAATACAACCTTTCATACTACATTCCTAATATTACGCATGGCCTCGTTAGGCCCACGCAAGTCTTTTCCCTCTCTCGGCACACACCCAAGAACCCGGTACCTATCACTATGCATTTGACATATCCAGGCTTCTTTGTTCTGCCACTAATTTAACTGTTTAGTTCCTCTCACCACTCCTTCATCCCACGCACTAGACTGGTAGGCGGGCAGAAGGACAAGCGGGACTGACCATTAATTTCCGGGCAAGGCTCGGCACGCTATGACTTTAATGCTGGGGTATGCTATTTTCACTACTTCCAGGGTATCACACATCTGCTTCATCTGCTCCAGAACCCACACCTAGTCCACATATACAGCCTGACTGTCACCTAAGTTACGCCTAACTAGGTCACCATTGACATCCTGGAATACTATCTGCAATTACACCCAGCTGGGCCTATGGTAGATTCTGATGCCGCGTTTTTCACAGGGGTTTCACACGGGCCTTTTTCGCCAACCCCACAGGTAAACTCGTATGCCCTAACCTATTATCTACATCTATAGACCCACTTACGGTGGACCACCTTCTGTCCACAGCAATCAGACGCTGGTTTCACGATCAGCCCTTTTCGGTCTTCACGTTTCTCATCTTGGTGTACCACTCCCATCGGGGTAGCCATTCACAATACCAAAAATAAGTTTGATCATAGACCTCTTCCGCACCGCCCTCTGCAGAAACCCTCTGCTGGCTGCTCCTAAAGATATTCAGGTGTCCATCAGTCATGAATTTTTGTTGATTTAACGGGTTCACAAACACCTAACAGTAGTCACACCACCACAGCCCCCACCCTTTTTTTTTCACAACACTCGTGGTCCCTCTGTCACCAGGGAAACAGTCGGTCCCTCTCCCATGCTCGCTTTCTGAGGCATAGCTTTGGACTCCACTACTTACCAGACGATCTGTCCCGCATTAGGAACGGATTTGTCCTGCTCCTGCGGAGTGTTGCGCACAATAAGAGGGGGCTTCAGTCCTGGTTTAGGTCCCTCAACTTTGTTGTGCGTATCATTCCGCAGGGTTGGTCTCTTGTGACCTGGGCTACTTAAATTTGCTCCTCGAGGTACCGACCCCTGCCCAACAATTCAGGCAATCCAGCAGGGACAGTTTTACACAATTGGAGTAGTTTTCGGCGGCATGGATTGGGATCTCTTCACTCATTCCCCCACTTTCAAAACACTTACTTTCAATTCACACAGACGCAGCAGCACACACAGGGTTTGCAGCCTTTTTTCGGCAACCACTCGTTAGGGATGCCTGGCCCACTTATACGGATGCTTTGCCGGGCTCTAAAGAGACCTCTACTTTGTTGGAGATCTACCCTTTTGTGGTGGCCTCCCTCACCTGGTGGCCATTTTTGGACTGGCAAGGCAGTTAAATACTGATCTGACAACTCCTCGGCCTGCGATTTCATTAACAAGGGCAGTCATACTCGCTGCCAATGTGGTTGATTTGTGGATGTGGATATATTTATATGTAATATAAAATAAATATGTAAATGTTTAAAAAAATTAAAAATAAATAAATAATTAAAACATATATATATATATATATATATATATATATGTGTGTGTGTGTCATTTCATTTTAACTGTATTTTGATATCTATATATATATATGCGTCCCAGGTACCAGCACTCAATGCTCTCGGTCTTGTAATGCTCTGGTGCTATCTCCAACCAAATTATAAACGATACCAGTAGAGAGCACTCAGGAGTCTCAGTCTGTAATATACTAATAAAGGTCTTGAAAAAAGTATTTTACAGACTGAAACGTCGACTGGAACGTTGTGGGAATTTGTAATTGCTCAATAAAGCAACAGATGAAATTTACCTTGAAAGACTCCTAAGTGCTCTCTACTATTATCGAATATATATATATATATATATATATAAACAAAGTCAGGAGGGCTGCACTCACCTAAACATGCATACATTACAGGGTGCTACTGGGACCGAAATACAAAAATATGCAAACCAGTGCACTCGCTTATTAACTAAACAGTGATTTCAAATCCTAAATAGTACTATTTAAAAACACCTCACCTAGGTAGAAAATAATGGGGGTTTGGTTACATTATATGATCATACATTGCATAAGCCTGCCAACTGCATCAAAGTACCCCATTCTTGGCAGGTCCTACTCTAGCAGCCTAATGCTTGCTGATAGTCATATAGCATCTCAGAGTCATATGGCAGAATTAATTGGAGCACGATGTTAAGAAGTAGAGACACCACTACTCCTCGGGGCATCTCCCCAGTGATAAGTATAACAATAAAACGAGTGAAGTATATGGGTGCGTGCCTGTCCCCCAGGGTGGGCCATATTCCCTTTCCTTCAAAACTCGCCGTTACGCAAAAACAACCTTAGGGGTAAACCCATGAAGCTGAAACTTAAAGGTGGTACCATCCCACCTAAACACAAATAGCTCCCGGTATTGAACATCCCAACTAACAGATAGGACTATTCCCAGGACCCACAAAGTGTATATATTAACAAGAACGAACCCCATATTAGTACAGGGGAGCTATCAATCTCCCACTAAAGATAATATTAGATACAACACAGGATCATATACAGACATATCAAAGAATCAAGAAAAACCCTGCATTACAGGAGAGTTGGGGTGTATGCCTGTCCCCCAGGGTGGGCATCACTATCCCCACTCTACATCTGTAAGGTAGTGGGGAACATATACGAGCGCAAGGGAAAGATGTATAGGAGAAAATGAACACCAATGCATCTTACATGGTACAAAAGTGCAACCACCAATATATCGAATAGTAGTGTAATAAAACTGCACTCCTATATATGCAGAAAGGGGGCATTTTGGACACAGAGACTAAATTGCCATAATCTTATCAAATAATGCAATGTGATGGACTACGCTATACTGGTAACTTCTACCACATAACACGCTGAGACATAGAGATGGTGTCTAAACCCCTAGGGTGGGCACCATACTCCCACAACAGCTAGTGTCAGGGTAAACGTATCATAGAAAGGCAGACAAAGAATATTTCTCATTCAATCCATTCGGGTGGACAGTTTGTAGTGTCCTGATCCAATACAGCTCTCTCTGCAAGAGCATCTTTTTGCGGTCACCTCCCCTTCTAGGCATGGGAACATGGTCGATCGCCATTAATTTCATGGATGGAAGAGTATGTCCTGATTCGAGGAAGTGTTTGGCAACGGGCAGTTCGGATTTGTTATCCCTGTATGCAGTCCTAATGCTCGATCTATGATTACGGATCCTTTCTCTTAAGGGTAGATCGGTCTTTCCGATGTAGGTGAGCCCACATGGACACATCAATTTATAGACTACAAAGTCACTTGTACACGTTAGGCGATGGTGTATCCGGTAACTAGTGCCTGTGTGTGGATGAGAGAATGTTTTCCCTGGAATCATATGGCCGCAGGTTACGCATCCAAGACAACGGTAGCAACCCTGATTCTGCGCCGTTTTCTCCTTCAAGTAACAGTGTGTAGGGTCTGTCTTCACAAGTAGATCCTTCAGGTTTTTATTTCTTTTATAACAGATCATAGGTGGTTGTTGGAAGATGGCCGGTAGAGTCACGTCATTCTTTAATATTCTCCAGTTGTCATGGATGATATCTCTAAACCTTGATGATGATGTGGTGTATGTAGTCGGGAAGACCAATCTCTTGGGCTGTGCCGTGACTGGTAAAGTATCAGTGGTAGTAAGGCATCTGTTGAGAGCTTTTTGTAACACACTATTGTTATATCCACGCTCTCGAAATTTGTTCCACATGACCTTAAGTTGTTCCTGAGCTTTATTGAAGTCGGAATTGTTCCTTAGCACTCGGAGGAATTGTAAGTAAGTATACTTATCACTGGGGAGATGCCCCGAGGAGTAGTGGTGTCTCTACTTCTTAACATCGTGCTCCAATTAATTCTGCCATATGACTCTGAGATGCTATATGACTATCATTAGGCAGCATTAGCTGCTGTGCCATATCTACAATTTGTGTATTTACCATTCTATTTCTGACTTCATCTACTATATGTTTTGATGTACAGCTCCTCTCTGTTTCGATTTAGATGCCTGTTCTGTCTTATTGTCAGATTGATTTAAATGCCTGCTCTGCCTTTATATTTTTCTATATTCCATTTATGGGTATATGGGCATTATATTTATATAGTGCATTAGATTGGGCATTTTTCCGGGTTTTACCCATTATGTATATTGTGTATATGCCCCTTAAGCTGTTCTTTCGTTTTATTACATGTAATTTTAGTTGCTAGGGACGCTTTGGTCACATAGCAACGTTCTCCCAATCAAGCTGTATTTCGGCCGATCACGTGACGCGGTAATGACGCCGTCGCCACGTGATGACGTCACGCACGCACACGTGACTGACGGCGGAACCCGCGCGTTTTTTGGACCGGACAGACAGGGAGTAGGTGTTTATTCCGGTGGTGGGTAAGTTAATTTGCTGGTTCTCATATTTGTATATATGTGTGTATTTGGCTTTGTATGTGTTAGTCCTGATGAAAGTCTGTGAGTAGCAGACTGAAACGTCGATTTTTTACTTTAACAATTAAAAGTTAAATTTTATATTGGAGTCCTGAGAGTGCTATCCTTTCCACATTTATTTACATTTTGCTGGACAAGCACCGGGCAAGTATATTTCTAAGTATATGGAGTGCAAGATTTTTTTCTATTTTTGTATTTGAAGTTCAGTGGCTTGAGCTGACTTTCTATGCACCCTGAATTGGGAATTGGTTCCCTTAGATTATGTCTTTCTACAATATCTTAGTGATACTATTTAGTTCCTGGTCAGTACCACTATCTACTAGGAGTACACTGCATATGACTTTTCTTTTTCATCTATGGAAGATTTTTTTTCACTTGCTGGGGGTTTGTCTGACCAAGCTGAAACATGGCAATACAGTGAAGAGGATGCGGATAGGATCCGCTGGGCAGAATCCACTACAGAACTGCCTCATACTACGTCCCTGAGGGACATTTACTTTGAATTGTTACGTTTAAGAAAACGGGAAACCGATCTAGATTTGCATGGTCTTTTTCTATCAGAGTACCATAGAAAGCTACAGATCCCAAGAGGTTTTCGTGTGAGGAACATTCCTACTATTGGAAGATTAAAACCACATGTCTGCAGGCGATGGATTTCAGTGTTGAATAAGTGCTCCCTAGATCTAATGCTAATTATTATTGAAGACGTGAAAGAGGACCTTATACAAGTCAGAAGGAAAATATCCGAATTGGAAACTAAACAAGCGGTACTGTTATCAGCAGTGGAGTCTGCACCGACTCTATTGAAATTAAATGAAAACATTAAAAACTACAAAACGGACCTCGTAAGATTCAAAAGAGAAAAGCAAGACAAAGTAACCGCAGATTACAAGGAGCATCGAGTATATAGATGGCTGAGTGGGAAGAACGATCAACCATATTTCATAAAGAAACGTAGACCTATTAGAAAGCCCAGACAATATACTATTGACAAAACCTCTGGTGAATCTACGTCGGAATCAGAATATCCACGTGAACAGAGACCTACACGACAGCAGGGTGGTGCCAGTGGCACATCACAACCTTTTTTAGGGATATCGTCATCAGAAGAAACGGGTAAACGGACACGGTACCAGAGCAGACACGGTGTGTCAGGCGCAGACATATCACAAGACGTGGTCAGCAGGGGCGGACCTTTTGGGGGAAGAGGCAGGCCCCCCCGCCAGCAGAGATAGCTCCTATCTTTAATCTATCATCAAGAATTTTATCAACAGACGAAGTAAACTTATTAAGCAAGGGACTATCTTTCGTTCCTACCTCCAAACCGAATCCATTGAATTGGGAGGTGGAACTGTACAAATTCGGCCGTTCATTAAGACTTAAAGATTTCTTTAAATCCAAATCCGCTGATTGCTCTATCATGCCTGCTCAATTTAAGAAAAAGAGCACGTTTGACACCATGCCTAACCAGGCTTCTATCAAGACGTTTCTACGCTCAGTGCACAAAGAGTCATCCGATCATCTGAAAGAAAATTCGCCACATCACTCTAACTGCACACAAAAAGACCGAGCAATGATCAAATTACTGGCGAGCGACAGTACTATCGTCATTAGACCAGCTGACAAGGGTGGCGGTATTGTTATTCAAAATTACTCTGACTACCGCTCTGAAATCTTGGAACAACTTTCTGATCAATCGACCTATCACAAGCTGCCAAATGACCCTACAGAGCAAGTAATGCGTCTGATTGAAGCTTGCTTACTGCGAGGCTTGCACTCCAATTATATTTCTATGGAACTATTTTCGTATTTACAGTCATCAACACCGAGAACCCCAGTGTTATATACACTGCCCAAAGTGCACAAGAACAAAGAGATACCCCCTGGACGCCCCATTGTATCTGCTATAGGGGGCGTATTGGAACCATTGGCAAAATGGTTGGATTATCTATTTAAAGAAACCATAGAACATCTCCCTACGTGTATTAAAGATACTCCTAGCTTCATTAAGCGATTGTCTGAGATGGTGTTACCCTCCGAACCTACAGTCCTAGTGACTTGTGACGTCAAAAGCTTGTATACAGTAATACCACACCAAGATGGGATTGAGGCAATGAGGTCTATTCTAGCTACGTCCACATACTACGCCGGTCCTCCAATAGAATTTACATTGGAACTACTGGAGATTGTACTGTCCCAAAATTACTTTAGATTCGAGTCTGAGTGGTATAGACAGATTGCAGGAACATCCATGGGTGCTGCAATGGCACCCATGTATGCAAATGGCTATATGTTTAACTTTGAGACCAACTACATCTTGGAACCCTATAGAGACCTGATCCTTCTGTACGTCCGCTATATCGACGACGTCTTCATGTTAGTCAGGGGGGACGCAATGGAGGTTGAACAGATGATTGTACAGATCAACTCATGTACGTCTAACATAGAACTCACAGCAGTAGTTGATGCATCTTCAGTGGACTTTCTGGATGTCAGAGTAACACGTATGGACTCCAGCCTAGCCTATACATTATATTCCAAACCCACGGATCGGAACACGCTACTACAGGCAGGCAGCTTCCACCCCACTGCATTAAAAAATTCACTGCCTTACTCACAATTCCTCCGAGTGCTAAGGAACAATTCCGACTTCAATAAAGCTCAGGAACAACTTAAGGTCATGTGGAACAAATTTCGAGAGCGTGGATATAACAATAGTGTGTTACAAAAAGCTCTCAACAGATGCCTTACTACCACTGATACTTTACCAGTCACGGCACAGCCCAAGAGATTGGTCTTCCCGACTACATACACCACATCATCATCAAGGTTTAGAGATATCATCCATGACAACTGGAGAATATTAAAGAATGACGTGACTCTACCGGCCATCTTCCAACAACCACCTATGATCTGTTATAAAAGAAATAAAAACCTGAAGGATCTACTTGTGAAGACAGACCCTACACACTGTTACTTGAAGGAGAAAATGGCGCAGAATCATGGTTGCTACCGTTGTCTTGGATGCGTAACCTGCGGCCATATGATTCCAGGGAAAACATTCTCTCATCCACACACAGGCACTAGTTACCGGATACACCATCGCCTAACGTGTACAAGTGACTTTGTAGTCTATAAATTGATGTGTCCATGTGGGCTCACCTACATCGGAAAGACCGATCTACCCTTAAGAGAAAGGATCCGTAATCATAGATCGAGCATTAGGACTGCATACAGGGATAACAAATCCGAACTGCCCGTTGCCAAACACTTCCTCGAATCAGGACATACTCTTCCATCCATGAAATTAATGGCGATCGACCATGTTCCCATGCCTAGAAGGGGAGGTGACCGCAAAAAGATGCTCTTGCAGAGAGAGCTGTATTGGATCAGGACACTACAAACTGTCCACCCGAATGGATTGAATGAGAAATATTCTTTGTCTGCCTTTCTATGATACGTTTACCCTGACACTAGCTGTTGTGGGAGTATGGTGCCCACCCTAGGGGTTTAGACACCATCTCTATGTCTCAGCGTGTTATGTGGTAGAAGTTACCAGTATAGCGTAGTCCATCACATTGCATTATTTGATAAGATTATGGCAATTTAGTCTCTGTGTCCAAAATGCCCCCTTTCTGCATATATAGGAGTGCAGTTTTTTTACACTACTATTCGATATATTGGTGGTTGCACTTTTGTACCATGTAAGATGCATTGGTGTTCATTTTCTCCTATACATCTTTCCCTTGCGCTCGTATATGTTCCCCACTACCTTACAGATGTAGAGTGGGGATAGTGATGCCCACCCTGGGGGACAGGCATACACCCCAACTCTCCTGTAATGCAGGGTTTTTCTTGATTCTTTGATATGTCTGTATATGATCCTGTGTTGTATAATATATACACTTTGTGGGTCCTGGGAATAGTCCTATCTGTTAGTTGGGATGTTCAATACCGGGAGCTATTTGTGTTTATGTGGGATGGTACCACCTTTAAGTTTCAGCTTCATGGGTTTACCCCTAAGGTTGTTTTTGCGTAACGGCGAGTTTTGAAGGAAAGGGAATATGGCCCACCCTGGGGGACAGGCACGCACCCATATACTTCACTCGTTTTATTGTTATACTTATCACTGGGGAGATGCCCCGAGGAGTAGTGGTGTCTCTACTTCTTAACATCGTGCTCCAATTAATTCTGCCATATGACTCTGAGATGCTATATGACTATCATTAGGCAGCATTAGCTGCTGTGCCATATCTACAATTTGTGTATTTACCATTCTATTTCTGACTTCATCTACTATATGTTTTGATGTACAGCTCCTCTCTGTTTCGATTTAGATGCCTGTTCTGTCTTATTGTCAGATTGATTTAAATGCCTGCTCTGCCTTTATATTTTTCTATATTCCATTTATGGGTATATGGGCATTATATTTATATAGTGCATTAGATTGGGCATTTTTCCGGGTTTTACCCATTATGTATATTGTGTATATGCCCCTTAAGCTGTTCTTTCGTTTTATTACATGTAATTTTAGTTGCTAGGGACGCTTTGGTCACATAGCAACGTTCTCCCAATCAAGCTGTATTTCGGCCGATCACGTGACGCGGTAATGACGCCGTCGCCACGTGATGACGTCACGCACGCACACGTGACTGACGGCGGAACCCGCGCGTTTTTTGGACCGGACAGACAGGGAGTAGGTGTTTATTCCGGTGGTGGGTAAGTTAATTTGCTGGTTCTCATATTTGTATATATGTGTGTATTTGGCTTTGTATGTGTTAGTCCTGATGAAAGTCTGTGAGTAGCAGACTGAAACGTCGATTTTTTACTTTAACAATTAAAAGTTAAATTTTATATTGGAGTCCTGAGAGTGTTATCCTTTCCACATTTATATATATATATATATATATATATATATATATATATATATATCGATATCAAAATACACGTAGAACGAAATAATATATATATATCTATATACATAAGTATATACGTATATATCACTATGTATATACCTATATATAAATAAAAATAATATATATATAATAATAATAATAATAATTATAATTCTATGTATATATTTATATAATATGTTTACATAATTAGTCTTTTTAGAAGTCACTTAGTCACAAACACTGGCCAAAATTGTCATTTAAATTAGTTTATTGCATTTTTCACACACAAACAAATATTAACACTAACATTGGACAGTGTGTGTGACCAAGTGGCTACTAAAAAAGACTCGACATACCCCATTTGCAATACCTTGGGTTGTCTACTATCGCAAATGGTATGCCATCATAATTCTCATTCCTGGGCTACCATACGATCTCAAAGGCAACGTTACCAATCTGGTGAATTTAACATTCTTTAACATTTAACATTCTATATTTGACCCTGTAACTTCCCAAAACACCATAAAACCTGTACATAGGCAGTACTGTTTGACACGTGAGACATTGATGAATACAAATATGTGAATTTTAATGCAGTAAAGGTAAACAGCATTATGACATTCACAGTTAAAATGTCATGCAGAACTAACAAAATAACATTTAGTATTTTCTCCCATTTTTTTATATTTTATTCATAATAAATAATGTTTCATAGTTAACCCCTTAACGCCGTTATGGCGTACCATGCCGTCACGCATTAAATGGGCTTTAAAGCCGTTGCGACGGCATGGTACGCCGTAACGGCTTAAGCCCCCAAGAAGAGAGGTGTACTTACCTCCGCCGCGATCCTCTTCTGGGGGGCTGCCTGAGAGCCCGGGCAGTCCCCTTCCGGCAAATGAGGCCCCCGGGGGCCATGTGATCGCTCTCAAAGAGCGATCACATGGCCTCCTATAGCTGGCTGTGGATCTGCCAGCAGGGAGACTGTCTGAAATATCAGACATTCCCCCTGCTGGTAGGAGGTGTAAAAAAAATAAATTAGACATGTGTAAAAATAAAATAAATATATTTATATATATATAATATGTATATATATTATATATATATAATATATATACATATTATATATATGTAACGCCATACAAAGTGTATTTTAATATTAATATAAGTACATATATTAATATTAAAATACACTTAGAATGATGTTACATATATATATATATATATATATTATATATGTATATATATTATATATAATAGATGTACATATATATATTATATATAAATACGTATAATTAAAATAATAAATAAATAAAATAATAAAATAAATAAATAAAATATTGAAACAAAATTTAATATAAATTATATATGCATATGTAATTTCATTCTAACTGTATTTTGTTATTAATATATATATATCGGTAACAAAATACACTTAGAATGACATTCTATATATATCTATCTATATATAAAATACAAAAAAACGCAAATATATATATATAGATAAATACATATAATTACATAAAAGATTACATTAGTATACGCGTAGAATTTAAATACCTATAAATGCATATATATTAAAATTCTACGTGTATATTTAAATAATCTTTTAACGTAATTATGTGATTTGATTAATTAAAATTTGATTGACATGCCTGACAACACAGGGAGAAAGTGCAGAGAATTTAATTCGCAAGCACTATATTTGACCCTGTAACTCTCCAAGACACCATAAAACCTGTACATAGGGGGTACTGTTTTACTCGGGAGACGTCGCTGAACTCAAATATTAGTGTTTCAAACTGGTAAATTGTATTACAACGATGATATTTTAAGTAAAAGTGAAGTTTTTCGCATTTTTTACAAGCGAACGGCACTTTTATGGTCTATATTATTGTTGTAATATGTTTTACTGTTTTAAAACACTAATATTTGTGTTTAGTGAAGTCTCCCGAGAATAACAGTACCCCCCATGTACAGGTTTTATGGTGTTTTGGAAAGCTAGAGAGTCACATATAAGGCTTGCATTTCATTTTTTTCACATTGAAATTTGCCAGATTGGTTATGTTGCCTTTGAGAGCGTATGGTAGCCCAGGAATGAGAATTACCCCCATGATGGCATACCATTTGCAAAAGTAGACAACCCGAGGTATTGCAAGTGGGGTATGTCCAGTCTTTCTTAGTAGCCACTTAGTCACAAACACTGGCCAAATATTCGTTTTTTGCTTTTTTCACACAAAAACAAATATGAACGCTAACTTTGGCCAGTGTTTGTGACTAAGTGGCTACTAAAAAAGACTAAACATACCCCACTTTCAATACCTTGGCTTGTCTACTTTTTCAAATGCTATGCCATTATGGGGGTAATGCTCATTCCTGGCTACCACACCGTCTCAAAGGTAACATTACTAATCTGGAAAATTTCAATTTGAAAATGGAATGTTCTATATTTGACCCTGTAACTTTCCAAAACAACATAAAACCTGTTAATGGGGGGTACTGTTGTACTCGTGAGACATTGCTGATTACAAATCTGTGCATTTTTTTGCAGTAAAACCTAACAGTGTTATGACATTCACAGTTAAAATGTCAGACGGAAATGCACATTTAAAAAAAAATCTAATTTTCTCACATTTTTTTTAATTTTATTCATAATAAATTATGTTCCATATATGAATAGTTAATGCTAGATTGAAGCCCTGTTTCTCCTGAACAAAATGATATATAATAAGTGTGGGTGCATATAATTTGAAAGAGGGGAACTACGGGTAAACAGACATATAGCGCAAATTCCAGTTTTTGTTTACGTTTTGTTTTGATCAGAACGTGCACTATTGACTCCGTCCTGAAGGGGCTAAATACTTGATGTTAAATGAAAGCCCTGTTTCCCCTGAATAAAATGATATATAATAAGTGTGGGTGCACTTAATATGAAAGAGGTGAATTACGGTTGAACAGTATACATATAGTGCAATTGCCAGGTTTTGTTTACGTTTTGTTTTGATCACAATGTGTACATTTGGCTCAGTCCTTAACCCCTTAACCCCTTCAGGACGGAGTCAATAGTGCACGTTCTGATCAAAACAAAACGTAAACAAAAACTGGAATTTGCGCTATGTGTCTGTTCACCCGTAGTTCCCCTCTTTCAAATTATATGCACCCACACTTATTATATATCATTTTGTTCAGGAGAAACAGGGCTTTAATCTATCATTAACTATTCATATATGGAACATAATTTATTATGAATAAAAGTAAAAAAAATGTGAGAAAATAAGATTTTTTTTTAAATTTGCATTTCCGTCTGACATTTTAACTGTGAATGTCATAATACTGTTAGGTTTTACTGCAAAAAAAATGCACATATTTGTAATCAGCGATGTCTCACGAGTACAACAGTACCCCCCATTAACAGGTTTTATGTTGTTTTGGAAAGTTACAGGGTCAAATATAGAACATTACATTTTCAAATTGAAATTTGCCAGATTGGTAATGTTACCTTTGAGACGGTGTGGTAGCCCAGGAATGAGAATTACCCCCATAATGGCATACCATTTGAAAAAGTAGACAAGCCAAGGTATTGAAAGTGGGGTATGTTTAGTCTTTTTTAGTAGCCACTTAGTCACAAACACTGGCCAAAGTTAGCGTTCATATTTGTTTTTGTGTGAAAAAAGCAAAAAACTAATATTTGGCCAGTGTTTGTGACTAAGTGGCTACTAAGAAAGACTGGACATACCCCACTTGCAATACCTCGGGTTGTCTACTTTTGCAAATGGTATGCCATCATGGGGGTAATTCTCATTCCTGGGCTGCCATACGCTCTCAAAGGCAACATAACCAATCTGGCAAATTTCAATGTGAAAAAAATGAAATGCAAGCCTTATATGTGACTCTCTAACGTTCCAAAACACCATAAAACCTGTACATGGGGGGTACTGTTATTCTCGGGAGACTTCACTAAACACAAATATTAGTGTTTTAAAACAGTAAAACATATTACAACAATAATATAGACCATAAAAGTGCAGTTCGCTTGTAAAAAATGCAAAAAACTTCACTTTTACTTAAAATATCATCGTTGTAATACAATTTACCAGTTTGAAACATGAATATTTGAGTTCAGCGAAGTCTCCCGAGTAAAACAGTACCCCCTATGTACAGGTTTTATGGTGTCTTGGAGAGTTACAGGGTCAAATATAGTGCTTGCGAATTAAATTCTCTGCACTTTCTCCCTGTGTTGTCATGCATGTCAATCAAATTTTAATTAATCAAATCACATAATTACGTTAAAAGATTATTTAAATATACATGTAGAATTTTAATATATATGCATTTATAGGTATTTAAATTCTACGTGTATACTAATGTAATCTTTTATGTAATTATATGTATTTATCTATATATATATATATTTGCGGTTATTTGTATTTTATATATATATAGATATACCGTATATACTCGAGTATAAGCCGAGTTTTTCAGCCCATTTTTTGGGCTGAAAAACCCCAACTCGGCTTATACTCGAGTCACTGTCTGTATTATGGCAATTTGCATTGCCATAATACAGACCGGGGGAGAGGGGGGCTGGCAGAGCTGTAACTTACCTGTTCTGCAGCTCCTGTCAGCTCTCTCCTCCTCCGCGCCGTCCGTTCAGCACCTCGGTCAGCTCCCAGTGTAAGTCTTGCGAGAGCCGCGGCTCTCGCGAGATTTACAGTGTGAGCTGATAGAAGGAGCTGCACAGACCGCGCGGAGGAGGAGAGAGCTGACAGGAGCTGCAGAACAGGTAAGTTACAGCTCTGCCAGCCCCCTCTCCCCCCCACTGAACTGCCAATGCCACTGGACCACCAGGGAAGGAGCCCCCCTCCCTGCCATATATCAAGCAGGGAGGGGGGACGAAAAAAAAAAAATAATAATAATAAAAAAAATTAATAACAAAAAAAAGGGGGATAAGGACCACTATGGGAGGGAGGGGGGGGGGGGTATAAGGACCACTATGGGAGGGAGGGGGGGGGATAAGGACCACTATTGGAGGGAGGGGGGGTATAAGGACCACTATGGGAGGGAGGGGGGGTATAAGGACCACTATGGGAGGGGGTGGGATAAGGACCACTATGGGAGGGGGTGGGATAAGGACCACTATGGGAGGGAGGGAGGTATAAGGACCACTATGGGAGGGAGGGGGGGGGATAAGGACCACTATTGGAGGGAGGGGGGGTATAAGGACCACTATGGGAGGGAGGGGGGGTATAAGGACCACTATGGGAGGGGGTGGGATAAGGACCACTATGGGAGGGGGTGGGATAAGGACCACTATGGGAGGGGGTGGGATAAGGACCACTATGGGAGGGAGGGGGGTATAAGGACCACTATGGGAGGGAGGGGGGTATAAGGACCACTATGGGAGGGAGGGGGGGGGGTATATGGACCACTATGGGAGGGAGGGGGGTATAAGGACCACTATGGGAGGGAGGGGGGTATAAGGACCACTATGGGAGGGAGGGGGGGGGTATATGGACCACTATGGGAGGGATGGGGGGGATAAGGAACATTATGGGAGGGAGAAGGGGGATAAGGGCCACTATGAGAGGGAGGGGGTGGGATAAGGACCACTATGGGAGGGGAGGGGGAAGTAAGGACCACTAGGGGAGGGGAGGGTAAGGACCACTAGGGGAGGGGAGGGTAAGGACCACTAGGGGAGGGGTGAGTCAGGACCACTGGGGGGGGGGTGAAGGAACACGGGGGTGGGGAGGTAAGGACCACTGAGGGAGGAGGAGGGGAAGTCAGGACATATGGGGGGGGAGGGGGCGGCAAAAATTTTTTTGCCTACGGCGGCAAATATCCTTGCACCGGCCCTGCACACACTGCATTCACACACTGCATTCATACACACACACACTGCATTCATGCACACACACACTGCATTCATACACACACGCTGCATTCATATACACACACGCTGCACTCATACACACACGCTGCACTCATACACACACGCTGCACTCATACACACACGCTGCACTCATACACACACGCTGCACTCATACACACACGCTGCACTCATACACACACACATACGCACACACTGCATTCATTATACACACACTGTAAATAAATATTCAATTAATATATTTTTTTTAGGATCTAATTTTATTTAGAAATTTACCAGTAGCTGCTGCATTTCCCACCCTAGTCTTATACTCGAGTCAATAAGTTTTCCCAGTTTTTTTGGATAAAATTAGGGGCCTCGGCTTATATTCGGGTCGGCTTATACTCGAGTATATACGGTATATAGAATGTCATTCTAAGTGTATTTTGTTACCGATATATATATATTAATAACAAAATACAGTTAGAATGAAATTACATATGCATATATAATTTATATTAAATTTTGTTTCAATATTTTATTTATTTATTTTATTATTTAATTTATTTATTATTTTAATTATACGTATTTATATATAATATATATATGTACATCTCTTATATATATAATATATATACATATTATATATATGTAACGTCATTCTAAGTGTATTTTAATATTAATATATATACTTATATTAATATTAAAATACACTTTGTATGACGTTACATATATATAATATGTATATATATTATAAATATAATATATATACATATTATATATATATATAAAAATATATTTAATTTATTTTTACACTTGTCTTTGATTTATTTTTTATACTTCCCACCAGCAGGGGGACTGTCTGATATTTCAAACAGTCCCCCTGCTGGCAGATCCACAGCCAGCTATAGGGGGCCATGTGATCGCTCTTTGAGAGCGATCACATGGCCCCCGGGGGCCTCATTTGCCGTGGGAGGGCTGCCTGGGCTGTGAGGCAGTCCTCCCGAAGCGGATCGCGGCGGAGGTAAGTATAACTTACCTCCTGGGGCTGCAAGCCGTTACGGCGTGCTATGCCGTCATAACGGCTTTAAAGCCCACTTAACCCGTGACGGCATAGCACGCCGTAACGGCATTAAGGGGTTAAGGACGGAGGACGGTTCAGGACCGTCATCGGCATTTTTGCGTTGCCGACCGGTGCCGGTCCTGAACCGTCCTAACCGTCCAATGTACTTACCCGATCGCCGTCGTTCCCCCGGCGGCGATCGGCGGTGCTCCCGGTGTGGGGAGACTGCCTGCAGCCCAGACAGTCTCCCCATGGCAGTTTAGGACCCCTGTGGCCATGTGATCGCCCAACAGAGCGACCACATGGTCACAATAGGTGTCCTAGTCTCTGCCTGCAGGGGGACTGTCTGTGCTGACAGGCAGTCTCCCTGCAACTGTAAAATCAGTGTAAAATAAAAAAAAAAAAAAATTAAAGTTATAGTTAATAAAAAAAAATATTATTATATATGTGTATATATATGATATATAGACATATATTATACCTATATAATATATGTCTATATGTCATATATATAATGTCATGCTAAGTGTATTTTTATATTAATATGTACATATATTAATATAAAAATACACTTATAATTAATTTACACACGTATATATATAATATATATATAATAACTATATATATTGTATATATATATTATTATAAAATACGAATAATAAATAATTTCAATTAAATTAAAAATAATAATAAAAATTTAAAAAAATTATATATCTATACGAAATTTTATTCTAACTGTATTTTGATATTAATATATATATATATATTTATATCAAAATACACTTAGAATGAAATTGTATATATATCTATGTATATATAAATAAATAAAAAGAATGCGAACTATTCATATGTCCATATACAAAATTACATAAATAATGATATAAATATACACGTAGACTTCAAATATATAAATATGCATATATATTTAAATTCTACGTGCGTATTTATGTAATATTTTTACATAATTAAGTTATTTTATTGATTGCGATTTAAGGGACCTGCCTGCCAACCCAGGCCGAAAGTACAGAGAATTTAATTTGCTATCACTGTATTTTACCCTGTAACATTCTACGACACCCTAAAACCTGTACATGGGGGTACTGTTTTACTCGGGAGACTTCGCTGAACACAAATATTAGTGATTCAAAACAGTAAAACATATCACAGCGATGATATTGTCAGTGAAAGTGACTTTTTTTGCATTTTTCACACACAAACAGCACTTTTACTGATGATATAATTGTTGTGATACATTTTCCAGTTTTTAAACACCAATATTTGTGTTCAGCAAAGTCTCCTGAGTAGAACAGGACCCCCCATGGACAGGTTTTATAGTGTTTTTGAAAGTTACAGGGTCAAATATATGGGTCAAATATTTTTACATTGAAAATGGCCAGGTTGGTTACGTTGCCTTTGAGAGCGTATGGTAGCCCAGGAATGAGAATTACCCCCATGATGGCATACCATTTGCGAAAGAAGACAACCCAAGGTATTGCAAATGGGGTATGTCCAGTCTTTTTTAGTAGCCACTTAGTCACAAACACTGGCCAAAATTAGCGTTCAATTTAGTTTTTTACTTTTTTCACACACAAACAAATATGAACGCTAACTTTGGCCAGTGTTTGCGACTAAGTGGCTACTAAAAAAGTCTGGACATACCCCATATTGAATACCCTGGGTTGTCTACTTTAAAAAAATATGTACATGTGGGGTGTTATTCAGCGATTTATGACAGATAATAGTGTTACAATGTCACTATTGATACATTTTAAAAATGTATGTTTTGAAACCGCAATATCCTACTTGTACTTATAGCCCTATAACATGCAAAAAAAATAGCAAAAAGCATGTAAACACTGGGTATTTTTGAACTCAGGACAACATTTTGAATCTATTTAGCAGTTTTTTTCATTCGCTTTTGTAGATGAGTAAAAGATTTTTCACATAAAATTCAAAAAACTTGTATTTTTTTCAATTTTTCATCATATTTTTTCATTTTTTTAAAATTAAATTACATGAGATTATATAAATAATGGTATGTAAAGAAAGCCCCCTTTGTCCTGAAAAAAACAATATATAATTTGTATGGGAACAGTAAATGAGAGAGCGGAAAATTACAGCTAAACACAAACACCACAAAAGTGTCAAAAAGATGCCTGGTCGCAAATGTACAACATCGCAAAAAAAGTCCGGTCCTTAAGGGGTTAAGGGGTTAAACCCTAATTTAATAGTGTCTCCTGTTTACATTATTCCAAAAAAGGTATATCAATTACAGAGAGTTACACAATAAAGTATAACTATATACATATAATTATACCTACCAGCACAAGTCAAGTAGAGTACCATGCCTATGGGCATATAGTTCGAAATTAGCCCAGACCAGTTTAGATTCTGAGAAACAATTAACTTAATGGAAAATATGCAAAATGTTAAAACATCCAAAATAATAGTAAATACAGTCATGACAGTGGCGGATCCAGACTGATCTCGGGAGGGGCACTTTTATATTATTTAAAGAAATAATGCATGCACAATAACCACTACAGCTCTGTGTACTGGTTATGGTGCCAGGAGTGCTTCCCAGAGTATGTAGTCAAACCGTTTAAGAACAGTTTGACAACTTACCTGGGATCTGCTGGGATATGGGGCTGTATTAGGGCAAAGGAGCAGTGGTGTAATGTGAGAGGTGCAGTGTGTGTGGGGAGGGGGGAGGGGGGTGTAGTGAGAGAATGTGTAGGGTGTGTGGGGCAATGTGTGTATGGGGGGCTGTGTATGTGTGTGTGGGGCAATGTGAGTGTGTGTGTGGCAGTATGTGTATGGGTGGGCAGTGTATATGTGTGTGGTGCAATGTGTGAATATGTATGGTGTGTGTATGGGGGACTGTATGTGTGTGTGTGGGGGGGGGGCAGTGTGTGTATTGGGCCTGTATGTGTGTGTGGCAATGTGTGTGTGAGGGGCCGTGTGTGTATGGGTGGGCAGTGTATATGTGTGTGGGGAAGTGTGTTTGTATGTGTGTGGGTCAGTGTGTGTATGGGGGCAGTGTATGTGTGTATGGGGGAGGCAGTGCATGTGTGTGTGTGGGGGGCAGTATATGTGTGTGTGTGGGGGGGCAGTGTGTGTATGGGGGACTGTATGTGTGTGTGGCAATGTGTTTGGGGGGGGCAGTGTGTGTGTGTGTGGGGCAGTGTGTGGGGGGCACTGTGTGTATGGGGCAGTGTATGTGTGTGTGGGGGGGCAGTGTATGTGTGTGTGGGGGCAGTGTGTGTATGGGGGGCAGTGTGTGTGGGGGCAGTGTGTGTATGGGGGGCAGTGTGTGTATGGGGGGGCAGTGCATGTGTGTGGGGAGCAATGTGTGTATGGGGGCAGTGTGTGTGTGTGGGGGCAGTGTGTGTATGGGGGGCAGTGTGTGTGTGTGGGGGCAGTGTGTGTATGGGGGCAGTGTGTGTATGGGGGTCAGTGTATGTGTGTGTGTGGGGGCAGGGTGTGTATGGGGGCCAGTGTATGTGTGTGTGTGGGGGCAGTGTATGTGGGGGCAATGTGTGTGTATGGGGGGGCAATGTGTGTATGTGTTGAGGAGGGTAGGGGGACTTTTTGATAAAAAAAATACAAATAAAAAAATATTCATAAACTTTAATACACTTATGTCCCCCCTCCCTTCTTACCTTTACTGGGAGGAGGGGGGACATTTCTTAGTTCCTGGTGGTCCGGTGGGGATTCCCACCAGGTCCCAGTGGTGGTGAGAGTGAACTCTAGCCCGTAGCTCCAGGGCTACGTTCACTCTCGCGAGATTTGGAGCATTGCCGTGGTAACCACAGCAACGCTCCATGCTCGCGAGAGTAGGACCTGGAGGAGCTGCAGGCTGAGCTCCCGGGTCCTCTCCCTCCCTCCCCTGCCGGCTGCCAGCAGAGTGCCTGCGGACCGGGGAGGGAGATTTCTGATCTCCCCTCCGGTCCCGGTCCGCAGGCACTTTGCAAGGCTGGCACACGGACAATGCCAGCCCTGCATTAGCCGGCAGAGGTGAATCTCGGGGGGGCAATTGCCCCGTTTCCCCGCCCCCTGGATCCGCCAGTGAGTCATGAGAAAAAGAAGGTACACCCTCTTTGAATACTATGACTTTACATATAAGAAGATAATAATAATAATAATCATCTGTTCCTTGGCAGATCTTAACATTAGGTAAATACAACCTCAGATGAACAACAAATGACAATTTACACCGTGTCTTGATTTATTTAGCAAAGATAAAGCCAAAATTGAGAAGCCATGTGTGAAAAACAAGTGAAGTACACCTTATGATTCAATAGCTTGTAAAACCACCTCTAGCAGTAATAACATGACGTGATAATTTTCTGTATGACTTTATCGGTCTCTCATATCGTCATGGCCGCCATCTGGGCATAACAACCTTGATGGTTGTCATGGGCCAGGTAGTCCTCGGGGCCCGGACTGCCTGGATGTCCTGGGCCCAAAATTCTCTATGTGCACACACACACATATATATATATATATATAGCTATTATCGCTATATATTTGTGCACCAGCGTGCCCCCAGCTACCAGTATACTGCAGAGGGGCCCAGCATACTCCGTCTTACGTTACCAGCTGAACCTCAGTCTCTAACTCTTGCGAGTCCAACATCTATCAAATCATTGCCACGGATTGCTATTGCAATGCTCTGCGTGACACATAGGCAAAGGCTTGAGGATCAGCTGGAAAGTGAAGATGGAGTGTGCTGGGGCCCTCTGCAGTATACAGGTAGCCAGTGGCCTGCACCATGCCACTGAACCACCAGGAAATGTAATCTCCCCCTTCCCTGGCCACAGGTGAGAAGCAAGGAGGGGGGAATAAAATAAAATGTGCTAAAAGAAATGTATAAAAGAAAAAGCCCCTTTTCCCCACAGAATGCCTCCCCTAGTTTACACAACATTTACACACACTACATCCCTACACAAACACACACTCTGCATTCACTATACACACTGCATCTAATACACACTAACACTACTCACACTCTGTATTCACTATACACACTACACAAATACACACTCTGCATTCACTATACACACACTACATCCACTACAAACACTCTGCATTCACTATGCACACACACAACATCCACTACACAAGCATGCATTCTGCATTCACTATACACACACTACATCCACTACACAAACACACACTCTGCATTCACTATATACACTGCATCTAATACACAAACACTACGCACATTCACTATACACACTCTGCATTCACTATACACACACTACATCCACTACACAAACAAACACTCTGCATTCACTATACACACTGAATCTACTACATAAACACACACTCTGCATCTAATACACACAAACACTACATACATTACACAAACGTACAATCTGCATCCACTATACACACGGCATCCGTTACGCACACAACGCATCCACTTTACACATGCACTCTGCATCCTTATGGTCGGACTCAGGATAGGCCCTGTGGGTGGAATCGGGAGCGGGCCCCAAGGGCGCTAGACCCTGAGCTCAGTGGTGTATCCTGGTTTTGTGCTGCCCTAGGCAGGACAAAACTCAGGCGCCCCCCCCGCGCCACCCCCACCCAACCTTTCCCCCCGCCCCGCATTCTAAATACACACACACACATTCACTGACAGATACGCATACACTAGCTAACAGAAACACACACTCGCTAACAGACACACTCACACTCAGTAACAGACAAACACACTCACTAACAGACACACACTAACAGACACACACTGACTAGCAGACACACACACTCACTAACATACACACACACTCACAGGCAAACACACACACTAACAGACACACACACTAACAGACACAGACACACACTCACCCACCCACATTAACACATTTTTTAAAATTTATTTTTAACACATTTTTTTTAAATTTATTTTTAACACATTTTTTTTATTTATTATTAACACGTTTTTTTAAAAATTTATTTTTAACACATTTTTTTAAATTTATTATTAACACTTTTTTTTAAAATTTATTTTTAACACATTTTTTTTTAATTTAACACCCCCCCCCAGCCTCCTTACCTTTGGGAATGCTGGGGAGGGGGGTGTCTCTTCCTCCCTGGTGGTCCAGTGGCTATCGGGCGATCGGGCGGCACTGCCTGGCGGGCGGGCGGCCGGCGAGGGAGCACTTCCCCTGAGCTGTCTGCTCAGCTCCCTCGCGCGCCTCAGAGTGAGGCTGGGAGCCGGAATATGACGTCATATTCCGGCTCCACCTCCCAGCCTCACTCTGCGGCTGGCGAGGGAGCTGAGCAGACAGCTCAGGGGAAGTGCTCCCTCGCCGGCCGCCCGCCCGCCAGCGCCACCCGACCGCCGGCATGTCTGTTAGCCGCAAGGCTAACAAGACATTTGCCTTGGGCATTTGGGGGCGGCTTTTTTTGCCGCCCCCTGGAAAATGTCGCCCAAGGCAAATGCCTTGTTTGCCTCGCGGCTAATACGCCCCTGCCTGAGCTGTGTGTTTCTGAAGGCAGTCCTGCACATCGTTGTGGATGAAGGTTGACCCACATTTCTTTACAACATTGCTTCAGTTCATTGTGGTTCTTCGGCATTTGTTTATGCACAGTTTTCTTAAAGTCCAGCCACAGAATTTCAGTTGGGTTGAGGTCTGGACTTTGACTGGGCCATTGCAACCTTGATTTTTTTTCTTTTTCAGATATTCTGTTGTATATTTGCTGGTGTGCTTGGGATCATTGTCCTGTTTTATGAACCAATTTCAGCTAAGCTTTAGCTGTCGGACAGATGGCCTTTACATGTGACTCTAGTTAACTTAGGTTCACGGGTCCCGTGGCTGAAAAACAAGCCCAAATCACCACCCCTCCCCCACCATGCTTGACAGTTGGTATGAGGTGTTTGTGCTGATATGCCGTGTTTGGTTTCCACTAAATGTGGCACTGGGCATTATGACCAAACATCTCCATTTTGGTCTCGTCTGTCCAAATTAAATTCTGTTCTAGAAGTTTTGTGGTTTGTTCAGATGCAATTTTGTAAACCTAAGCTGAGCTGCCATGTTCTTTTTAGAGAGAAGAGGTTTTCTCCTGGCAGCGCTTCCAAACAAATCATACTTGTTCAGATTTTTTCTAATTGTACGGCCATGAACGTTAACATTTAACATGCTAACTGAGGCCTGTAGAGTCTGAAATGTAACTCTTGGGTTTCTTGCAATTTGAATTTGCTGGGATGTCCACAACTGGGAAGATTGGCAACTGTCTTGAATGTTTTCCACTTTTGAATACTCTTTCTCACTGTAGAATGATGGATTGAATAAAATTGTGTTATACCCCTTCCCAGTTTGATGGGCAGCAACAATTACTTCTCTAAGATCATTACTGATGTCTTTCCTCTTTGGAATTATGTTAACACATACCTGAATGCTCCAGACCAGCAAACATCTAGAAAGTTGGCTTTTATATAGGTAGTCACACTTGTTGATGATTAATTAATCAAGGGCTTTTGATTAGCAGCACCTGTCTGTTACTTAGCTTCTTAATTCATATTGAAGCAATAAGGGTGTACTTAGCTTTTCGCACATGGCGTTTGTTAAATACATCATGACAAGGTGTAATATGTCATGTGCTGCTGTTCATCTGAACTTGTATTTGTCTAATTTTAAAACCTGCTAAGGAACAGATGATTGCTGTTATGCCCTGATATGAAGTTATATAATTCAAAGAAAATGTGCTTTCTTTTTAACATGACTGTATGTGCATACATAAATATGTAAATTATTATTACATATAATTATAGCTATATATATTTTCATTTAGCTGGAGTCAATGGCTTTATTGCTCATATTTTGTATTTTCCCCTTCTTTTTTTTCTTTAGTTTTTGAAATATATTCAATTGGCTTTTATGAGCTGTGCTCAGGAATTTGTTTATATTTCTTTTAACAGAATTGAGGAAAATATTTCAAATTTAGAATTTTCAAGGGATTTATCAAGTCAGAGTGTATGATTTAGGAGCTTTAGGAGCCCTCTTATTTTGGTTTTAGTCATATGATCTCTCAGTACTGTGTGACAGCGTCTTCTTTTTCTGTCTTCTATCTATATATACTTAAAAGTCCAAACAAATCAAAAATGCACTGTAAACTCCATGTCTTTACAAACGTTCATGTACTAGTCATAACTTCCATGTAAGGAAAGGATCTGCCTTTTATGTTAACATTACAAATAAACCATATAACCAAACATGCCACTATAGGCATTTCAAAAGACATTTAACTATTATGTAATTATATTTTTCTTGTTACAACACATAAGCTTTTTCTTGTATGTTACATGTGCTTAATAAAAAGAGGAAAATAAAAATTATCAACACAATGTTAAAAGTCAAATTGGGTTATTTGGTAAAGTGTGATTAGTGTGTCTCCTACTCCCACAGTGCTCTTGCCATGAGGGAATTGTCCCATTCTAGACCTGCCCCAGAATAAGTCCAGTTGGGGCCATGGCCCCAGGCAGCACTTTAAAGGGGGCAGCAATTTGCTGTCCTCGCCATGCAGCAGGTCGGACATAGAGAGCACCCCTATTCTCTGCCATGACAGGTATAACATCAGGACGCCAATCTGTGTGTGAGCAAAGTTAGTTCTACCTTTACATTGGGCACCGACTCTGTGAGGGCAACAGTTAACTGCCACTTGGGAAGGAGGGTGGGGACATGGTAAAGGGGTAAAGACATATAGAAGGATGAGAGGGAATATATGGAAGGAGGAAGAGAGACATGGATGGAAGCAGGAAAGAGACATGGAAGGGGGAAGAGACATGGAACCGAGGTAGGAAAAGACATGGAAGGAGACGAGAGACATGAAAGAAAGCGGAGAGAGACATGGAATGGTGGGGGAAGAGAGACATGAAAGGAATGGAGGAAGAGAGACATCAAAGGTTGAAGAGGGACATGGATGGAATGGGAGTGAGAGACATGGAAGTAGAAGAGAGACAAAGGGGGAAGACAAAGATGGAAGACTAAAGAGAAACATGGATTAGAGGAAGAGAGACATGGAAGGAAGGGTGAGATAGACATTGAAGGAAGGGTTGAGTGAGATAAGGAAGGGAAAGAGACATGCAAGGAAGCAGAGAGAGTCTAGGAATGGGGAAGAAATACATTGAAGGAAGGGGGAAGAAATGGAAGGATGGGGGAGACATCGAAGGAAGGGTAAGACAGACATGGAAAGGGCTGAGGCAATACCTAATATGCTGTGGGTGCAATCTGGTGCTATGGGAACGGATAATAAGCGTTAAATGTTGCAGAGAATATGATGTGAAGAGGAGCAGAGGAGGAGGAGTGAACCAAGGTAAGAGAAAGACTGTGGAAGTGTATGTGTACATATAAAATCTGTGTGACTCCGTCAACGTGCTTGTATGCCTTTGGGGGGGGGATGAATTTGAGTATTGGACCCAGGCAGCACAATGTCCCACCCTATGCTATATATTCTTATCTTCTTTGAAACAATTCATACTCGTGGGTGGCCCTCTTTAGGCTTACTTATAGAGCAGTTGGGGCACACCAAATGGTTCGGTGAGGTAGCCTGCATCCATTACTTCATGACCACATATCATATTATGATACATTCTCCAATTTGGACATATTTACCATTTGGTTATATTGGCCTAAAATTTTGAATTCTTTTCACTTTGCTTAATTAACTTTAAATTCCAGACAATTAACAAATTAGTAAATAACATTGAAATCAGTCAGTGAATACGAACAGACATATAGCTAAATATTAGCATTAAAAGTTGGCCAGCTTATATTTGTTGCTAAACAAAGTACCTGATGTTTTATATTACATGGCTGAGTTATTTAATAATATTAAATGTATCATCTAATAGATAGTTGCTAAAATGTAAGCTTTGTTTGAAATAAACTGGCAATGAGAAATATATTAAGTTCCAATACATACAGTATTTTAATATACGGTAAGTAAGCTGCAGAACAAAATCATGTGCAAAGTTCCACCTGGTTGCATTTAGCCACAGGTGAGATATACTTTACCAACTCCAGATTTAGCACATCCTCTTCATTCTATAATTAGTTAAGGGCTAAAATTCACAAAAGTAATACATTCGGCATAGATGAGGACATAGATTAGTAGCACCCCTGTTCTCAGACCAGAGTTGTGTAAAGTTCTGACAGCTCTTTAATTACGCAAGGAAGTCCATCACTGATCACTGTCAAAAAGATAAAGGATACAACAGCCCCAGGTTCCCAGGGTACAGCCGGGCTAGAGGGTGGCCAAGCCTCGCTTAGTCACTTTGAAAAATAAACAATGGACCAATGAGGTAGTCTGCATCCATTACTTATACCATCATGACCACATATTTTATGATACATTCTCCAATTCGGACAAATTTACCATTTGGTTAATGTTTGTCTGGACCAGGCACTCAAGGTTGGCTCAGATGTTGATAGATTTATTTGAGCAAAATCAGCAGCATTGTTTCGACCCTATCAGGGTCTTTGTCATCACTGATCACTGTCAGCTGGGGAGAATTAGTGAGACGCCATCAAGGATCGATGAGTCTCACTCTGTCACTAAGAATATCGGAATCCCCTCAGATTCCAAAATCTGTCTAGGTTGAACGTAAACCTCTTATTAAAAGGACTGTATGCACCACTCACATTTTTAAAACTATGGTGAGTTGTGTTGAAGTCCTGACACTTAAATTTTTTTAAATTCAATTTGTTAAGACAACATAAGTATAATATGGGTTACCTGAGTATTTCATGGTTTTGAATGTAGGGTGCGGCTAATTGAGTTCTAAGATGTGTGCAGCATGAGTGAAGCCAGGAAGATAAGAGTAGGAGAAAATGTATGAGAAAATATTGCTTATTGCTTGTTGTATTACTTACTAGATACATACATATTTTTTGTGCTAGTTTTTTTTGGACTCGACCATCCACCATTAGAATTAAAAATCTATCTTGACAGCACTCTCTAGAATAAAGTATAAGAGATGTAACATTTGTAATACATTTATGAATCATATCTGATATACAGGGATTTTATATAAATGAGTGCATGTTTGTCAGTAAGTGTCTATGTGTGTGTGTGTGTGTGTCTGTCAGTGAGTGAGTGTGTGTCTGTCAGTGAGTGTGTGTGTCTGTGTGTCTGTCAGTGAGTGTGTGTGTCTGCCAGTGTGTGTCTGTCAGTGAGTTAGTGATATGAGAGGGCGGCAAAATGGATCTTTGCCTAGGGCGGTAGAAATCCTTGCATCGGCCCTGATTCACAGTAAGTCGTTTTCGGGTCTTGGTATAATAGTGTCCATCTCTTCTCTTGGACAGGTTATTATCCCAGCTGAATACCTGATAACTGGTAGGGAGTATGTGCTGATGGCATGGATCTTGTTCTAAACAACTAAAACAATGTTGCTTGATGTTTATTCATTCAAAAACATACAGCGCATAGAATTTATGTTATAAGGAATTAATTATACAAACAAGCTGCTGCATGTTTGTGGTTTTCATCCAACAAAAAGTGATACAAGCAAAATAAACAAAATTTTGTGAAAAAGTGGAGAACCTTTTTGTGCTAATAGATAAAATAACTGACAGTGTTTGCCTTTACATTTCTCTCAAGATGTACATGTAAGAGAAAACAATAACACAAATATAATGTTATATTGCAATAGAAATAGGTTTTCAATAAAAAAACAAGAATGGTCCTTCTAACATATTTTGGAGCTTATAAAACAAGTTCCCAAACTGAAGAGCTCTGCACCGAATGGTGATGCCTCTCTCTCCCAATATGCTCATATTTCTGTATTTCATTCAAAGCAGATCCTCTTACAGGCGATCAGGGTCATGTAAAATAAGAGTAACAATAGTACTATCTAGTGCAGATTATCACCTGATTTGGCATATAGTGTTAAAGCATTTAATATTAGTATTGTTGCGATTTTAGGGATTTATATGGGGCCAACTTATGCTGCAGTGCTCTACAATATTATAAAAGGGGTAAATTTAATGATAAATGGGACAATTGCAACTTTTACATGAGTATAGGTTAATGAGGACACTGCTTTCAAACAGGCTTTCAGTCTAGAGGAGGTGAGGTATAAAAACACAATACAAAGGGTATCGAGGGGGATAGCAATTAAACAACAAGCAGGAAATGCAGCAGTACTGTAGGAAAGAGTAGAGTGTGTCCCTTTAGAAGAGAGCAATAGACAGGTTTGTGAACTAGACGCTACTCAGCTTTTCTGAAGAGATCAGTTCTGAGGGACTTCTTAAATGATTGAAGACTAGGGGAGAGTCTGATGGGGTAGGCAGGCTGTTCTAAATAGAAGGAGCCACTCACACCTTTGGGAGCGTATGAATACAACTCCAATATTAAAGGCATTGCTTATGTAATCGGGTGACACCAACTTCTTGAGCTGGATACATTCTCAGACACTCCAAGCCATTAAATATACATGTATTAAATTCCTCGTTAATATCAAAGTTACAGGGAGTGCAGAATTATTAGGCAAATTTGTATTTTGACCACATCATCCTCTTTATGCATGTTGTCTTACTCCAAGCTGTATAGGCTCGAAAGCCTACTACCAATTAAGCATATTAGGTGATGTGCATCTCTGTAATGAGAAGGGGTGTGGTCTAATGACATCAACACCCTATATCAGGTGTGCATAATTATTAGGCAACTTCCTTTCCTTTGGCAAAATGGGTCAAAAGAAGGACTTGACAGGCTCAGAAAAGTAAAAAATAGTGAGATATCTTGCAGAGGGATGCAGCACTCTTAAAATTGCAAAGCTTCTGAAGCGTGATCATCGAACAATCAAGCGTTTCATTCAAAATAGTCAACAGGGTCGCAAGAAGCGTGTGGAAAAACCAAGGCGCAAAATAACTGCCCATGAACTGAGAAAAGTCAAGCGTGCAGCTGCCAAGATGCCACTTGCCACCCGTTTGGCCATATTTCAGAGCTGCAACATCACTGGAGTGCCCAAAAGCACGAGGTGTGCAATACTCAGAGACATGGCCATGGTAAGAAAGGCTGAAAGACGACCACCACTGAACAAGACACACAAGCTGAAACTGGGCCAAGAAATATCTCAAGACTGATTTTTAAGGTTTTATGGACTGATGAAATGAGAGTGAGTCTTGATGGGCCAGAGGGATGGGCCCGTGGCTGGATAGGGCAGAGAGCTCCAGTCCGACTCAGACACCAGCAAGGTGGAGGTGGAGTACTGGTTTGGGCTGGTATCATCAAAAATGAGCTTGTGGGGCCTTTTCGGGTTGAGGATGGAGTCAAGCTCAACTCCCAGTCCTACTGCCAGTTTCTGGAAGACACCTTCTTCAAGCAGTGGTACAGGAAGAAGTCTGCATCCTTCAAGAAAAACATGATTTTCATGCAGGACAATGCTCCATCACACGCGTCCAAGTACTCCACAGCGTGGCTGGCAAGAAAGGGTATAAAAGAAGAAAATCTAATGACATGACATCAAATGTGAGATTTACAAGGAGGGAAAACAGTACACCTCTCTGAACAGTGTCAGGGAGGCTGTGGTTGCTTCTGCACGCAATGTTGATGGTGAACAGATCAAAACACTGACAGAATCCATGGATGGCAGGCTTTTGAGTGTCCTTGCAAAGAAAGGTGGCTATATTGGTCACTGATTTGTTTTTGTTTTGTTTTTGAATGTCAGAAATGTATATTTGTGAATGTTGAGATGTTATATTGGTTTCACTGGTAAAAATAAATAATTGAAATGGGTATATATTTGTTTTTTGTTAAGTTGCCTAATAATTATGCACAGTAATAGTCACCTGCACACACAGATATCCCCCTAAAATAGCTAAAAACAAACTAAAAACTACTTCCAAAAATATTCAGCTTTGATTTAATGAGTTTTTTGGCTTCATTGAGAACATGGTTGTTGTTCAATAATAACATTAATCCTCAAAAATACAACTTGCCTAATAATTCTGCACTCCCTGTATTGATACATTGATAATTTAAACTCTTAGCACCTTGCTTAAAAACTGTGTGAGATACTATTTATCTACTTATAAAATATTCTACCAGAAAAGTTACATTGAGATTTTTCTAATTTTCAAGAATGTCCTGGCCCACAAACATTTCATTGTTACAATTGAGTACAATATAATATTAAAAATACAACATAATATTAAAATACACAAATAGATATTTAACACAGAACAGGTAAGAACTTATATTAAACCATTATTACAGGTGCATTCTGTATTGACAAATATTGACAGAGATCTCTTAATGGATTTTAGCTTGGAGGTTTGATTGTGTCCGTTAGATTATTCCATAATTGCGGTGCTCTGTAGAATAATGAGGATGAAGCCACTTTCTTTTTGTATTGTGGTATACTAAGTAAAGTGTTTGTACTGGATTGGAGGTTATAGGAGGTGGGAGCAGTTGGGGAGAGCATGCTACTCAGTAAGGGTGGGTGCTTCCAAGAAAAGCTCTTAAACACAAAGATGGAAAGATGAAGGGTGCGTCTGGATTCCAGTAGTATCCAGTTTAGCTCTTTCAGCATAGAAAGACAATAGAACCTGCTTTCAATCCACATAAGCCAAGAGGGTGCTTAGCTAGACCAAGAGCCAGAAGCAACCCAACAGAATATAGATACCAGTTGAAGAATAAGGTCCAGGCACTGCAATGCTTTATTGGAACCAAAGAAATGTTTCGACCACCTTACCAAAGACCCTCTAGAGGGTCAAAATGATGCAGTGATTCTTTGGTTCCAAAAAAATGCTCCTATAGAGCATTTGAGTGCCTGGACCTTTTTCAATTGGTGGGTCGTGTAATTACATTGTAGTACAAAGCAGCAGAATGAGTTATACAAAGTAATAAGTTTATGAAGATGGGTTTGCAGAAAGGAAATCAAAGGTAACAGGGGTGTTATGAGGGGTGATTTTTATGGACTTATCAACATAAATAACAATGCCTTCTCCTCTTTTTGCTCTGTCATTTTCAAAGCATGAACACCCATGCATTGCAATGGTAGAGTCAGGTATTTTTGCTGTTAACTATGATTCTGAGAGCACAACCATTTTGGGTTTGTAATAGAAACACCAAGCTTGTAGCGCTTCCAGCTCAGAGAGTAAGCTGCAGATGTTAAAGTGTACCAAAGAGAGACCTTTTTTAGCGTGGAGACCAGGTATTGAATCAGCAGGCGGACCAGGGCTTGACTCCACATTATTTGCAAGCACAAGTAGCATAGGAATTTGGGCATCATTTTTTTTGGTAGTATTGTGTATTGGAGATTTTATAACTTGGGGTGGGGGTTGGAGGGCTGGATTTTAACACTCTCCATTAGTACTCAGCAGATAAGTTACAGAAACAGAGCAGGTCATGGTGGATTAGAATTTTTTTACAGCTTGAAGTCTATGCATGTGGTGGTAGAGATTGGACTGAGGAAATGGTTCCCAAGAATAAGTGTATAGACATAATCATGTTAGTGGTATGTACAGGAGCAGAGCCAGCCTTAGGCCTTTATGTGCCCTATGCGAAAAAATCTTCACAGCGCCTTTAAGTTCTGGGTAGAGAATAATGAAATCCTGCGCCCCGGCCTGGTGTTCTATTAGATTTACCACTTCCCACCCGGCCATGTGTGGGGTGTGTCAGCCATATGGCGCCCCCTGCTGCCATTGTGCCCTGTGTGGTTGCCCTGTGTGGTTGCACAGCTGGCACACCCCTAAGGCCGGCCCTGTACAGGAGATGTAGAGATGAAAACTAGTAAGGAAGGTAGTGGATATTTTGAGTGGGAGTAGTACTTACAGGAAATATATGATTAGGTAAAGCACACAAACATAAAAGCAGCATGCACAGCAGTGTAATGACGATGATGACTGGAGAGCTGTCTGCAGGTTTCCGCTTTTGCGAACTCCCTTGGTAAACTCTTATGTTTAATAGCATCATCAGAGGTTGTAGTGGCAGGGCTGTATCGGTGATTTCTCTGATTGTGCGGTGTATCATCTGCAAATATGGAACAATGAGTGGGCACGTCCACCAAATATGGAGTCCCGTGCCTATTTCCGTTCCGCATCTCCAGCATTCACCGGGTATTGACTCGTGTACATGCCAAAGGATATCTGGGGTCCTATACCAGTGCGTCAATATTTTATAGTTGCATTCTTGGTATTTTAAGTTTATATTCCCTCTGGGCATCAGCTGGTTGGTTACATCTTATTCCATTCGAGGTCTGTGAGTTCGACCCCTGTCTCCCTCTCCAAACGCTCTGTGAAGCCCAGTGGGCTCCTGTCTCCGCTTTGCAATAGCGTGGACAGAAACAAAGTGATTTAACTCGTAAATGGCAGTGAATTGAGCAGTGAAATCTGTGAGGCATGATCTAAACACTTAAACTGCTTTATTAAGCTAAAGTTGTTTAACCCCTTAAGGACCAAACTTCTGGAATAAAAGGAAATCATGACATGTCACACATGTCATGTGTCCTTAAGGGGTTAAGTGACTATAATGTTTCTTTAAAGCCTGCACTACATGATGGCATAGAGCCATAGACCATCATGCAGTCCTTAAAGGGTTAACTAAATGCAATGAAGGAGTTTTTTTTGGGGGGGGGGGGGAAGAGGTGTATTTTTATTTTTTTTCATTTTTAAAATTATTGTCCTTTTTTTTTTTTAACATGTTGGATTATAGAACAGATGACAGATCTCAAAGAAAAAAGTATTTATCTTTAAATATGGGCTCGAAAGTGGAGCAATGTGTTTGTTGGGAAACTACACAATTAGATGGTTTATTTTTCAAGCTTATTTTGGAGTTTTAACATTTTTTCTCCCCCTCCAGATGTTATGTTCTATATGCTGATGGAGGCCGAATGGAAAGGATTAAATCTCTGGATCTGGTCCATACGGTTAAACTAGATTTTATAAGGTTGGAATCTATTCCCAAAACACATCATGGTGGTGGAGGTCAGTGTTGTCAATTATTAGTCTAATGCAAGGAGATATCTGATGTTTTAATAGAACACTCCGGTCACCATAACAACTTCATCTAAATTACCTTGTTATGGTGTCAGGGGGCCCCTGGACGCACTTTTACCTTAGGGATTTAAATCATTCTCTAGCAGTTTAACCCCAATGTTTGTCTCCAGTGCTGATCTGCAGCTCACCCAGGTGGCATTCGTTTTCTGGTATCAGTAGCTCCCCATTGATAAAAAAGAAACATATCTCTTTTTTAATCAATTAGGAGCTACTTGGTTCAGAGCGACAGCTGACCACCTGGGGGGGGGGGAGGGCTCCTGGCACCATAACAACTTCCTTCAGATGCAAATGCTATGGTGACCGTAATATCCCTTTAAGACTAGGATAATTATTCTGGAAATTCAAGTGAAATAAACTTGAATTGCAATTTTAAAGTTAAATAGTCAAGTTGTATCTATAGTTGAATTCTAGAATTTTTCCAAATCAGCGCTTTCTGCTACCATTTGCAATTATTTTTTAATTCAGTACAAGTCAGTGTTTCGTGAATAAACATCATGGACTTTTTCTACTTTTGTACACTTACCTCTTAGCAACAACAGATGTAGAGCCTATTCATCTATCCCTCATGATTTTTAAAAAATATTTATTGTATTGGATAATTTACTCAATACTCAGTAACTGCTAGGGATGTGCATGGGGAAAAAATTGGTTCGGTTCTTCCGAAATTCGGGACTTCGGCACTTCGGAAGTTCGGGACTTCGGCACTTCAGAACTTCGGGACTTTGGAATTTCGGTACTTCAGATGTTCTCTTGCAGCCGCTTAGTAGATAACTCCCCAATTCCCACGGTATTAGAGGGCTATCTACCAAAAGGCTGAAAGACCTAAATTGGTATTTCAGCCAAATTTACTAATACTAAGTAAAAATTACTTAGTATTAGTACATTCTGCTCTACTCGCTATACTTGCTAAAGTAAAATAAAAGCGGTGGGTGGGGGCCCTAAACTACTTGAAGGGGGGGACCTATTGTCCTTCCCCCAGCCCCCACCCCTGAGCGTTGAGTGGGGGCCCTAAAATACTTCAAAGGGGATTGGAACCTTGTGTCCTCCCCCGTAGCCCCCACCGCCTGAGTGGAGGGTGGGGGCCCTAAAGTAAAATAAAAAGGGGGGAACTATTGTTCTCCCCCCGGTCCCCACCCCTGAGCAGCAGGTGGGGGCCCTAAATAAAAATGCTGCCCCCCCCCAGGTGACTAGGGGTCACCAATCCACTAGTCACCCCCTCCCAAAAAAATGTTTAAATCCCTACCTACCACCCTCACCCTAAAAATAGTGAGGGGAGAACAATAACTAAGTACCTGTAAAAAAAAACAAAAAACTTACCATGTCTTCTTTTTTCTAAAATCTTTTTTTTTCAGCCCCAGAAAAGGCCAAATAAAATATCCATTGCACTTTAAAAAAAAAACCATGGAGGGCACCGCGCAGACTGAGCTCCGCAGGGCAGGGGAAGGCTTATAAAGCCTTGCCCCGCCCTGCAATTAGGCTCAGAGCACTCTGGTTGGTTTAAGCCAGGGGTCCTCAAACTCCGGCACCCCACATGTTGCTGAACTACAACTCCCATGATTCTTTGAATTACATAGACAGCCAGAGAATTATGGGAGTTGTAGTTCAGCAACATCTGGGGGGCCGGAGTTTGAGGACCCCTGGTTTATTTTTATTTTTTTTTATTTTTTTTTTAAATTCTTTATTTTGTTCGTGCAGAGAGAAAACATGCAAGTTGCACTGCCACAACAGCTGGTGCAGATCTATTGGCATTCACATATGTTACATGGCATTAGAGACATTGCACTTTTTTTTTTTTTTTAAAGTGAAAAAAACAATCAGGTTAGCATCATATACTTCCTAACCACCTAGAATGAACAGTCGCTTTGTCTACCGCTTGATAGCGTGGTTTAGGACAAAATAAAGGTGAGGGTCATGCTAAAAACATAGTTTTATAGGCTTAAGTCGGGGATGAACGGCTACGTGCCCGGTCTACTCATGTTAGCGCCCAGTGCGTTGAAACAGGAAGGATATAACACAACAAGTTTAAGAGGTAACTAGGAGTCGGAGCTCAGGTAATACGGTGCCGTTGCTCACTGTGCCCCAACAATAATTGTCAGTGTTCTGAGTGACATGTTAAAACAGTGTTAAGGCATGTATCATGCTTGAGATATAACATGGGTAAGACTGTCGTGGAGTAAATATGAGTGAACTGCTTGGGCATTGCTCAATTGCTTGATTACCTGCTAAAGAAGGATACATTCTAAATAAGGTACCATCCTAAATAAGGCACGATTGCGTTTGCTTGTGTAATTACTGCGCTACTGCCCGTTTGGTATGTCGCATCTTACAGTTAAGTTACTAGTTTTATAGTTGCTTGCTGAATAGTTCAGTCACAGTGAAGCTCCCTAGTGGCTCAGCTCAGTGTTGCATTTCAGTACATGACACAAAATACTATCGCTTGTAACTTTCTGAATAATGGTTTCTACGCTATGTCATAAGCTAGTCAAACATAAAATAATTATACTAAACATACAAAACATACATGCGTCGGACATAATAACTCTTAGCTTCTTTGGAGTTTACACAATATATAATTATTACAGTAAATCGTGCTAGGCTAAGTGTGCACCCACCACTACTAGTTGTGCATATGATTATAGGTGTATTGCACCTTTTTATAATGCATCACAATTCTGTAGGGCAGCATAAGGCTTATGTGTGCGCATGGAACAGGGTTAGTAAATCGATTGTGTGTTATAGTATAAGCTAGTGGGTTATCTGCATTACGCTGGGAGATAATACAGATAAATATGTAAATAAGAGTCGCGGTGGCAATAACTATTGAAGTAAAAAGTCACTGGTAACGTTCTGTCACAACGGCAGTAACTGAAGAAAAGTTTTGTGCTCACTAGATGCGAGTGTTGTGTACATTATAGACCTGCATACTTAAAGAAAGTTCAGCCAATCCCTGTCAGCGGCATAGCTGTAAGTTGTACGCTTGTGGTGTTGTAGCTTGCCACTAATTAAACATGGAGAGGGTTGCGCTTTCACGTTTATGCCGTACATAGTAACAGTAGTACATATTAACGGCAGTATGAGTCTATCTTGTGGTATCGTGCTGATGTGGGGCAAAGTCTGTTTCAGCTGCAGGGACGTGGTGGCGTGGCAATAGGCCATCCAGCAATGAGGCTTTGAGAGTCATCCGATGCCTCTAGTTGGCAGGGGTATGGCACCAGCCGGTGGATTCCAAGGGGCCTCGGTGCCGCAGACCAACGGAACAGGTGGGCCTCCGCCTCTCGGTCTCCGGCAATTACCTCGGGTGGCATGGGCATGTCCTTGGTGGCTTGCCGGTCTCTTTGTTCCCCATTGTGATCTGATGATTAGTGTCTCTGCTTTTTTCCTTAATGTGGGAGTTAAGCCCTTTTGTACCCTTGTTGCGGCCGAGAAGCGTTGTCGGCGGCTCCTGACTGTGCAGGCCGCGAGCTGAGCTTGGGACCTCCGAGTGCGTCTCACTATCTTGTGTGGTGGTGGGTCGTGAGTGGGGGTTCCCTTGGTTTGTCGGGACCCTGGCAGGCATTGACGGGTGCGCGGACCGCGGCCCTGAAGTCCAGGCTTGGTTACCGCACTCCTCTGTTGATGCTCACGGGGAGGCGGCCTGGTGGAGCCCTTCAGGGTCGGTGGAGGTGTAGGTAAGGGCAGACGAGGGTCCTTTGTGGCTGTTCGGGTCCGAGTCATTGTGGCCCACAAGCGTGCCCAAAAATTATTGAAGGCTGCTGTTATGCGGTCTTCTTGGCAGGTCCCGCTTGCCTGTCGCTCTGGTCGAGGTTTTGTGAGTGTAGGCCCAGGAGCTTTATCGGCAGCCTCCATCTTGAGTGCCGATTGCGAGTTGCGTATAGTCCTGTGGCACCATGTAATGTGGACCGGGATGACCCCCGCCGGTCCATAGGGGGGGGGACGTGGGCCCAGTAGTGAGTCTGCCGAGTGTGAAAGCGGCAGGAGAGCGGCCGTCTCTCCCGCGCCTCTCGAGTAAGTAGGCCGCATGTTGGCGCCGAGCAGGGCATCGCTGTTTGAGGTGTCCTTCTGTAGGGCTCGGTGTCCTCTGCTCGGTTTCAGCATCCCGGTGCCCGATTTGGGTGTCTATTTTGGCAGAGAACTGTGATTATTGTTTGTGGGCCCAGGAGCTGCTGCTTCTTGCGTCCGCTCAACTCAGCGGTCAGGCCCCGCCCCCCGAGGACCCCTGGTTTAAGCCATCCAATCAGAGTGCTCTGACAGGTAAATGAAGAGACTGACAGGTACTGTTCTGTGTCATTTTACACAGCATGGGAAAGTTCTTTGGAATTTTCCCACGCTGTGCAATTTGACTCATCACAACACTCTGATTAGTTGATTGAAAGTCGGGGGAACATAAGTCAGGGATTTTTTCCCGTCTGATTTTTTTTGCGCTTTGGTATTTTTTTTTTCAAGTGCAACGGTTAATATGTATTTTTATTTGGCCTTTTCTGGTGCTGAAAAAATAAGATTTTAGAAAAAAGAAGACATCAAATGGTCATTTTTATTTCTTTTTTTTTTTGTTTTTACTGGTACTTAGTTATTGTTCCCCCTCACTATTTTTAGGGTGAGGGGGGTAGTGATTTAAATAATTTTTGGGGGAGGGGTGACCAGGGGATTGGGGACCCCTAGTCACATGGGGGGCATTTTTATTTAGGGCGGGTGGGGGCCGTAAGGGAGGACAATAGGTCCCCCCCCCCGTTTTATTTTACTTTAGGTCCCCACCAGGCGCTCAGGGGAGGGGGTTAGGGGGGAGTACAATAGGTCCCCCCTTATTCTAATTTAGGGGCCCCACCCACCGCTCAGGGGTTGGGGCCTGGAGGGGAGGACAATAGGTGCCTCCACTTATTCTAATTTAGGGCCCCTACCCACAGCTCAGGGGTGGGTGCCGGGGGGAGGACAATAGGTCCCCCCCTTATTCTTCTTTAGGGCCCCCACCTGCTGCTCAGGTATGGGGGCCAGGGGGAGGACAATAGGTCCCCCCTTTGAAGCATTTTAGGGCCCCCACCCACTGCTCAGGGGTGAGGGCCGGGGGAAGGACAATAGGTCCCCACTCCCCTTATTTTACTTTAGGGCCCCAAACCTCCGCTCAGGGGTGGGCATTAGGTTCCCCCTTTAGTTTAAAAGCCCGCACTCGCGCGTCATGGCTCGGGGGGGGGGGGGGGGTTTTGGAGAGGAGGTTTTTTGTGTGTTTTTTTTAACAGTGAGCAGCCACAGGCTGCTAACTGTTTAATAGACATGCCCCTATTTGCAGTATAGCGAGTAGGGGTAGCATTTACTAATACTAAGTAATTTTTCTTAGTATTAGTAAATTTGGCTGAAAGACCAAATTAGGTCACTAGGTCTTTCAGCCTTTTGGTAGCTAGCTCCCTAATACCATGGGAATTAGGGAGTTAGCTACTTACTCGTCCCCATCCATTGACTGTAATGGAAGTAACTTACATTTTATATGAATGTGTGTTACTTGATTGTTGTAAGTGTTGCTAATGCTTACAGCTGAATCCTGGCTATGTTTGTATACTTTTTATTTAAACTGGTATACAGTGTAACATTCTTCATTCTTCCACTTCGGCACTTCGACACTTCGGCAACTTCGGAATTTCTGCACTTCCACAGTTCGGAACTTGGGCAATTCAACTATTCGGACATTCGGAACGAAACGAATTGCACATGTCTAGTAACTGCTATTCTTTTATTACTGTATTACTTCACATTTTATCATTCTTTATTGACTTGTCTGTGCCTCACATTTTGTTCCAAACTGAGACTTTAACAGGGTTATCCACTAAAATGAAAATTTGAAGTAAATTCTAAGTGACTTTCAAATTAAAGGCCAGAGTAGCCGAAGCGAAAGCATAGCTAACTTTGAGAAATTTTCAATTTTGGCTATTTTAACCTTACATTTGAAAATCACTATGAATTCACATTCCATTCTCACTTTAGTTAATAACCCTGTATGCTTTTCTTAACGTGTGTTAGGAAATGGGGCTGATTTACTAACCAGGAATTGTGCAGTTTTGCAAATTTTAGACCAAATTAGCAAATGAAACATAATTGAGTTGGATTTATGTTTTTAAGTTCGCTACTTTGGGTTCTAATTTGGATTTCTCTTCTCAATGTTCCACAATTCCCTGTTCAGGAATTAAACCTCTAAGTGCTCAGGACTGACTGCTTTTAAATCGATCTAGTTATGTTTTTTGTAACTGGTGTTCTGTCATTTTCCCTCCTGCTGTTCTTTAAAAGCATTTGAACTTGTATTTGAGCTGTCCACGTCTGTTGGAGAGATTGACAATGAAATGTATGTAGAATATCCTCTCTCACAACTATTAATAAATGTCTGTTTTATCAGTGTCATTCAGCCATCCGACTCACTGAGTGTAAGGGAGATAAAAGGAGGGGAGCTGGGTGAGACGAATTAGAAGAATAGAAACGAAAATCAATTAGTAGCATAGTAAAAAAGCAAGTGAGAGCTGAACATATTGATAGAGGAGAGTATATGCACACAACTAGAAGCTAGAGCTTGGAGATTTAATCATCCCATTACCAGACATTAACACATCCTCAGGGTTAGGGTAGATGCTTTCTGTGGAGTGTCAGGGAGGGGCATGTAGCAACATTCCTCTCCAAGCTAGTTGTCTCAGCATGAGCTGGGCGTCACTTTTTTTCCCAGCATGTTCCAACTGGAGAGTGGGATTGATGGTACTTTAGCAAGTAAAGGGAGCATGACAGAGAGAGTACAGCAACAGGATACAAGTCCACAGACCCAGAAAGATCTGTTCAGAGAAATATGACTGAGAGACGGTGGTGTGTGAGCAAACAGATACACAGGATAAGTCTGCTCATCCCTAATAGCCATGAGGTTCGTCCACTCTGTTTGCTGAGCAGCAATGCATTAAACCTACATTTCCTATAGAGAGCTCTTAAAGTGACAGAGAGCTGCAGCTGGCAGGCCATACAATGCAGCATCCTGCTGCAGAGCCCAAAGTGAATGCCACCTTCTCTGGTAAGTATCTGTGCTTTTACTGGTCTGTGATGCTTTTAAGAAGACAATGGTGAGAATGGCAGGGAGGGAATGGAAATGGGAATATTGTACAGCAAGGAAAGATACAGGGTGTATAGGGCTTCAACGTCCTTCACCACCAACTAGAAGTCTGGGGATGATGGGACTTGGAGTTGGGAATTCAGGTATTGTTATATATAGAAACTGTCCACACTACTTCTGTATACCTTATATAGTAACATCATTTTATGGTGTAAAAAATAATACAATTAAACTTTGAAGTGTTCCTTCTGCTCCTGACCAAAATGTAGGCATAACAAACACAATGTAGACTTTTCTTAAATTAAATTTAAATAGAAAAGAAAGAAAGAATTGATTTGTAAATGTTTCTTATTTCCAGAGCTAAAAAATAATTCTCTCGTAGGGGATTACTTTTTAAATTAGAACTTGCAAATAATGTATAAGAAAATTGCAAATTGGAATTCACTGTTTTCCAAGCTTGGCTACTTTGTCCTAAAATGTGCAATTGTTTTGTAAATTCTCTCTATTTTCCAGTTTAGTGTATAAACCCCTATGTGCTTTTGGGCTGATGTTTTCTCTAAGGACATGAATGCAGAATTGTGTTCACTGGTAAATGAAAAACAGATTGGCAACAATAAAAATAAACAGAGCTTTAAAAATGTGAACAAGCAGAGCGCAGTGTTATTCAATGGGGAATGTGTTATCATGCAAGAATTTCTGATATATTTAGCCAATCGTCATAAAATGTCCTTGTTACAATATGTTCTAAGAAGTACTGGTACTTTCTAATTATAGTCGACTTTGGTTTCACTATACCAGTTACAGTTATTACTGACCATTTTGAAAATGTGTTAATCAATATAGACAACTAGTATTTCATGGAATTTGCAGAGTTGACTGTGTGAAAGTAAGGACTCCCCAAGGGTACGAGATAAGTGCATCTAATGGATTTACGCAAACCTGCTTCTTGATTATTGAATGAACATGTATTGAAAGGGCCATGTGTGACAGTAGTAGGAAATAGATATGGTAGAGACCTCACCATTCATAAATGGTTTTCACAAAAGTAAGAATTCAAGGTGAATCCCAAATTTATGGCCAGAACAGCTGAATGGAATCATGGCTGATTTAGAGGATTTTTACAGCTTAGCTATTTTGACTGTAAATTTAAAATTCACTTTGCAATCACTTTGAATTTCACTTTAGTCACCAACCCTGGTAGAGTTAAGCCATGAATTACAGCCGCATCATTTTTTTATAGTGTGATTTGAGTGGGTCTGAGTGGGTCTGTATGAGTGGTTCTAACAGGGTTAATTGCTAAAGTGAGAATTTCACATTTGAAACAAACGTAGTGTTTTGAATTTAAAACCAAAATGGTTTAATTGGAAACATAGCTGATTTTGAAAATGATTTCAGCTCAGCCATTTTTCCCCTAAATTTGAAATCACGTTAAATTCTTGTCAATCAGTTCTCACCTTGTAAATAACCTTGTAAGCGTCTGGGTGTTAAAAGTCTGTGTAAGAATTATTGAGAGAGTGTGACGAATTATAACGAGTCATAAAAAGTGATATATTTCACATTTAATATTATATTTCAATAACAAGTTTGTATCTATAACAATACCTGACTTACCAACTCCCAGTCTTATCATTACTTTAATGGGCATCTGAATGCCAGAGATTTTTTTTATAATACTTCAGTATTTTAGAAGTAGTGTTCATAAGCTGCACTAGGATTGCCAGAACCACCATGATTTCTTAAAATATTTTACAGGCGATACATAAAAAGAGCTGCCCTGTAGTATGTAGAAATCATATACTGCACAAGGGAAGGGCTTTTGTTTATCAAGACAGTATTCAAGGCATGGCTAATCTAAGCACTTCCTTCCCACTAGTCCAGAAAGTCTAGACTAGAGAATGCTAACAATCAATAGGTCTACAATGAAAGCAACATTCCAAGCACCATGACCACTACAGCACAGTAACAGTTTCACAACATATCTTGGCCAGTGGCGTCACCAGGATTGGTAAAGTAAGGCTGTCACTCGCTCATGAGAGTGTGTGATATGCGTGATGGGTGTGTTGTCTGATGGGTCCAGATATGTGTAATGATTCTGTGTGGGATCCAAATACCTGGTGGTCCAGCACAGGGGGAGGTTGATGATAATTCTCTGATGGTTCTTGTAGAGTGCATGTCTGCATCTCCAGCTAGTGCCAACCATATTTTTCTCTCCTTCCGGTACAGAGCTCTTTGAGGGAGTCAGAGTGCAGTCTGGAAATCCCCTACAGAGGGCACTGGAACTGAGAGGGAGCAGTTAATATGCTCTGCACCAGGGAATTATTTGTATTTAATATATTGCCAGACAGACAATATAATAAATTAGCCTTGTGTTGCACCAATAAGAGCAGGCTGAGTGACATGGGAATGGTGTGTTGCTAGCTGAGATAAATTGAAAGGGAGTGGGGAGATAAATTGAAAGGGGGGGAGGAGATAAATTGAAAGGGGGGGAGATAAATTGAAAGGGGGGGAGAAAATTGAAAGGGAGGGGAGAGATACATTGAAAGGGGGGAGATAAATTGAAAGGGAGGGAGGGGAGATAAATAAAAGGGGGGGGATAAATTGAAAGGGAGGGGGGAGATAAATTGAAAGGGAGGGAGGGGAGATAAATTGAAAGGGGGGAGATAAATTGAAAGGGAGGGGGGAGATAAATTGAAAGGGAGGGGGGAGATAAATTAAAAAAGGGGGGAGATAAATTGAAAGGGAGGGGGGGGAATTAAATTGAAAGGGGGGGGGATAAATTGAAAGGGAGGGGGATAAATTGAAAGGGAACGGATGGGAATTGAAAGGGGGAGATAAATTGAAATGGGGGGATACATTAAAAGGGATGGGGGGAATAAATCGACAGGGAGGGTGGAGGGATAAATTGACAGGGAGGGTGGGGGGGGGGGTAAATTGGCAGGGAGGGTGGGGGGGATAAATTGACAGGGAGGGTGGGGGGATAAATTGAAATGGGGGAAATTGACACGGGGGAAATAAATTGACAGGGAGGGGAGGAAGAAATTGACAGGGAGGGGGAATGAGAGTGGGGAGGGGAGAAGAGAGTGACAACAGGGGAGAAGAGAGTAACAATGGGGGAGAAGAGAGGGACAAGCAGGGGAGAAGAGAGTGACAAGGGAGGGGGGAAAAGAGAGAGACAAGGGGGGGGAGAAGAGAGTGAATAAGGAGGGGGGAGAGATTGACACCCATCACACACACACACAATGCACCCCTTACACACAGAAAAAAACACATGCATTACACAAACAGACACACACACACACACACAAGCAATGCAACCCTTACACACAACGCATCCCTTGCACACACAGAAACACACATCGCATTTCTTACACACACTCAATGAACCCCTTACAGACGCACACACACTGCATCCCGTACATACACAGAAACATACCTTGCAGCCCTTACACATACAAACACAGATTCACACAATGCATTCCTTACACACATATCAGGACATGCCCTACACACTCCACCCCCTGTGAACAAACTCATTGGTGGAACATGAAGGTGGACCCTGGGACCCAGACCTTGAGCTGTGTAAAAGGCCCCCAAAAAATGGAGCTGCTTCCCGTTCTCCCAGAACATTGATTTTTGTGACCACAGTTACAAACAGCCTCCAGAGAGCCTGTTCTACACCAGACCAGTGGAGCCAGACTGCAGCTAGAGCCCATCATCATCCTCATCTGGTTGTAAGTAGGCAATCTAGTATATTATTCGTGGCACTAATCTCTAATTTACCTCACATTAAAGAAACACTATATTCCCCAGAACCACATCAGCTTAATGTAGTGGTTCTGGTGTCTATAGCCTGTCCCTGCAGGCCTTTTAATGTTAGTTAACATGGCAGATCATATGGATGGGGCATTGTGATGTCACATGAGGGGGGGGGGGGGCGGCAAACTTTACTTTTGCCTAGGGCGGCAAAAATCCTTGCACCAGCCCTGCCTGCAGGTGCAGCCAGACACAAGTAGGCATAGACAGACAGGTTCTTACATAGCCACATGCAAGCACACACAGGCATAGATAAACACACACAGGTACATGAATGCATATTTACACGCACACAGTCACACAGAGACAACCAGTCATAAACAGGCACAGATAGACAGAGACTGGAAAAGACAGGCACACACAGTAGTCACACACAGACAGATTTACATACAAAGGTATAGACAGACACAAACAGGCACAGACTGACACGGGCAGGTACACATATATACATAAGGCACACACAAGCGTACATGCACAAACAGGCACACACAGGTAAATACACACAGGTATGCATAGACAGACACACAGGCACAAAGACAGACACACACATGCATATTTACACACCATGAAAAAGAATACTGGCTCTCTTGAAAGCTGTCTTCATACAGGGGCTGAGGGAAAGGCAGGTGGCTAGCCGGTAACTGTTTCAGGGCCAGTGACAGCAAGCCTTTGGTAGGTTTGCTCTTCTTTGTCCAGGTCCACAGACCTTTCTGCCCAGCTTCTCTATGCTCTCAATGCCGTTCCTCAGTCAATTTAATTTAAGACCAGAAGAAGCATAGTAATAGAGAAACACAGGGAATATAATAAAGTGTCATAATCCCTATATTTCTATCACTGTGCTACTCCCACTCCCGGCCAACTCGATGATAGTGGGTACGGAGAGCAGTGGAGCAGACAGGCGGAAGACTCAGGGCCACAGGTCCCCACATTTAGGGCTGTAGACCCCAGTCCCCCTGGCAACACTGAGCATCCTGGGCACTCCTGTCACTATAACAACTACAGTGCTTTGTAGTGGTTATGATACTTGGAATATTGGAACCCGAGTCTCCAAAATGGAAGTCTGACCTAGACAGTGATTTAGATATCCCCCCTCTGTTGGTGTCGCTTGGTGTAGTCCACACCCCTTGCACTCCCATTGCACGCCTTGGGTCTGCTAGGTGTTGGACGCTTCCTCCATTGTGAGCTGGAAGCATCTGCATGAGCTCACCCCTGTGGCATGCAGCCAATGACTAATCCCAGCACGACTGGATTTAGCTCAATGCAATGAGCTGCCAACTCTCATGGAGGAGGTGACCAGCGCCTGCTGGCCCCATGTAAGTGATCAATTGTTAACAAACAGTTTAACTTCTTACATTTCGGAGGTGCCTGGGGACTCCTGTCACTATAACAACTACAGTGCTTTGTAGTGGGTATGATACTTGGAATATTGGAACCTGAGCGGAAATACAAGTAAAGCAACATGTATTCCTAACACTATAGTGTTGTACTAGCTATTTAGGTTTCGTCTCCCCACCTCACTTTGCACCCCCCCACCACCGAGAAGAGTAAAAAGGTTTTAACTTAGATTTTCTCCATCACCACGCTGCCCTTGCTGCAGCTGGCTTTTCCTCAATGGCTGAAATCATGAATCTTGATGATCCCATAGGAAAGCATTTGGAGGATACTGCGCATGTGTGGCAAATCACAGTGCTGCGCCAGTCATTATCTCCTCATAGAGAGGCATTAAAATCATTGCATGTCTATGGGGAGCATTCAACTTCTCCATGGAGATGCTGAACGTAGGTGCTGCACATAGTACAGCACTGAAATAGGAAGTACCTCTAGTGGCCGTCTGAGTGACAGCACCTAGAATATTACTAGGCAGCAAGATAAACACTACCTTTTCTCTGCGTTGCTGAGCCTGAAGGGACACCACAACTACTACATTAAAATTAAGTTGTTATGGTGCCAGGAGGTCCCTGGCACTGGCTCACCTTTCAGGGTTAAACCACTCTCGATTCAGTTAACCCCAAAATCTGTGTGCCAGCGCTGTGTATCCCTGACTCTCTGCAATTCCATTTTCTCCAAATCTTTAAACCAGAAGGCTCTTGCAGGATAGAGAAGCAGCGCCGCTAATTGTCTGAAAACAGTTAGCTGACACTTTCATTCAGTCAGTGACTCCCAATTGATAAAACTGGCTTGACCATCAGGGACTTTAACTCTCAATGGGCCACAATGATTCATAGCCCCTCGATTCAAAGCAGGAAGTGAGGGAAAACCAGAAAACACACAAACACTTTACATACACCACACATATTATATATGTCCAGTAAGCATTACAAACATCACACACATTACACACTGCCAGCAACAGGGCCGGTGCAAGGATTTCTGCCGCCCTAGGCAAATATCCATTTTGCCGGCCCTTCATGAAAGCAAATACAATCTCACAGAGGCTTATTCTCTAAACTCTGAATTGCAGTGAGTTGAAAACCAAATTGCAAAGTTTAAACAAAAACAGCTGAACTGTAACTGTAGCCGAATTGGAAAATTCTTCTAGATCAGCTATTTTGGCCTAAATGTTGCCATATGGTTTCCAATTAGGTCTGCCTAATACACACATACTGCTTAAGGCATACATCCATAAATACACACTGCTTAATACCTACATCCATACACACACACTGCCTAATACCTACATCCATACACACATACTGCCTAATACATGCATCCATACACACCTACTGCTTAATACCTACATCCATACATACACTGCCTAATACCTACATCCATACACACATACTGCCTAATACATGCATCCATATACACATAATGCTTAATGCGTACATCCATACACCCATACTGCTTAATGCGTACATCTATAAATACACACTGCCTAATACCTACATCCATACACACATACTGCCTAATACATGCATCCATACACACCTACTGCTTAATACCTACATCCATACACACATACTGCTTAATACCTACATCCATACACACACTGCCTAATACCTACATCCATATACACATAATGCTTAATGCGTACATCCATACACCCATACTGCTTAATGCGTACATTTATAAACAGACACTGCCTAATACCTACATCCATACATACATACTGCCTAATACATGCATCCATATACACATAATGCTTAATGCGTACATCCATACACACATACTGCTTAATACCTACATCCATACACACACTGCCTAATACCTACATCCATACACACATACTGCCTAATACATGCATCCATATACACATAATGCTTAATGCGTACATCCATACACCCATACTGCTTAATGCGTACATCTATAAACACACACTGCCTAATACCTACATCCATACACACATACTGCCTAATACATGCATCTATATACACATAATGCTTAATGTGTACATCCATACACCCATACTGCTTAATGCGTACATCTATAAACACACACTGCCTAATACCTACATCCATACACACATACTGCCTAATACATGCATCCATACACACCTACTGCTTAATGTGTACATCCATACACACATATCGCTTAATGCATACATCCATACACACATATCGCTTAATGCATACATCCACACAGACACATACTGCCTAATACATGCATCCATACACACATACTGCCTAAAACCTAGATCCATACACACATGCTGCCTAATACATACATTGTTCATTGAATACATAATGTATTGCTGTGATAAATGATATATTCAATGCATTTGGTGAATTTAATTTATAATAAGACTTGCACATATGGCACACACACTGACAGACACATATAGATACTGACAGGCACACTCACTCACTGACAGATGCACACAGTCACTGACAGACACACACACACTGACAGACACACAGTCACTGACAGACACATACTCTACTGAAAGACACAAACACTCACAGCCACACACTCACTGACAAACAGACACACACTCACTCACTGACACGCAGACACACACAGACACAGACAGACATTCACTCACTGACACACATACTCATTGACATGCACACACACATACAGACAGACACTCGCTGACATATATACACTCACTAACTGATAGACAGACACACACACACAGACACACTCACTGACAGTCAAACAATCACACACTCACTGACACACACACTCACACAATTTTGTTTTTTGAGGCCCATCCAGCCTCCCTACCTCCCTGGGGTCCAGTGTGGTGCACCTCATCACTTCTCCCGCCCGATGTTTAGTATGCCGGGGCCTGAATGACATCATATTCCGGCTCCCGGCATCACAGAGGGCATGCACGGGAGAAGTGAGAAGCTGATTGAACAGCTTCCCTCGCCACCCACTTTTGCTTGCCTTCTCCTTCCCCCTCTCCTCCGGCATTTATCAGCAGAGCAGGCACCTGCCATCCTGGTAAGCAGGTGTCTGCTCTGCCATACCTAAAAAGGTATGGCTTCGGGGGCGCCCTAAGGTGGCTACGTCCTCCTGGAGGATCGGCCCGGCGCTGGGGGGGTGGCTGAAAAGCCGCTCACCCAGCGCTGTGGCCAAAGACAGGGGCAGCCCACCAAGAAAACATCCCAGTGGGCAGGCTGGCGCCATGGGAGAATGCCTAATTCACCTAACTGTTGCAATTTGATGAGATTGTGATGTGATTGTGATAAGTTTCATGTGTTTGGAGGCTGGTTGTGGGATTGCATGTATATAAACTGAGCTGATTGTGGTGTGGTGTTTTATGTAAAAGCTTGGTTTCAGTTGTGTTGTGTTCTGTTTGTGGTATAATATATATGTGGCTTTTGAGAATGTGTGTGTGTGTATAGGCACTGCAGTGAGTGTGTATAAGTGGTATAGTGTGTGTATAGGGGATACAGTGAGTGTGTGCATCGTGACTGTAGTATATGTGTGATGTAGTGTGTAGAGGCTGTAGAGAGTGTGTGTTTAGAGAATATAGTGTGTTTGTGTACAGGGGATTTAGTGTTTGCATATGTGATCCAAAGTGTGTATAGGGGATGCAGTGTGTGTAGGTGGTACAGTGTGTGTCTGTAGGGGATCTAGTATATTTAAGAGATACAGTGTGTGTAGGGGATATAGTATGTAGGGGATGTAGTGTGTGTGTGTGTGTGTGTGTATGTGTAGGTGTTGCAGTGTGTGTATAAGGGATGTAATGTCTATAGGTAATCCAGTGTGTGTATGTGTGGTGTGTGTGAGAGGTACAGTGTGTGTGAGGAATGCTGTGTGTGTGATGGAGATTTCCCCACCAGCTTGTGAAGGCAGACAGGTAGACCAGTTCTGCAAGGGCCGCATGGGGAGATCACTGTGGGGTAAACAAATAAAGAAACTATGATGATGGAGGCAGAGGGTTATTTACTACACACAGAATTTTCATAAAATAAATCTGAATGGAGAAACTGAGTCAGAAGGTTTTGACTATAGCTGAGTACGAGAATTTTTTCCAGATCAGCTTTTTTGTCTCAGTTTTCCCATCTAGATTTAATTTGCCAAATTCTGAGATTTGTGAGTATCCCTGTAAATGTCCAGGGCTCTAGGCACGTGCCCCAATCTGAAATAATTTTATGTGTCATAATCAGTAGATTGTTACAATGCACAAGTAGCTTGAACTGTCATTTTAGTCCATTGGACAAGTGTTTAAAATGCCCACACCAATTTTGAATAGTTCCACGGGAAGGTGTTTATTCCCCATATTATATCATCTGGATGGGGTAGGTCTTGGTGCTTACATAATCACAATCATAGGCTGTAGTAATTTTCTTGCTTGGAGCAACCATTTAAAGGTTTGCCTGACAGAATTAATAGATAATTATACACCTACAAAAATTATAATTTCCAACAAGAAGAGGATTTCTCTTTATTCCTTCAGAACACAGTATAGAGATGTTAGATAGATTCTGAATAATACATATATATATATATATATTTATTGAATTATTTATTTATTTTATTAACTTTATGTATTTTTATCTCCCTCTAGCTAACAAAGACATGTCAGAGATGAAAATGTGTGTCAATAGTTTTGGAAACGATACCCTTGTGAGTTCTCCAGCTTCACGCATTTCAGGTTCAATGTTCTTGGCTTTGGCAGCCTCTCTTGGTCTCCCTGGCAATGCTTTTATCATCTGGAGTATTTTGTGGAAAATGAAAGGACGGGAAAAATCTGTGACCTGCATTCTAATCCTCAACCTGGCAATTGCTGATGGGACCGTTCTTCTCCTTACCCCATTCTTTATTACCTTCTTGGTGCAGAAGAGCTGGATTTTTGGTCGAGCTGTTTGCAAAGTGGCCTATTATCTTTGTTGCCTTAACATGTACGCTAGCATTTTTATTATAGCACTAATGAGTATGGACCGGTTCCTAGCCGTCTTTCGGCCATACATGGCGCAGTCTCTCCGTAAAAGGGAGGTTGTAACAAAAGTTTTGTTGGCCATTTGGCTGTTGGCTGGTGCTTTGGCAATCCCTGCTTTTGCCTATCGAGAAGTAATTGAAAATAAAAAACTCAACTTTAGTATTTGTGAACCTTGCCATGCCAGCCCTGGAGACTCAATATTCCACTACACATTTGAGACCTTGGTGGCATTCCTGCTTCCTTTCCCCATCGTATGTGTCAGCTATGTCTTAGTTTTGGGGAAACTAAAGTCAAGCCGATTTGAACAGAGGTCACGGATAGAAAAGTTGATTGCAGCCATAATAGTGACTTTTGCTGTTCTTTGGCTCCCTTATCATGTGGTCAATGTAATACAAGTTGTTTCAAATTTGACCACTGGAAATTTATCTCAGAAACTGAAAAATGCCACTAAAGTGAGCCGAGCTGGAGTTACAGCCTTGGCTTTCTTCAGTGCCTGTGTTAACCCACTGCTGTATGCATTTGCAGCTTCAGACCTCTTCAAGATCTTTGGGGTCGGCTTTGTGGCAAAACTTCTTGAGGGAACTGTGGCAGAAATTCAGAAAAGAGTAAAGTCGCAACGAGATCTAGTCAAGGGTCTTGTTAGGATTGGAAGTCGGGGGGAGTCAGTCAATATGGAGGCAAAGAACGGGTTGAAAGAAGTAGCCTACAATGGGGAACTAGATGTTTTTGCACAAGCATCTGACTCCTAACTATGAAAGCACATGGACTGAAGTGAAGTTAAGCATGTTGACAACTAAAAACAATTCATTTGCATATCCAGATTAGCATGTACATGTGTAGTCTCAAACAACCATAATGGTGAATTTATACTACAACAGATATGTATCAACAGACATTGCATTTACTATGTGGAGCTGATGTTGGAGCTGATGTTGCCATGCAGATATTCCTACAAAACTAAGACAATTGGACAAGTGGAATTTAGACTTACAAAGTGAGCAATGAATGAAAGAGATATCATTTAAACATATTCTTACATACTTAGGTTTGCATAAACATATTGTAAGGTAACAGTAATGCGATTTTCTCTGATTAACTCTGTACTAAACCTACATTAGACTAATATTTCATATTACTTGTTCCACTCATGGTTTACTTTTCCTGCATCTCATTTGGATTTTATTCATTAAACTGGGAATTGTGGGGAACTGAGAAGAGAATTTTAAGTCAAAATGGACAAGCTGATGTTTTTTTTCAATTCACATGGTTACTCTCTCTGGGAATTCTTCATTTTTAATTATCAGGAATTCAAAGAAAATAAAAAAAAAAATAAGGTCAAAATAACCAATACTGGAAAAATACTGTGGACTATATCTTTACGCTAATTTGATCTAAATCTATTCCCTTTCAGTTCATTTGCAATTTCCTTTGTCAGTTTCCCATCATTCTTCAGATTATTATTTATTTAATTATTTATATTTCTCCCGTTTCTTGAATAAACCCCATGGTTGAGAAATGAGCGTTCCTTGGACCTGTGCAATATGTGTGAGAGAGATTCTATGTCTGTATTAAATAACTGGGAGTGCTGCTTGTTCATTGTAGGGCGTGCAAATGAATTAACTTGAGAGTGAGACTGCATGTATAAACAGAGCTACGTATACCTCTAATGCCACAGTAATGTTTGTCGATCTTTAAGAAAAATGCATTATTCAGTAAACGCACACAAGAGTGGTTTGACATAATGTACTTCCTCTCGTAGTATCTGCCTCTACTTGCCTACTTTGCTTCTCTCTCTAGGCTAGTAACACGGAAATGCACAAATATTGCCCATAAATCTTTGCCAGCATTACCTACATTTTTTTCTTTAACCAATGAAGTACTAGACTGCACACTTTACTCCGTCACATTGAGAGTATATGTGATAACTAAAAGTAATAAAGAAAAAAGGAATACACATTGCCTGCATGAATTGGTAGTTGTTTCAGAAATGACTAGGATATGATTAAGGTTGTTGTAATATCTTACTGACAAATGTGTCAGACATGTTGTAATACGTAAGGGCGAACTGTACTTGAACCACTGTTTCTTAAGAGATTACAAACAAACACAAAAATATGTTAAACCAATTCCCCCTTTTGTGACGAGTAGAAAATACATAATGTACTGTGCAGGACTGCATTGCTTTTAGGAAGCATTGTAGAATTATTTTATCATAATTATAAACTTATAAAATCTACATTTGGTCAATTTAAAATTAAAGTTCAGAGATAATGCCATATTTAGGAGAATTGGTTTCATATTTATTGTTGCCGAGTAACACTCGTTACCACTGCATGAAATCATCCAACAGACATGCTGGTACACCATTTCTGTGGGTGGAGGGGGGCACTGAGTCAGAATATTTTGTCAGTACAGATAAAAAAAAATGCTTATGAATATGGCAATGTTGTATTCAGGGATTTATCCACTAATAAAATAATTAGTCAACAATAGTTAATTTGTGATTTGCAGTATAACCAGCTTTTTATACATTTAGTTTCCAATTCACTACAATTCAGAGTTTAATGAATACATTCCATATACAAAAATGAAAAAAAAAAAAAAACACACACACTCTCTCCCTTGCATATATGTACAAGTACATACTCTTCATTACTCTAACACATGCATTCTCCCTGAAACGTACAGCTACTCACTGTCTCTCTTACACATAGAAGCAAACACACTCACAGAATTATTGACTAAAATGAGAATTGTCTACAATTTAAAGTGGATCAGGCGACGGGCACCCAGTAGACCCCAGTTAAGTTGCCAAACCAGTTCTAAACAGTTTCACTGCTTTCCATTGAAAGAAATCATACCACCACTGGCACCATAACCACACCATTATGTTGATGTTGATACCTCCAATGCAAGTGCTGCATCAAAAACTCACAAAGACAGACACGGTTATTAAACGGTTACTCCAAGCACCATGACCTCTTCAGTGATTTAAAGTGGTCATGGTGACTGGAGTCTGCAGGGCCATCTATAATATGAATAGGACCCTGGGCAAAGCATTTTCTTGGACCCCTTGGGCAATGTCCCTGCCGCCCCCCCCCCCCCCCCCCATTACGCCCAACCCCCAATCGCATTGACAGACATACTGACACATACACACACAGACAGACAAATTAAAACATTCACAGGTTCATACTGACACACATACACTAACACACAAATATATACTGGCAAACATATTGACACACATTCAGACATACTGATACACACACAGACACACATACATACATACACACACACAGACACATACACTGACAGATATACTGACACACACACAGACACATACACTGACACACTGAGACATACTGACATACATACACACACATAGTATGTCTGTGTGTGTGTTACTATGTCTGTGTGTGTGTGTTACTATGTCTGTGTGTTACTATGTCTGTGTTACTATGTCTGTGTTACTATGTCTGTGTTACTATGTCTGTGTTACTATGTCTGTGTTACTATGTCTGTGTTACTATGTCTGTGTTACTATGTCTGTGTTAGTATGTCTGTGTTAGTATGTCTGTGTTAGTATGTCTGTGTTAGTATGTCTGTGTTAGTATGCCTGTGTGTGTATGCCTGTGTGTGTATGCCTGTGTGTGTATGTCAGTATGACAGACATACTGACACACACACACACACACACACACACACACATACTGTTAGTATGTCTGTGTGTGTGTGTGTGTGTTAGTATGGCTGTGTGTGTGTGTGTCAGTATCAGTATCTCTGTGTGTGTTAGTATGTCTGTGTGTGTGTGTGTTAGTATGTCTGTGTGTGTGTGTGTGTGTGTGTATGTATGTCATACTGACATACACAGACATACAAACACACACACACACAGATACTGATATTGACACACACACACAGCCATACTAACACACACACACACACACACAGACATACTAACAGTATGTCTGTGTGTGTGTGTGTGTGTGTCAGTATGTCTGTCATACTGACACACACAGACATACTAACACACACACAGACATACTAACACACACACACAGACATATTAACACACACACACAGACATATTAACACACACACGCAGACATACTAACTGTCAGGCTTACCTTGCTGGGAGTCCAACATGCAGAGATAAATGCTCACCCTTGCAATTAGACACAGGCCGAGGTGGTCAAGGTAGAACTCACCTGGCCTGTGAATCTGTGCACGGGGGCTGTGCAGGTGAATGCTTGAAGTCGCAGTACAAAAGAGGGAATCCAGGAGAATAGTCGTAGGTAAGCCAATGGTCAGAGGGTGCCAGAAATCAGGAGATACGCGTAACAAGCCGAGGTCAAGGGATGCCAGAGGTCAGGGTACAAAACGAGTAGCAATCCAAGGTCAGGACAATACTGGAACGTGGAGTAGCAATTCTCTAACCAGAGTCATTGAACTGACACTGCCCTTAGGGAGGAGCAGTGTCTTATACCTTGTTAATTGGGTATTAGATACAGCTGGAGAGTTACTGACAGGTCTGAGCCAGGTGAAGTCCAGCCCCCTAGTGCTGCAGGCAATACCAGATAAAACAGGAGTTATCCAAAGTCCTGAAATGGCTCAGAGGTTAAAGAGCAGGTTCAGAACTGCCAAGTATACAGGTTTAAATCCCTCTACGGGCAATAAGGGGGCGACCCCGTCTGTCAGTCTGGAGGTCACGGTGTGAATCCTGACACTAACACACACACACAGACATACATTTAGCCACCCTCCAGTTTTTACCTTTATATGGAGGGTGGTTTCCCTGGGGTCCAGTGGCAGGCTGAGGCAGTTGGGAGTTATCTTGAAGAACTCCCCTCCTCCCTGCCTTCCTCCTCCCGCGCGACTATTATCTCCGGTAGGAGGAAGTGACATGCGGCACTCACTTCCTCCCAGCCTGTACAGGAAGGGGCCCTTAGTGCATGGGCCACCCGGGGGGCCTCCTTAGTTGGCTGGCTGGTGTGGCTCTGTGCAGCCGCACCCCCGGGTACATGGGGGCTGCTGAAATCACAGGGCCCACGCCCCCCAGGAGCAACTGGGCCCGGGGCAGCTGCCCCGTTTGGCCCGCGCTAAAGACGGCCCTGGGAGTCTGTATGTGCAGCATGTCATGATGAAATGATGCAGTTACTTAGCTTAACCCCCTTGCTATCAGAGGTATAACTCCACCTCTAGCAGCATCATTGGGACAACATTAGCAAGCGTACAATAGTACTGGCCTTTCTGTCAATTCTGTGCACATTTTCATGCAGTATTCCATTCAGTGTTCCAACAAATGGTAATTAAATTTGCTTCCAACTTCTAAAGCTTTCGGGAAGCTGGAAATATGTCACCTGACAGAATAGGAATAGGCTTTCCACACACCCTAACAGCCCGAGAGTAGTGGGAAATTAGAAAGGGCAATGGCACTTTAAATAATAAAATTACAGAGGCTATGCAAGAGACAGGGAAATCCTGGACTGAATGCCTCCCCCTAGCACTCTTCTCTATGAGATTAACCCCCCCTGTCCTAGAAGTTGTTTGTTAGGTAAGAAAACAAACATTTGCCCCATTACCAGTGAACCAGATCATGGCGCTCCTGGCAGCAGGTTCTAATGGTTATGATGCTTGGAGTAACCCTTTAAATGAACACTATAGCGTTAGGTATAAAAATGTGTTTTCCTAATGCTATAGTATCCTGGCTTAAAACTGTGGAACATGGCATCTAGACCACTTCATTGAAAGGAAGTTGTCTGGGTGCCTATAGTGTCCTTTTATCAAAGTGACAATTGTCAGAAATTAAAAGTGCATTTCAGATGTATGTGCTTCCAGCTCCAATGCATTGGTCCTAAATATGAAATTCACTGCAAATTTCCAACAATTTTTTATTTAGTGTTCAACCTATACATTTACACGAGAAGTACGCCGACATGAGAAGATATCCCAAACTCCTAAAAACTGAAAAGTATGTTGTTGTTTTTTCTCATAGGTCCAGCAGAGGGTGCTGGCTTCCCGTAGTAATGTTATTTACCATAGACTATTTGTCAAAGATGTGTTGAAACATGCAAATAAAGTGCATCTTTTAATGCTGGAGATGCATCTTAAAAAAAGGTGCCATGCCTTGTGTCATTTCTTGCATGCCTCTGTTAAACTGTTTTGAGGCTTATAACACAAATTTAAGAATTGTAGAGAATTTTACAAGGAAATTTAATTTTAAGTCAAAATAGCCAAACTGGAATAATTCTGCATATCTTCTATTTTTCCTGCTCTGTTATTTTGGTCTTAAATTTGCAAATTAATTGTCACTTTTTCCCAAGTCCCGGGTTAGGGAAAATAATAAATAGTAATAACAATTAATAATAAATGCAATGTTTCGACTATAAGCTGATCTTTATTTTTTTTTTTTTTTTTTTTTTAAAAACATGTTCGGACACCGCACAAGTTATTTTTGTTTTACTGTTCAATAATTAAAGAGTTTCTCAAGCTTTTGTTCTCCAGTTATAACACATTTGCCTGAATCCATTAGTGTGTATATTTTTTGTATATTCTTCTAGGTTCTCCCGTGTTTTTTGCCCAAATAATGTTTGAAAACATCAAAAATCCTTACCTGTCCCCAATCATTTTGCTGGTCCACAATCATTTCTACACCTCTTCCATCATCAATGCCAGCATCATCGTCTTCCAGGCCATGTTCCATTCAAATGCTTCTCATGGAGAAGCATTTATGGACTGCAGGGACATGCCCAGCGAGCACTATGAATGCTCCAGTAAGAGTAGTTAACGAAAGGAGTTAGTGCGTACTACCAGATGGTGTTGAAGGGGTGGGCAAATTGATTGTCCAGCTTATCAAAAATGTGTAGTGGTTGGGAAGGGCTTTGAAGGATTGCATTAAAGGGACACTCCAGGCACCCAGACCACTTCTGCCCATTGGAGTGGTCTGGGTGCACTACCCTTAATCCTGCAAATGTAAGCGTCGCTGAAATCCCCGTAGGAAAGCATTGAAAGTATTATTCAACGCTTTCCTATTGGGAGGTCTAATACACGTGCACTGCATTGCCATGCATGCACATTAGGTCTCCCCCGCCGCGGGCCACGCATGCTCAAAAGGTCTCCCACGCCGGCGGGGGATGAGCGTAGGGGGAGCTTGACCCAGCGCCGAGGGACTTCGGCGCTGAATACAGGTAAGTCACTGAATGGGTTTTAACCCCTTCAGCAACATGTGATGGGGGGTGGGAGGGAGAGGGGACATGCAGTGCCAGGAAGACAGTTTGTTTTCCTGGCACTGGAGAGTCCCTTTAAGTAAGGATGCAGTGAGGAAACACATTTTTAAGTAAGGCGTTAGAAGGACTCTGTGCAATCAAGACTTGTACGTTTCTACTTGCAGATGAGCTCACAGCGCTGCCTGCAAGTAAAGAAGGTGATTACATTTGTCGCCAGTGCACAGAGGGTGCTGAAAACAGATGTCATTTTAGCACAGAATTTACATCAGGCAGTCCAGAACTGAGTTGCCTAGGCACTGGCACATGAGTGCTAATTTCTCTGCCTAGGCAATGTTTCAAGCTGGTATGCTGACATACAGATTGCTTGCTCTATAACCACTTGTAAAAGCAGAAGTGGTCATAAAAGCTGGAGTAACACTTTAAATAGTTTGCACTAATATTGTCGTTTTCATTTAATAAACATAGATAGGAAGCGATTAGAAAGCACAGTGTTAACACTAAACTTTGTATTGTAAAATATATTTTTTGTTGTTGTTACAAAATATGTGTAGTAACGCTCGAAGGATAGACAAACTGCAGCAAAAACTGTATCCGGGAGTGACAGTCAATAAATCATAAAATATGTAGCCGGTCAGTCAGACCACAATAGATTTGTTTTTATTATTGGTTTTCGAAATGTACTACTTCCCTTTAATAGTATATTTCTGTTGACTGTTATTTCACTTGCAGTGGGGAAGTTGCTAAACTTTTGATGGGTGTAGTAAGTAGATATTGGGCAATAAATTCCATAATTTTGTTTAGTTACATACTTGTAATAAAGTAGTCATGGTTCTGGAGAAATCAAAGTGTCATTATGAGTACCATATGTACTTTGCATTAATGATTAGAGCACTCTGAGCCCATTCGTATTACTGAGGGAGGCTATTGCAACATTCCTTTTTAACCCAACTAGGGCTGTCAATCATAGAGCCCAGAACACTTAATTTCCTTTTGCCACTGTCATCTTTGACCTTATGGTGCAAAATGGGCAGAATAGGGACGATATTCTTCCCTGCCAGGAGAGAGAGCAGTGCAAATTGAACAGTGTCGTGTATAAACTGATAGCAGCTATTATTGCTAGTACTGCTGTTTTTATTTTACTATGCAGTTCTAATCACCCTATGTCAAGCATGTCAAACGGGCCGCATGCGGTCCACAATGAGTATCTTTGCGGTCCAGACTGGTATACCGAGAAATTTACTGGGGCCGCTTTGTTCTGTGGCCCTTCCGCAGGCCGCAGCCAATCGCTTGCTCCTGCGACCGCAAAACATTTTTCCACACCGGCCACTGGATCTGAGCATACAGCATATGGAGTCATATCCTGCAGCTGCGTGATGACTGCGCGACAGCTCTACAGTCCGCATTTTTCTTTGTTGCCATGTTTTGTTTTATGATTGTGCCATTCTGTTGTTACCTACAGTTGAATATGAATCCCATAACAAATAAAAGAAATGTGTTTTGCCTGCTCACTCATGTTTTCTTTAAAAATGGTACATATATTACCAATTCTCCAAGGGTATGCAAACTTTTGAGCACAACTGTATCTAGAGCCTTTCAGAGATTTCTGTCTCAGCGCTGAGATGATAGAAGACTTAACATGCAATAACGTCTATTGAAACCTGAGCTGGAAGAGAATTAGGTCTACATGTCTTATGGAATTAACCTTATTGTTCTACTGGAGACCCAAAAATGTAACAAGTTCTTCCATATACTTATACAAATTCTCGGAGGCAATATTTTTAGGAAAACCTTTTATTCTGATATTGTTATGGCGAGCTCTATCTTCATATTCTGTTAATGTGATTTCTAGATATTCCATCTTTAATTTCAGAAAAGATTATACTGTAGTACTGAGTGCTCTAACTTATACTCAACACATTTAATTTTAGTCGTCATTTTCATCAGTTCTACTTTAAATTTGTCTATAACAATAAGGATGTCCTCTTTTTATTTTACCGAGTTGGATACAAATACAGGCATTTAAATGCTCTCAATCAAGATATTGGGAGTCTTTTTTTTTTTTTTTTTTTTAAAGACCAAGTAATGGCATAAGAAAGCCAATGAAAAGATAAGCCAAGATAATAGATAAATATATATAAAATGTAAACAAGAAAAAGAAAGGGAAATAATGAAGTAAATGAGATTCAGTAATTATCCCACCTCCATATCGACCGAATCACTCCGCCCATGAGTTCTTAATAGAACTTAGAGATAGCCTAGAAGTAGGCATCTAAAACATTGTGTAAGTGAAGATCTCTGAAATATAGAGATCCTAGTATAAGAAGTTAGGATGAATGAGTGTAAAAGATGTATGGAAAGACCAGTTACAGTAATGGATAATGATATAAATAAGGATATTAGTTGAGGAAATATGATCAGTCGGATTAGTCGATTTTGTGTTAATAATGGTGAAATTAATTTCAATTAACATTGAAGGGTTAAACACCCCTCACAAAAGATGGGCATTTAATGAATTTTTAGTAACTGAAAAATACAAGTGGCCCTGATACAGGAGACACATTGGACCCTTAGAGATAAAACTGGCTGATATAGAAGATTTTTCCATTAGTATGCAGTTCCTCCAAAAAAGAGGGAAAAAAAGCAGGTGTAGCAACCATGTTTGCAAAACATTTACAAGTGGAAATAAAACATCAAGATAGAGACATAGAAGGGAGATTTTTCATTTTAGTTTGCACAATCAATAATTAATTATATACCTTAGTGAATGTTTACTTGCCCAATATCAGCCCAATGAGATTATTTTCTCAAATTTTAGAACGAGTAGATAAAATTGCTATGAACCATATAATTGTGGGTTGGGGTTTTAATTGTGTTTTGGATATAACAATGGATAAATATAGTAAAAACAATGTAAATGTCGATAAAAGAGGTATAAAGAATGCTTTCACAATATTATTTAAAAAAAAACAATTGATTTAATATTTGGAGAATAAGAAATCCAGTAACCAAAGATTATACTTTTTATTCATGGCCTCATAATTCTTACTCAATAGTCACAGTATGTCCCCAGATGGTTCTTAATCCCTTAAGGACACATGACATGTATGACATGTCATGATTCCCTTTTATTGCAGAAGTTTGGTCCTTAAGGGGTTAAAGGGCCAGCAGCAGCATAATAAAATACAATATGCCCAAATACTGTATTTAAAGGGCCAAATCTCCCAGGGGCCATAGTCAGCAGGCAGGAGGTGGGCAAGCAGGCTTCTCCAATGCCCAGTGGTGAGGTTGGTTTCGCCACAATAGTTATTTTAAAAAGTATACGTTTATGAATAAAGGAGACATGTATAATGCGATAAAATCAATATTTAACAACAACGAAACAAAGAAATTATTCTCAAAGTGTATTAAATTATTAGACACCAGAGAAGTTAAAAACTATCCAACAGCAATTAAAAGCTGGGAGAAAAGTTTACATATTACTATAGATATAGAAAAATGGTACGAGGCAATAACTAAGTGCAACAAATATGTGCATAGTATCCACTTAATAGAAATTCATTAAAAGGTAATAAATAAATGGTACTTAGTACCTTCTAAAATGTCTAGTATATCAGTCGAATATGATGATCAATGCTGGAGATGTGGATTATCTCCACATATGGTGGAACTGTAAAATAGTACTCCCTCTGTGGAATATGGTCAAAGCTCTGTTATTCAGATTAAATGATATTATTATAGAAACCAACCCTGAAACGATGTTGTTGCATTGAAGATGGCCCACCTTAAACAAAAGGAAGCAAATATTGGTAACATAAACACAAAAAGAATTCAGCGCTAGTAATCACAAAATTAGTCAAGGTAGGCAGCAACCCAAATGAAGGAAAACCCCTCGGATCCTTCGGTGGATAGATACAAAAAGATATGGAAGGGCTGCGCCAAAGAAGGGTAGATAGTCCAGTAAAGTATTGCTAGGGTGCCAATAGATGGTCTAGGATACTTGATAGAGTTCCTCTGTGGATGCGTCTAGTGTAGACCGTTCCGTATATGTAAATACAAGAGAGGTAGAGGCGACTAATGGTATAGTATGAAAGTTCAGGGTGTGATAGGTAACAAAATGTAGAGAACTCACATTCAAGAGAGCTATGGCCAGCTCTGGTGTGGATTGCGTACAGCGGTATAATCCCCGCTTATGGGATATGTAGGGAGGGGGTCTCCGTCAACACCGTCTGGTAGTCCAGAGCTCGGAAAAGAAAGACAGAAAGCGACAATAGTGCTCTCAATTTTGATGTGGTTCAGTGTGCAGATAAGAAGAGGTAAAAAACTCACATTTGAGGGAGCTATGGCCAGCTCTGGTGTGGATAGCGTACAGCGGTATAATCCCCGCTTATAAGATTTGTAGCGGCGATACGTCCGTCAGCACCGTCTGGTGATCCAAGGCTCCAATATAGAAAAATAAAAAGCAGCAATAGTGCTCTCAATTGTGATAGGTTAAGAGAGTAGTAGAGGAAATAAAATAATACTCACAAAGATAGAGCAGAGGTACTGCTCTATGGATAGGCGCTGGTGGTATGATCCCCACCTAGGATTTCTTGGAGTACTGGAACTTTAAAATTGCCAGTGGAAGTAAAAGTAACCAGGAAAGGTTAAAATGCCAGGAATAGGTAAAAAAAGTTTAAAGTGCATAGAGAGTGCAATAAAAAGAGGATTGGTACAATAAAGTAGCCAAAAAACTTTTATTGATCTAAAATACACAATAAAATACAGAATTAATAACCATAAACGCGTTTCACCATAAGTGGCTTCTTCAGAATGGGATAAAAGTAGTAACCTGGCAGGGTTTGTTTAAATAGGGCTATGTTAATTTGAAAATTGCGCCAAAAGTGTAATTGGCCAATCAGAGACAATTTTTAAAAACACTTTTAAAAATTAGGATTCAAAAGTATGGGAGTGATGTTATAAGGGTGATGAGTCCATTTAAATTATTTAAATGTAAAAACGAGGGTGAGAAAGTTGTTTTTAAAAACAAAACAACAACAACAAAAAAAGGTTGTTTTATAAAGTTCAGAAAAAAAAAAAGGAAAAACATGTCTCATATCTAAAAAAGCATAAGGAGATGGTTTAAAGGTACAGAGATACAGAGATATATGTAAATGGAGTATGCATGAAAAGGGGGTAATATAATCCCAAACATAATGATTTAAATAGGGGTTACATTATACCCCAGAGTAATAATATATTACAGATGTTAAATGAAAATAATAGATAAAATAAAATAAAAATAAAAATACAATTAAATAAAAGATAACACAGAATACAAGATACATAAATGGAAAGGCATAGATGAAAAAATTATTAAAAATTATTATTATGAGGGTTGGTTAGGTCCAAACATAAAGAATAAAGGCATGTAGATAAGGGTTGTATATAGGAATTTAAATAAAATTGAACAGGTCAAAATCAACATTTAAACCAGATGGGGTAAGAGTTTTTAGATTAAAAACCCATTCCATCTCAGCTTTACCTAATATATTCTTAATATTACCACCTCTCCATGGTATTATACATTTTTTTATGCCGATGCATTTTAGGTGTCTTATGTCGTTATTATGTGTACAAAAGTGTTTGGAGACTGAGTGATTCAGGTAGCCTTTTTTGATATTTCTACAGTGTTCACTCAGTCTCAATTTAAGACTTCTTGTGGTCATGCCTACATACTGGAGACCACAAGGGCACTCCAGCAAGTAGATTACATTTTTGGTACTGCAACTGATAAAATCTTTAATTTTATAGGTTTTGTTAGTGATATTTGATTTAAAACTGGTGGTTTTGGAAGGGACGGAGGGGTCTGTGTTTTTACATACAATGCATCTTTTACATTTATAAAAGCCACTGGCATTGGGCATAAAATAATTAAAAGTAGGTTTGGTTTCTTTTGTAAAATTGGTGGTTAAAATGGATTTGAAGTTTGGGGCACCTCTAAAGACAACATTAGGTTTGTCAGGTATAATATTTTTAAGTATTTCGTCTTCTTTTAAGAGGTGCCAATGTTTTTTGATAATTTTTTTGACATGGCCACTTTTGTTATTAAAATTGAAAATAACAGGAAGGGGCATGGGGTTGGTGGTGGGTTGGGTATTGTAAGTTAGGAGGTCTGCTCTATCTTTTTTGGTGATGGTATTTATAGTGGTGTTGAGGCGGGTTGGTGAGTAATTTTTCTCAATAAATTTTTCTTTTAGATAATTTGATTGTTTATTAAAATCTTCTATTTGGGAGCAATTCCTTCTGAGACGAAGGAATTGGCTTTGAGGGGCACTTTCCAACCAAGGTTTGTAATGGCAGCTAGATCTTTTGATAGCTGTGTTAACGCAGACTTTTTTAAAAAATATTTTGGTGTGGATGGTGTTGTCTGTAATGAAGATGTTGAGGTCTAAAAAATTAATAGATTCCTTACTTGTTTCGTGGGTTAGGGTGATGCCTCTATTGTTGATGTTGAGGTGGTGGATAAAAGAGTTAAAAAGAGCTTCTGTGCCATCCCAGATAAAAAAACAAAGCGTCTATATATCTAAAATATGTTACAAGGTTCGTACACCAAGCATGCCTTCCCCATATGGCCGTGGATTCCCAGTCGGCCATAAAGAGGTTGGCGTAGCTTGGCGCGAACCTTGGTCCCATCGCAGTGCCTTGTTTTTGTAGGTAAAAGGAGTCAAAAAACCAAAAATAGTTGTTGGTTAAAATTATATTAATGCCTTCTAAAATAAAATCTATTTGGGCTGGGGGGATTCTGTTTTCTTTAGTTAAAATGTCTCTGATTGCCTGGCATCCTATATGGTGGGGTATAATCGTGTATAGGGATTGGACATCACAAGTAGCTAAAATGTAATTAGTTTGCCATTTGAATTTGTCTAAAAAACGTAGTAGTGACATAGAGTCTTTTAGGTAAGAGCGCATTAATTTAACAGATGGTTGGAGGAGGATGTCAATGTATTCTGACAGATTGCAGAGTAGGGAATTTATCCCTGACACGATGGGTCTGCCAGGGGGGTTATTAATATTTTTATGTATCTTTGGTAAAAAATATATGACGGAGTTTAGGGTATTTGATGTTAAGATAGTTGTATTCGTTTTTGGTTAGGATGCCAGAATCCAAGCCTTTTTGTAAAAAAGTGGATAGGGTGATTTGGATGGTAGGGGTGGGGTCAGTGGGTAATTTGTTATATGTTTCTGTATCGTGTAGTTGTCTATGTGCCTCATCTATGTACCTCTTGCTAGATAGGATAACGATCCCACCTCCTTTATCTGCCGGCTTTATGACAGAATCTTTGTCTTCTTGTAGTTGTTACAGTGTGTTACGCTCGGCATGGGTGAGGTTGTGTGAGTCATATTTGTTATATTTAATTTTTTCAAAGTCTTTTAACACAAGTTTTTCGAACATGATGAGGGGTGCAGATTTGCAGTAGGAAGGGTAAAATTTGGATTTTTCTTTCAAATGAGTGTTGATGTTATTGGGGTTGATACGAGGCGTGGGGGTGGAGAATTGGTTGTGGTGGGTAATTTGTCGTTAAAAAATCTCTTTAGGGTAGCTTTGTGAACAAATTTGTTGATGTCTAAAAAGGCTTTGAAAGATTTAAAAGGGTTAGTCAGTGCAAATTTCATACCTTTGTTAAGGACGGCTATTTGGGTGGCGGATAAGATTTTGTTGGATAGATTAAAAATACCGTTGCAGGAAGTGTTTGAAGGGTTTACTGTCTGTCTAGCCTTTCTCTTTTGTGCTCTTCCGCCGCTGCGTTTACCTCTGGGCTTAAAATTCTTTTTTTTGTTCGTGGAGGGTAAGGTGTATTGGCTGTTAAATTTGGGTGGGTGCGAATCTCTAAAAAATGATCTTCGTTTTCTATTTCTGAGTCAAGTGACAGTAATTGGAAACGATTAGGGTGATTGGGAATAGTAGGTGATTGGGTGAAATTGGAATATTGTTGGTGACTATTTGCGTATTGTGGTCTTTGGGGTTTGGGTGAGTGTTCAGGTACATTGTAATAGTGGGGTGATCGTGGTGGTTTATATGAAGTTTTGCGATATCTTTGGGGTGCTGGTAAGTGTTGGGGAGGGTGAGAGTAGGATGGCTTGGAGGTAGGTTGTTGGTGGTGGTGGTTAGTTCTATAAGTGTGTGGTTTAAAAGGAGACCGGTAGGGGGGTCTGTGTCCTTGGTAGTGGTGTTGTGGTGGTCGGTATGAGGGTTTGGGTGCAATTTGTTGGTGATGAGATCTGTCATATTTGTATGGTTCAGAGGAGTATTCATTGTGAGGAGGGTTGTCAGAAATGTATTTTTTGTTTAAGTGATATGTCCTCACTTGTTTGTTTGCGTAGTCGTGTTTGTCTCTAATATATTTCTTGATTTTGAGGTGTTTGGTGTCCATTTCTATTTTTTCTATTTTGCTTTGAATAAAGATAGAGTTTTGTCTGTATACACGTGTATCCATAAATGGCATTAATTTCTCTTTTAGGTCATTAATTTCTATGTCTAGTAGTGACAATTGTTTACTTTTTTTAGTGACTAGAGTCTCCATGAGTCCGAATGTGCATAGTTCAAGTTTACTGTACCACTCGTCCATAAATTCTAAGTCATCTTGATCTGAGGCAGGGAGTTTGAGCAATCTTAAGCCTCGGGGAGTGATTTGCTCTTCTATGTATTTTTTCATGGTGGCTATTTCCCATTTTAGTTTAATTTCAGATGTTAATGCTTTTTCTAATTTTATGAAAAGTTCTTGTTGGCTTAAGGTGTGGTGTCTGATGGGTACAGGGCTAATGGGTCTTGTAGGTTCAGAATCAAATACATTGTTAACATCAATAACATAATTATTCCTAAAGTCAAAGATGGACATAATTGAGGAGAACAAGCAGCTAAAGACGAGGGGAATAGATATAGATAAACACAAAAAGAATTCAGCGCTAGTAATCACAAAATTAGTCAAGGTAGGCAGCAACCCAAATGAAGGAAACCCCTCGGATCCTTCGGTGGATAGATACAAAAAGATATGGAAGGGCTGCGCCAAATAAGGGTAGATAGTCCAGTAAAGTATTGCTAGGGTGCCAATAGATGGTCTAGGATACTTGATAGAGTTCCTCTGTGGATGCGTCTAGTGTAGACCGTTCCGTATATGTAAATACAAGAGAGGTTTTTTTTTCTGAACTTTATAAAACAACCTTTTTTTCTTTTTCTTTTTCTTTTTTTTTTATGAACTTTATAAAACAACCTTTTTTTGTTGTTGTTGTTTTGTTTTTAAAAACAACTTTCTCACCCTCGTTTTTACATTTAAATAATTTAAATGGACTCATCACCCTTATAACATCACTCCCATACTTTTGAATCCTAATTTTTAAAAGTGTTTTTAAAAATTGTCTCTGATTGGCCAATTACACTTTTGGCGCAATTTTCAAATTAACATAGCCCTATTTAAACAACCCCTGCCAGGTTACTACTTTTATCCCATTCTGAAGAAGCCACTTATGGTGAAACGCGTTTATGGTTATTAATTCTGTATTTTATTGTGTATTTTAGATCAATAAAAGTTTTTTGGCTACTTTATTGTACCAATCCTCTTTTTATTGCACTCTCTATGCACTTTAAACTTTTTTTTACCTATTCCTGGCATTTTAACCTTTCCTGGTTACTTTTACTTCCACTGGCAATTTTAAAGTTCCAGTACTCCAAGAAATCCTAGGTGGGGATCATACCACCAGCGCCTATCCATAGAGCAGTACCTCTGCTCTATTTTTGTGAGTATTATTTTATTTCCTCTACTACTCTCTTAACCTATCACAATTGAGAGCACTATTGCTGCTTTTTATTTTTCTATATTGGAGCCTTGGATCACCAGACGGTGCTGACGGACGTATCGCCGCTACAAATCCTATAAGCGGGGATTATACCGCTGTACGCTATCCACACCAGAACTGGCCATAGCTCCCTCAAATGTGAGTTTTTTACCTCTTCTTATCTGCACACTGAACCACATCAAAATTGAGAGCACTATTGTCGCTTTCTGTCTTTCTTTTCCGAGCTCTGGACTACCAGACGGTGTTGACGGAGACCCCCTCCCTACATATCCCATAAGCGGGGATTATACCGCTGTACGCAATCCACACCAGAGCTGGCCATAGCTCTCTTGAATGTGAGTTCTCTACATTTTGTTACCTATCACACCCTGAACTTTCATACTAATTAGTCGCCTCTACCTCTCTTGTATTTACATATACGGAACGGTCTACACTAGACGCATCCACAGAGGAACTCTATCAAGTATCCTAGACCAAATATTGGTAACACACTGCGTGATAGCGGCAAAAATAATAATAGCCAGAAACTGGAAGAAGACACACAAATTTACTAAAAATGAGCTTTCTCAACAAGTAAAATTTCAGCTACGAATGGAAATAGGAGTAAACAAAATTAGAAAAAACAATAGAGATTATGACATTATGACTAATTGGTTAAAATTGCTAGAAAATGAAGAGGACCTAGTATACGAAATAATATATAATATGTAAATGGATTAATTTTCTTTCGACTGTAACATAAAGGATAAGATTAATTTGATTCTCCTTACTGTACTGTGTATGTGTATGATTGTTGAATGAATGTATAATAAGAATTATTCTCTGTATAGTTGTTGTTTTACCTCCCCTGTTACCTTAGGTTGAGATATAGAGTTTTTTTAGAATAAAATTAAAGATAGATAAGTTTTGATGATAAAATACATTTATATTAAGATAATGGGAGAGAGGAGGGGAGGAAACTCACTATTGATGACGACAGTGACCAAAGCCCTAAACAATGAAGTATATGAAAATTATTTTGTCTGGAGTATTTTGTGGAAGCTTCAAGAACTTCTTTATCTTGAGAAAAGAAGTTAGAGAGATATTTATCTCCTTTGTGTTCATTTTATTTTCTATTTCATTTTTAGCTGTTTGAAGTCATTTTTTGTTTTGTAGTTATCACTGCAATATTATGGGGAATTAAGAGAGAAGAGAAGAAACTGAAGCACACAGTCAACTTCTTGTGGGTTAGATAAGTTTGTAAAGATTGGCTTTTTTATGAATTTCTTCTCTTTAGCTTTATAGAAGTTGTCTTATCTACCACCTTACCACGAGGTAAGATATATATTAAGATAGGTAGTACTAAAAAAAGATAAAGACAGTAAGAAATCAGCCTCTTATGTATGGACGTAGTGGGGAATCGCGATGCAGCATAATACATAAACCAACCGAATTCAACCCCCCAAATAACGAAAGACAACGTAGTATGGATTAAACAGGCCACAGTATGTATTATAACATATGATAAATACTGTATAACACATCCATAATTTATTTAATAATCTCTCTTCTTTTCTGTAACCAAAACGTTAAACATAAATAACCATAACTTAACATATATAACTTAACACATAGTGTCATACAGTGAACCCAACCGTCCTTGCCAATAAACTGACCATGCGCCTATGTACTACTTCCTCTCACTTCCCCCCTCGGCATAAACTCCTTTTCCTTCCAATGCTTACCACCAGCCGACCTTTTCCTCGCTCGGTGGGCACGACATAACAGATAACCTAAGGTTAACCCTTTAGAGCAGGGGAGGTTGAGATCTGAAACTTGCTCATTTCATTCCATATACTTAAACATAACCACCTCAAACTTAATTGGCAAGGACACACCCCCGGCCACAACCCCGCTGTGTTACACCTAAAATCAGCGGGGTACCCCACCAAGGCCACCCATGGCCTGTTCCATCGCTTCCTGCAGGGCGAGATTAAAGAGGTCGAGCCTGACCTCTGTCAAGTGCACTCCATCCCCTCGAAATAGATTGCCCGCATTCCGCTCAAAAACCCTAAACCTATGGCGAACAGGAATCCCCCGAACTCCCAAAACAAACCGAGAAACGCGCTTATTCAGCTTACGGCAGCAGCGATCCATGGCACTCTGGTTCCAGGCGTGCTGCCAGAAGTTACGAGCAATAACCTCGGACCAAACCAGGCGTACGTCGGGAAATAGAATTAAAAAGCGCCAAGTCCCGTTTAATGGACGATACCAAATCCCATATGGGTACCGAACCCAGGTCATTCCCCCCCCCCGATGGTTCACCAGGACACTCGGAACCCCCAGAAGGTGGGACAACTGAACCACTTCAGGGAGGAGCCGCACCCACCTCATGCCTCTCGTACCAAACCACTAAACCTCCGCTTCGGAAGGCGTAAAACCCAACCGCTAGCCTCCAGGCCAGACCGCCGCACGCTGCCTGGCCCAATATACATAGGAGTGTCCCATGATCCAAATCCTGGGAGGAACTGAACCTGCGGAGAGAAATCAAGTCAGGAGACCAGCTGGGTGTACATAGGAAACATAACGCCCCGACTCCCACCTCCCAATTCTCTGAACCACCTGCGCTGGCATGCCCAGTTTAGAGGCCTCAGTAGCCACCCCAATAAGAAACTCAAACTCCCTGCCATCAATACCCAGAAATTTGAGCCCCAAACGGAACACCCTAATAAACTGAAAGTGAGAGAGAAAGCTACCATCCTCATGCACCAAAAGGGAGAGGGCAGGAGAAGCAATACTCTCCAAAGGAAAAAACTGGACAAATGCCGGAACCCGGCACAACCCCCAGTCGGACCCACTTACCCCTCCCAAATACATGGGTCTTCGAGCGGCGAATCTTGAAGGAAATTTGATCCATTGTGCAAGTAACATCCCCAAATAGCACCCCCCCCCCCACCTGCTGACGACTGGGGCACACCAGCTCCCCAATCCGCATGGGACCAAAGAATGCCAGGGAAAAGGCCAACCGAAAGAGACGGGCAAACACTATGTAAGGAGTCACACAGACTAGCCAATAGAGCGCCTGAAACGGGACACCTCGAGTCCCGCAAGGACACCCCCCGCCGCAAGCCCTTAAGGGCTTGGCAGACTATAAACTCTTTGGTAGCGTCTTCCCAACCCCGCAACTTAAACAGGAAGCTGAGCCCCGCAAAGCGCACAGAAATTGCAGAGGGGGACAACCCTGCAGCCTCCCAAGCCCCAAGGAGACGTACCACACCTTGCAGGTGAGCGGGCGAGACCTGGAAACCCCCATGGGACTGCTCCCACCCGTCCCATTCCCTCCACATCTTGTTATAGTGGACCCATGTGGCCGCTGAGACCGACCCACGGACCAACTCCATCAATCTGCCAGACCCAGTGACCACATATCCACTGGGCACGGGATGCCCTCCACTTCGGCTTGCGGTGCCACTGCCCGAAACACGTCCCACTGTGAACGAGAGAGAGCATCGTCCATCACATTGCGAACCCCCAGGATATGTACAGCCCTACAAGACACATTAAGCCCCAAACAGCGCAGAAACCAAGTGCCGCTGCAAGCGTACAACCGGGGGAGAAGAAGCAGTCAATTGATTAATAGCCTGCACTCCCCCAAATTGTCGCAATGAAAAACCCTCCGTCTGTCCTCGAGTAGGGGACCCCACACCTCCAAAGCCCCAAAATGGGGAAGAGCTCCAGAAAAATCAAGTTCCGCATGAGCCCTGCCGCATGCCAGGCCTCTGGCCACGAGTCAGCACACCATTTTGAGCCCAGGATATCCCCAAAACCCACCGAGCCAGCCACATTGGTAAACAGATGGAGGTCAGCATTAGAAACCTCCAGGGCCTGCCAGTAAGTCCTACCGTTATAAGAGGGCAAGAAGGAATCCCAGACAGCCAAGTCAGCTGGATAAAGTGCTGTGAGTGAACGACCCCCATATGTCGCCGCCGCCAAGCGCCTTTTAAAGATATGCCCCATGGCAAATGGTGAATCAGGCAATATTTACCGGGGTCCTTCTTAGGCACACGCCTAAAGGAGAAACCCGCAGATTAGACATAGGGGGAGTATAAAATGGGCCGGCCATCCGGCCCAAGCAGACTTCTTTATCCAGTTTTTCCCGCACCACCTGAAGGGAATTCCCGCACGGACAGAAGGTTCCGAACAGAGAGCGAGGGAGGGCGCTCTGAAAAGGGAATCCAAAAACCCTGCTCAAACCCCTCCAATAAGATCCACGCCGCTGCACAATTCCTATAAAGGTTGAGCCACGGGCGCATCGCATTTACGACTACCGGAGTCGTCGCCCTTAGCCCCCATGTCCCCTTTCTCGACAGTTTTGCCCTGTTTGAAACAGCGGGAGACGGGATGGGCGCAACCGGAGCACTCGTGCTAAAACCGGCATGAGGACCCCCACTTACAGTAACTGTCGGTAAACATACAACAACAGCCTGACCTCTGGTTGGGGGCCGATGAGGAGAAGGATGTGCCCCCACCAGCCCCCCCAAGAAAGGATGAAAAAGCGCCTTGGTGGGGGGCTAGACGGGTCATAATCGAGAGCCAGAGGCAAATATCCATCTGGTCCCATGACAGCGAGTGACGCACTGCCAGCCACTGCCGAAACTGCTCATCGTACCTCCACCAACCCGTAGGTGCGACAAGCATTCCAAATCATGTCCTGATAACAGAACAATGCGGAGCACTTCTGGGAAGACTTCTCCCCCACAACGCTGGCCAAAATAGAAAATGCCCGAATCCAATTCCCAAATGTTTTGAGAATTTTTCGACAGCAGTACTTTTCCCTATCCTTTTCGGACTCCTTACTGTCATTTTCCACCACCGGAGGAGCTTCCTCTAATGGCAGGAGGGAAAATATTTCTATGAACTCCCCCTTCCAAATTTTTTCCCTCATCTCTTGTTTCAAGTGCAAGCCCAGGGGGTCAGACCAGCACATGTAAGCTGTGCCACGCGCCACGTCCGAAACACCCGCCTCGAGAGAAGCGTCGCCCGTGCTGGCACCAGCACTGGACACCGCAGGTAAAGGGGGACCCAGGGGTGCCGAGGGCAATGGACCACTACGCACCAGGGACAAGGACCCAGGAGGGGCACGATGACGGAACCGCTGGAGGGAGCTGGACAGGGGACCAAACCGACCGAAGCTGACCATCAATCGAGGTGTCCCAACTAACCGCCACCCCCCGCTCCCACTGATCTAAAAAACCCAGAAGACCCGAGAGGAACCCCCCCAGCACAGGACTCTAAGGACTAGAAGAGGAGGGAACATCGTACTCACCGGTTGCAGCCTGGCGGTCCAACCCCGGCACTGCACTCACAGAAGGTTGAGGTAAAGAACCAGGGATTCCAGCATCCACAGAAGTCCTCAGATGTGTTCCAGGCACCACCTGCTGGATGTATGCAGTAACAGCAGCCGGGTCCTGAGAAGAGAGCAGTGGAGAGGAGGTGAGTCCATGCCCCACAGGAGGTGGCCGAGGTAAGTTACCAGCAGGGAGGAGGAGGGGAGGAGGACAGAAGGGACCCAGAGGCAGAAAAGGGAGAAGACAAGGAAGATGAAGGGGGGGGGACCCAGAAGAGATAGGGAGGGAGGCAGAGGGACCAAAGAGAGAAGGAGAATGACCAGGGGGCCCTGCTAGAGGTAATCTGGGCCCCCTGGAAGACAAAGAAGAAAGCCCAGCATGAAAAGGGGGAAGAGAGGGGACAGGGGAGACAGACCCACGGGAGCCTTCCTCACCGGCAGAAGAGGCTCCCGACACACTGGGGGACCCCCCCGACCCCCAACGGCGGTACAGAAGTACCCCGCGCGGCCCTCACGGGCCTTCTTACCACAGGGGCCCTAGACCCAGCCCCGCCGTCCCACCGGCCATGGGGGCACCTAGAAGAAGGTGCAGCCCGTCGTCCTCCTTCCCCGACCCACGATCCACCGGCGGCGGCCGGGGCGAGCTGAGCTGTGGATGCCGGCAGTGAGGCTGGAGCCTGCTGGGTAGGCCGCGCCACCCGCCTGGCAGTAGAAGGCCGCACATCCGGTCTTAAAGGAGCAGGCCGCGTCGGGCCCGGGCTCCTACTCCTCAACTGGTCCGAGGAATAGTGTCGGGGAGAGCCTAGCTGACAGGCGACAGGCGAGAACGCCGGCCCCCAGGGGCAGGGGCCGCAGGGGAGATTGCAGGGGGTGCTCCAGGAGGAGGCAGGCCACGGGGGGTGGGGGCCCACACCGGCAGCCGTACCTGGATTTAGGTGAACAAATTGCTCCCGAAGTTGCCGGCCACCATCCAGCGCTGCAGCAGCCCTGAGTGATGCAAAAATCACCTCAACATCCATCCCTCAAGCTGGTAAAACCTACAGGCCCACGCAAACAGGAGCAGGAGGACAGGAAGCTGTTTGCTAGCCCGAATCCCAAGCCCCCCCGCGGCAAATCTTCCTCCTCCGGTCCCCCCCAGCCATGTGAGAGTGAGGTCCTTGCGAGGACCTCACAATCACATGGCCGGGATAGCTGGCTTCTGTATTGCCAGCAAGGGGACTGCCTGTAATGACAGGTGGTCCCCCTGCTGGCTGAAAATAAAATTAAATAAATGTTAAAAGTGTAAAAAAATTATAATATATACTTAGATCATATATATATATATATATATATATATATATATATATATATATATATATATATATATATATATATATATATATATCATATATATATGATCTAAGTATATATATATACACATATACATACACACACGTACACTGTATAGGTGTATTTTAATATTAATATATATATAATTATATATATATATTAATATCAAATTACACGTAGACTGATACTGATTAAATATATATAATTATTGTTATATATATATTTATATAGAATATAAAAAAAATTAAATATGTAAATACGTTAAAAAATAAAATAATTAAAATAATTAAAAAAAATAATTAAAAAATATATAGATGTGTGTTATTTCGTTCTAACTGTATTGTGATATTAATATATATATATATATATATATATATATTTATATCAAAAAACATGTAGAACGAAATGATATATATATCTATATACATAAATATATACGTATATATCACTATATATATACCTATATATAAATAAAAATATTTTTAAAAAAATTATATATATATATACATAAATATTCACATACGTATATATATATAATCCTGACGAAAGTCCTGATGTAGGACTGAAACGTTGACTCTTCATGGCAATTGCAGAATAAAGCTAAGTTTATTATTTTTTCACCAATTGAATGACGTCCTTGGAGTGCTTTTTCCTATTTCATATATATCATTATTGCTGACAAGCACCGGGCTATAACTAACATTTTACTGGAGTGCAAGCATTGGACAGTATCGTATATATATATACATATATAAATTCTACATATATATTTATGTAATATTTTTACATAATTGGGTATCTTAATTAATTACAATTAGCGGGACCTGCCTGACAACCCATGCCGAAAGTAAAGGGAATTTAATTTGCTAGCACAATATTTAACCCTATAACTTTCCAAGACATCATAAAACCTGTACATGGGGGGTACTGTTCTACTCGGGGGACTTCGCTGAACACAAATATTAGTGTTCCAAAACAGTAAAATGTATTACAACGATGATATCGCCAGTAAAAGTGAAGTTTTTTGCATTTTTCATGCACAAACAGCACTTACACGGACGATATTATTGCTGCGATACTTTTTACTGTTTTGAAACACAAATATTTGTGTTCAGCGAAGTCTCCCGAGTACAACAGTACCCCTCATGTACAGGTTTTATGGTGTTTTCAAAAGTTATAGCGTCAAATATAAGGCTTGTGTTTCATTTTTTTCACATTAACATTTGCCAGATTGGGTACCTTGCCTTTGAGACCCTATGGTAGCCCAAGAATGAAAATTACCCCTATGATGGCATACCATTTGCAATAGTAGACAACCCAAGGTATTGCAAACGGGGTATGTCCAGTCTTTATAGTAGCCACTTAGTCACAAACACTAGCCAAAATTGGAGTTTTTTGCATTTTTCACACACAAACAAATACTAACGCTAACTTTGGCCAGTGTTTGTGACCAAATGGCTACTAAAAAAGACTGGACATACCCCATTTGCAATACCTTGGGTTGTCTACTATTGCAAATGGTATGCCATTATGGGTGTAAATTTCATTCCTGGGCTACTATAAAGTCCCAAAGGCAACGAAACCAATCTGGCGAATTTCAATTTCAAATGTAACATGCTATATTTAACCCCGTAACTTCCCAAAACTCCATAAAACCTGTACATAGGGGGTACTGTTTTACACGTGAGACTTTGCTGAATACAAATATGTGTATTTTATTGCAGTAAAAGCAAACAGTATTATGACGTTGACAGTTAAAATGTCATGTAGAACTAAAAAAATAACAAAATTTCTTATTTTCTCCCATCTTTTTCATATTAAATTATGTTTCATAGCTAAATATTTGATATTAAATGAAAGCCCTGTTTCCCCTGAATAAAATGATATATAATAAGGGGGGTGCATTTAATTTGAAAGAGGTGAATTACAGTTGGACAGACATATAGCGTAAATGCCAGGTTTTGTTTACATTTTGTTTCGTTCACAACGTGTACATTTGGCTCCGTCCTTAAGGGGTTAAAATGGAATGAGGCAAAAATGTGATTCTTTGTTGATCTAATTTGCATAAGCCCACCCAGAATCCTTTGCGGTAGTAACATCACAGCAAATTTGTGATTCCTGTGGGAAAAGAGGGAGAGGGGGAGGGAGGGACTTAAAGGCAAACAATGCATATTTGTAGAAGTGCACACTTTAGAGGTATTGCTGT